>NC_090266.1:477162798-477489048 GCF_040414725.1 Anabrus simplex
ATAATAATAATAATAATAATAATAATAATAATAATAATAATAATAATAATAATAATAATAATAATAATAATAATAATAATAATAATAATAATAATAAGAATAATAATAATAATAATAATAATAATAATAATAATACTAATAATAATCATAATGTCCGCCTCTCTGTTGTAGTGGTTAGTGTGATTAGCTGTCACTCCCGAAGGCCCGGGTTCGATTCCCGGCACTGCAACGAAATTTAAAAAAGTGGTACGAGGTCTGGAACAGGGTGCACTCAGCCTCGGGAGGTCAAATGAGTAGAGGTGGGTTTGATTCCCACCTCAGCCATCCTGGAAGTAGTTTTCCGCGGTTTACCACTTCTCCTCTAGGCAAATGCCTGGATGGTACCTAACTTAAGGCCACGGTCGCTTTCTTCCCTCTTCCTTTTCTATCCCTTCCAAACTTCCCATCCTCCCACAAGGCCCGTGTTCAGCATAGCAGGTGAGGCCACCTGGTCATTCTCCCCAGTTGTATCCCCCGACCCAAAGTCTCACGCTTCAGGGAACTGCCCTTGCGGCGGTAGAGCTGGGATCCCTCGCTGAGTCCGAGGAAATAACGAACACTTGAGGGCAAACCGACTAAGAAAATAATAATAATAATAATAATAATAATAATAATAATAATAATAATAATAATAATAATAATAATAATAATAATATCTAAAAAAAAATTTTGACATGTTCATGGAACACTGATACTGTTGAAGCAAATCGTTGTTACAAGTGTATTTGTATTTACAGAAATACCTTTATAGTGAGCACAATCTTGTAACGAATCCAAATATTCTGCAAACTCTGGGTATTTGAGCTCAAAAGCCAACAAAGTTTACAGGCAGTCCAAGGGTGCAAGAACTTTCCAGAAGAAAAATATAGAGCGTATTATTATTCAGAGTATGTTTAAACCATATGACAATATAATTTCATGTGTTGTCTGACTCACTGTCTGAGTGGCCAGCGTTGAGGCCTTCGGTTCGGAGGGTTCAAGGTTCGATTCGCGGCCGGGTCGGTAATTTTAATCGACTATGATAAATTCTTCTGGCCAGGAGACTTGATGTTTGTGTTTGTCCCAAAACGTTCCTCCGTATATTCACACAATACAACACACTACACTACTGCAACAACCACCACAGAAACACGCAATAGTGATTATATCCCTCCATATATGGTTGGCATCAGGAAGGCCATCCGCTCGTGAAAGAGAGCCCAAATCCATATGTGCGACACAGTTCGCACCCGCGACCCCTCAGGTGCGGGAAAAGTGGTAGAAGAAGAAGCATAGTATTGCATATCGTCGCTTCACCGGTAAAAAGTTGAATTCCACAAAGCTCTTTCTATCCATTATTCTCCTTAAGACTGGTCACGCCTCCCAGCCACATATGGATATACAGTCCATCAGAACAATGTCCGTTGTGTTCGTTTTCGTATGCCGACGCGTAACCGAACATGAACCTTACATGCATTATACAATAGGAGTGCGAGAATGCGTAATGCAATCATACATTCGTATAGTACGGTACAGTAAGGTTAATTTTCCTTTACACAGGGGCACAGGAAAATGAACACAACAAAACTTGTTCTGATGGACTGCATAACCATATGTGGCTGGGAGGCGTGACCAGTCTTAAAGAGAATAATCGATAGGAAGAGCTTTGTGGAATACAACCTTTTACCGGTTAAGTGACGATATGTTGTAATGTGAGTAACATCACATTACTCAACATGATAACTACTTACAGTACTGAACACATGAATGGTCACTATGACTATCTATATACAGTAATTAAGGCAGTTTATTGTAGCTAGGATGAACTCAGCTGGATCCCCTGAGAAGGCTGTTAGTGGAGAGTATTGTATAATATGGTGAACAGTTTGTCTTTCAGCCCCACAGTTATATCCACGAGCAGGAATATTATTCAATTTATTAAGGGACTTTGCAAACCGGTGACGGTTCCTTCTGATTATGTTCAGAGTAGACCTGCTCTTTCTGGGGAGCTCAATACTTAGAGGCTTACTCTTAATGCATGGAATACTACTACTCCTAGTGGCTTTACGTCGCACCGACACAGATAGGTCTTATGGCGACGATGGGATAGGAAAGGCCTAGGAGTTGGAAGGAAGCGGCCGTAGCCGTAATTAAGGTACAGCCCCAGCATTTGCCTGGTGTGAAAATGGGAAACCACGGAAAACCATCTTCAGGGCTGCCGTGGTTTCCCATTTTCACACCAGGCAAATGCTGGGGCTGTACCTTAATGCATGGAATAGTTTGCTGTTCTGGTGTAGCAGAGATCATTTACAATTAGTCATGTTGCATTCACTTTCAACAAATCTCTTCGCTGTATTTAGTGGAGGATTATGAAACCAAATTGTGATCCTGTTAAAATCAAGGAACTCATGATGCACGGGGAGAGAAGGATTATTAAATATAGTACGGTACATTTGAGCAAGTCCGTTTTCTCGCCTCAAAGATGGAGGTTGTATGTGGCTTATTGTAGGCAACTAGAATGTTGGAATACATCTGACTGTCCCTGAAATGGAACGCATGGTTTGTTTGAGTTGAGTATGATATATAATATAAGGAAAGATCTTCATTGGGGTAATCACATAAATGGGATTGTAAATAAAGGGTACAGATCTCTGCACATGGTTATGAGGGTGTTTAGGGGTTGTAGTAAGGATGTAAAGGAGAGGGCATATAAGTCTCTGGTAAGACCCCAACTAGCGTATGGTTCCAGTGTATGGGACCCTCACCAGGATTACCGGATTCTAGAACTGGAAAAAATCCAAAGAAAAGCAGCTTGATTTGTTCTGGGTGATTTCCGACAAAAGTGTAGCGCTTCAAAAATGTTACAAAGTTTGGGCTGGGAGGAATTGAGAGAAAGAAGAAGAGCTGCTCGACTAAGTGGTATGTTCCGGGCTGTCAGCGGAGAGATGGCGTGGAATGACATTAGTAGACGAAAAAGTTTGAGTGACGTTTATAAAAGTAGGAAAGATCACAATATGAAGATAAAGTTGGAATTCAGGAGGACAAATTAGGGCAAATATTAATTTATAGGAAGGGGAGTTAGGGATTGGAATATCTTACCAAGGGAGACCTTCAATAAATTTCCAATTTCTTTGAAATCATTTAGAAAAAGGCTAGGAAAACAACAGAAAGGGAATCTTCCACCTGGGCGACTGTCCTAAATGCAGATCAGTATTTATTGATTGATTGATTTGATTTGATTTGAGTATCAACAATCCTGGCGTGAGAACTGTCCAACCACGCAATTAAAATTGAAAAAATGATCGGATTCGTATTTATATT
The DNA here is from genome assembly GCF_040414725.1 of Anabrus simplex. Lineage (NCBI taxonomy): Eukaryota > Metazoa > Arthropoda > Insecta > Orthoptera > Tettigoniidae > Anabrus > Anabrus simplex. The sequence continues at coordinate 477,166,138 of NC_090266.1, forward strand.
GAACTTTTATTATGCATAAATGTCGTATTTTATTACGTTTCAAAACACACATAAAATCGTGTATGACAATCCCTCTTTTCATTTTACAGTTACAGTGGATTGCAATAATTAAATCTTTAGGATTAATACATTAACACATACGATACAAGATGAACAGCCTGTTCGGAGCTCAAATAGTTCCTTTATCCTCCTCACCCCACAGCGATTTGCTGAATACTTCTGACGAATGAAATATCCGCTATCTTACATCAGTCTTTCTTTCTTTTAACCTTTTATTTTATCAGAAAGAGAGTTCGGGTCTATGGTTAAATGGTTAGCGTGCTGGCCTTTGGTCACAGGGGTCTCAGGTTCGATTCTCGGCAGGGTCGGGAATTTTAACCATAATTGGTTAATTCCGCTGGCACGGAGGCTGGGCTTATGTGTCGTCTTCATCATCATAGCATCTTCATCACTACGTGCAGGTGGCCTACGTGCGTCAAATCAAAATACCTACATTTGGTGAGCCGAACTTGTCCTCGTACACTCCCGGCACTAAAAGCTATACGCCATTCCAATTTCAATCAGAAAGAGAGGGAAATTCCACTGGGTCACTCAACGTGAAAGTACAGGTCTTAATAAGTATTTCGCGCTTGCGAGAAGTCACAACCCCCGGTTTTAGGTTTTACGTCCCATTAACTACTATTATAACCAAACCAAACCAAACCAAACCAAACCTCACGGCACTTAACGCCCTTGAAAGCGACCGCTGCTCAGCCCGAAGGCATGCAGATTACGAGGGGGCGTGTGATCAGCACGACGCATCTTCTCGGCCGTTATTCTGGGCTTTCGAGACCGGGGCCGCCATCTCACCGTCTGATAGCTCCTCATTTCTAATCATGTAGGCTGAGTGGACCTCGAACCAGCCCTCAGGTCGAGAGACAAATCCCTGACCTGAACGGGAATCGAACCCGAGGTCTCCGGGCGAAGGCAAGCACGCTACCCCTACACCACGGAGCCGGCCTGACTACTATTCTTCTTCTTCTTAAGACGTCATCTCCAAACGGAGGTAGACGATCCACACGGCCAGCTCTGATCTTGACCTTGCAGCCATGCCATGTTAATTTATTGGAATACCTCTCAGGATCTTTAATGTAGTGGTTTCCCGTTGCCTTCTGCATCCTAATGCCGTTGACCAAACTTGTTACTCAGCCTTTGGGAACAATTTCTTGTCCCCAGGACAATAGAGTGTACTCACCCATACCCGGTCATCCACTCTCAAAGATACTATTGGCACATGGTATAGGGGATCTCCTTATATCGGGATATAATCGGTCCTTTCATTCGTTAGCCTCCTAAATGTAAAATATTATTTTTATATGCAGTCGTTGCCCCCTTTCTGCCACGGGGAGGCGAATGTCAGGATTTCACAGTCATTGAAACAAGGACCAAATGGCATTTCCTTGTTTCTCTGGTTCTTTAGAGAGGAACTACTATTGCGGGTGCCAAAATGTCTACTGACACGAAACTGATGTATTTTAACGTGTTCAATTACCATCGGATATGACCGGGATCGAACCTGCCAACTTGGGATCAGCAGGCCAACACTACACCCGACCCATGGAACACTAGTTTTGTTTGACAGTTATGTGGCATCCGTCAAAATTAGCCGAATTTTCGTGTGTTACTTTCAAAGGAACATGGAAAAGGGCGTAAGTTGGTTCATGCTTTCTAAAACGTTGTAATTGTGATCGTTCCCGGACACACCAATATTATGCTCACGTGAGGGGCATTCATTAACCATTAACGATGGGAAATTTGTTGAACGTCAAATTTTACGTCATTGAAATTATTTCCTGTAATTGAAATTTCGTTTCATATCTCCAAAATGCTTTGTAGGTGGTTCGCCAGATTCCCTGTAGCGAGAACGACCACATCTGTGCCTATTTTGAGTACAAAGAAGTACTTCAGTCAAAATTAACTTCATTGGAACGTCTGTTTAAGGGCACACTTTAGACATTTTACAAGTTGAATAATTGCAGGTACATAACGAGATGTTCAAGTGGAATAGGAAATACAAGCAACCTCTAAGTAAAAAGGCTCAAGTTAGATATAGATTTTGTGTTTATTATTTTATCACCACACATCTTATACTCATAGTTACGCTTACAGGTTTGAACACGATATGGCTTACCTTCGAATTTTGTGTCACAAACCATCGGATACGACCTGCTATTAATTCACATTAGTTTAGATGCATTTGTTTCCTTTAATTGTTTATATTTCATTGGAAATCTGTTCTTTTAGTGTCCAAAATGTTGTTTCGATTTATTTTCCGATGGACCATGTAATCAAGAAGAGTAACCTTGGTTTACAAGATACTTCCCCTAAGGATGAGTGGCAGTAAAATTAAGCAACTCCTCCACTGTATCCTGAATTCAGACATAATGGCCGCTGTGGCTGTTGATGAAATTTTCTCAGCTCTTCTAGTCCTTGCACATATTCGTTGCCTGAGAACATTCCCTGCTTTTAATACGAGGGCTGTTAATAAAGTATTGGCAACGTAGTCCAGACACTCGCAGGAGAACGGGCATGGGCAAATAGGATATGGGAGCGGACAAGTGGCACTGTTGTCGGTGTGCAGTGTGCCTTTGACGGGGATCCAGTTGGGGGTGTTGTTGCTGCGTGACGTTGAAGTGAAGAGTGTCGATTTCACCGCTCTAAAGCATGTCTAAGAAAGGTGATCAGCGTTCGTGGATTAAAGTCGAGGTTACCCGTGGCAAAAATGCATCAGAACGTTATCGAAGATTACGTGAAATTTGTGGTGAGGATGAATTATCGTATAGGACGGTTGCACATTGGGCCAAGTCGTCGGAATGAGACTTCAGATTTGCATCGCATTCGTCAAGATCGGATTGACATTGTTAGTGGTCTCGTTTCCGTAGACCCTCGATGGACTCTCCGGATATTATCCGTAAGGGTTGGTCTCGGTGTGGTACGTACTGACGAAATGCATTAACACGAGAACTTTTGTCCCATTACGTTCCACATCAGCTCACGGACATGCAGAAATGGCACCGGTATGCACTGGCTGGCATCCCCAGGACAGATACCGCAAAGAAGTAGACGCATTTCTGCTGGGTATTGTCGCCATTGATGAGAAGTAGGCACGAGTCTACAAACCTGAATTAAAGCGTCAGTCGAATGAATGGCGTCATCCAGGTTTGCCACGTCCAAAGAAATTTCGACAGGAACCCAATCGGTTGATGCTGATAGTGGAATATGACTACGAAGGAGTTATTCTTACGCATGGCATGTGCCTGAGGGACAAACCGTCAACAGTAACTACTATTGCCGATTTCAGGAGCGACACCTGCGTTCGGCTATGCTGAGCAAATATCCACGTTTATTTCAAGACGATCGCCCTCACTTGTTGCATGCCAACGCATGCTTTCATGTCGCAAACAATGTCAGGCTTTTATTGCAACGGTGGCATTGATATATCTCGGAACACTCTCCATACTCACCTGACATGAGCCCTTGTGACTTCGACCTGCTTTCGAAGTTGAAGGAACCTCTCCGAGGCCACCGAATTCCTGACGTGGCATCTGTACTTCACGCAGTAGGACATTCCGTCGCATTCATCAACAGAGAACGCCTTGCCAACGGTCCCCAACGGCTTTCGGACATTTGGTAAAAGGTAATAGACTTTGCGGGTGACAACATTGAAGGAATGTAATATAATTGTACTTCTTAGTTCATTAAATATTGCGTTCTATCAACATTACCACTCCTTTACTTACAGCCCTTGTTGGTACAGACCGTGAGCCCTTGGAGGAGAGGAAGGCATATCCTTCCGTTATTTGTAACCTCTGCGCAGAGGGGAATAGAGTGGTTAGCTCTCGGCCTGGCCGCCTTTACCTCAGTACTCATTGTTTTGCATAGGCTGAGTGAACATTAGAGCCATGTGCCTCTCCTGAGACGTTTCTGCATTTTTTCACTTGCTGATTAGAAATCGAGACAACATCCTTCCAGGGAGACATGAGCCTTGACCAAACAGCCCCATTTAAGAGGTTATAAGAATGAATATTACAAAACTCAGTGTTAGGCACTGGAGTTAATGTTAGAAGCTGTTGAAATCTTAATAGTAACCGTTCCAGTATGATTATACATACACTAAAATATCACAGGTAATTGATTTTAACTTGTAGTTCAGAAATAATAGTTTATTCTAACATTTTAATTCAAAAAAAGAATGCACGGATATAGTTAATTAGAAATTAGTTTCAGTAGTTTTCAGCAGAATACAGTGACGACTTTTAAAGAAGGGGGGTCTTAATTTAGTGCTGAAGAAAACCAAATTATTTTTCAGACTCCGCTTCACTATTCTTCCAAATGGACTGATGTTCTCGGGATCTTCGAACTCCATTGCAAAATTAAGGAAGATTTGTGCACTTGAATTTGTATGTTGTCAGGTCAGGGTTCATCTTCAAACACTTTACTTCGGGCTCTCATATAAGGTGCGTTTTCATCAGTGTTTCGTCCACATGCATTGCAGCAGTTGAATATTATCGATTGCCTTGAGCAATTCAGAGCAGGAAGATGTAATTCGTTAAAAGTTGTGTCGAACACTATCATTGGTAGGATTCATGTGCCTTTTATTTTACATTCTTGCGCTTTTCCCCCCAACTTGCTTAACGTTGAAATAACACCTTTTGAACAGTTAAAAATGAAGTACGTTTATTTAATAGATTCACTCATACGCTAGCAAATAAACATTGAAGAAAGCAACCCAACAAGCTTATAGTTTTACGTGGCTGTTCATATCGTAATTGCAGTCAGAGGTTAAATCCTAACCATTGGGACATTACATACCATTTCAAAAATTCTAGATGCATTCACTAGAATTCTAATCACATCCACATTTGAATACAATTAGGTAAACGTATAAGCCACTTTTGCCCAGAATTACGCGACTGGAATTTTTAAAAATGGTGTGGAAGAAATATATTAGGTGAAAGTTCGTTCCGAAGACGGGTCGCATCCCGAACAGTTTTACCACCAGCGACTTGATTCGATCATAAGTGATCACTTCGAAATTGCATGGGAGCTGTAACCACATCAAAAATAATTACATGGAGAAATGTTCTTTAGTACCTGCATGTTGACAAGCTACCTTGGGAGCGTTCTATTTTTTTTCTTGCTATTTGCTTTACGTCGCACCGACACAGATCACAAATAGGTCTTTCGGCAACAGTGGGAGAGGAAAGGCCTAGCATTTGCCTGGTGTGAAAATGGGAAATCACGGAAAGCCATTTTCAGGGCTGCCGACAGTGGGGGTAGAAAACAACTATCTCCCGGATGCGAGATCACAGGTGCTCGCCCCTAACCGCACCGCCAACTCGTCCGGTGCGTTCTAAATCAATTCACTAACGCATGTACTTTCCAAACTTGATAAAAAGCTATTTTCACAAACGTGAGGCTGTCCAGCAAGGCGCAAATGTGTTCTATGTTCAGCAGTAAAGATATGGATTCGATTTCCCGTTAGGAATTCCAAACATTTAGAAACACGATTTCCACTTCTGGAGAGGAACATGGCCGTACGGCTCATTCAGCCTTCACCAGAACTGAGTATCAGCATAATTCTTGGGGTCAAAGGTGGCCGGGCATAGAGCTTAATACACTCCCACTTACTGCCAAGGTTATAGACAGTGGAAGTCTTTAACTTCCATTCCTCCAAGGTCCTTCATGGCCTGTAAGAGAATGGCTTTGTTTTTGAATAATGTATCCACGTTCATCCGAAACCAACTAGGTAAATGTATAAGCCAGTTTTGTTCAGAATTACGGCACTGGAATTTGTAAAAATGGTGTGGAAGGAATATATCTGTTGAAAGTTCGTTCCGAGGACTGGTCGCATCCCCAACAGTTCTACCACCTCTTTTATAGCAAGCTCAGGTATTATTATGCAAGGGTATAAGGAATAATGAAACGAAGTAGTTTCCCGTTGATTTCCTGACCAAGCCAGGACGATATTATTATGTACCTCTGGTACGTTCAATGAAGAAACACGCCAATGTAACCTGCTACTTTTATATTGACAGAGAAGAACTTGAGACAAATTGGTGAAAGTAATAATAATTTCGTAGCTCATACAAGAAGGCAAAGCGCACCGATAATAATGAAATTAAATAAGAAAATTTGTTATTAGGGCTTGAGTTTTACTTCGAATATTTATTCCCAACGTTAGGTTACTTGGATTTTAGTCGGAAAGAAATTTAAACTTGTGGCTTCCTGCATTGTATGTTATCATAAATCACAATCTTTTGGTGAGAAAATTTCTCCAATGATTCGAAACATATATATATATGCAAATAGTCATTCACAACTGTTTCCTCCCTTATACCTGCTAGTTTCATAGATAGTTCTACATTCTGAGGGAGGTGACACTGCACGCAGGCTCTATTCTTGATAAACCCGTGGCTGGACATGTAAATGCAATAGTGTTCGCAGAAGACTGACTATAACTCAACATAATACAACAGTAGGTTATATCGTCACCAAACATCCTTGAACTTCCATCAGAAATTAAAATAAATTCAGTATAATCTACAATTTATTTTAGAAATTGGTACATTCTAGAACAGAAAGTAAAATATCTGTCAGAGATTTTCTACAAAATACAAATTTTACCTCTCGACCTTATAAAGTCGTATCTCGTTCCGCTACCGAAGAATGTAGCCTACATGATCTCCGCAGTTATTATCTTCTCCACAATTTAGTGACTTACGTTGTCCTTAACTAAAGCAAAAAACGAAAAAGAAATATATGCCGGTTGATGCAGTGATCATAACCATGGGACCTGTAGCTTTACGTAATATAAGAACCACTAGGACGCAATCATTTAATCTCAAGAAATATTCGTAGACTGTCTGGGATCCAAGCCGCTGACGGGCACCTTGTGGAGAAGCCAGTAACGTTGCCACTCGGCTAGCATAACCCCCCCCCCCCCTGTGTAAATCACAATAGATATATTTTATGGAAACGATTTCTTCTAAATGAGTTTCAGAATACGTAGAATATTTTATAGATATTCAACGAATTCAGAAAACATCTTTGACAGTAGTAGTGAATATACATTACTTTTATGTGATGCGATCGTCGTACATTTTCTTATCGTTATCATCACCGATTTACATAACTGAAAACTAAAAATCTCGAATTTACAAGGTGCTTTAAGTCGCACCGATACAGGTAGGTCTTATGGCGACTATGGGACAGGAAGGGGCTAGGAGTGGGAAGAAAGCGGTCGTAGCTTTAATTATGGTACAGCCGCAGCATTTGCCTGGTGTGACAATGGAAAACCACGGAAAACCACCTTCAGGGCTGCCGACAGTGGGGTTCGAACCCACTAACTCCCGAAAGCAAGCTGTTGTTAGCTACATGACCCAAACCGCAAGACCACTTGCTCGGTCTAATGTATTATCTTGACCAGAAGAGCGTTATCAGAACAGGACGTCAGATTTGGAGTCTAAAATGTTATTGCTTTCTGCGAGCGGAGCGTGATTTTACTACTCAGCTTACAACCCATACACTTCCAAGCATATCTGGGCTCCCGGGACCAGAGAAGTAAATGCCATGCCATCTATTGGACACGTTAAGAAGTAGTTAAACACGACCTCTTCCTTCAGAGCAGTCGGTGTTCGCCAAGCGGGGAGTCCTTGGTCGACATATCAGAACGAAGGACTTGGACGTGCAGTGTTGCTTCAGGACAAGAAGAAGAATTGAATCGACTGGAAAGATACTCACTTCCAGTGTGTGCGCAATGTTAATGCTCTGCTCTGCATTTCATGAGGTGCCCACAATTCCGAAGAGTTCAATTGGCCGTACGTGTATTTCATGAGGCTGTGACAGTACACTTGAGACATGTTTTATGAGACGAAATAATTTGTAAATAGATCCCTGAAAGGATTCAAATTACTTCGGATTCCTCTTAAATGCCATCTGAATAGTGAATAATATAATTGTGCCTGGCGTAAAACAGTAAATTGAACATCCGGTGTCCACTAAGACGGTCAATGTTATTAAAATGTATTTGAAATGTCCCCCAGGCAGGGAAAAAGTAACGAATGAACATCCAGTATTTCACATATATTTCTAAAATAAGTCTCTTGTACAATACACGACTTACGACGTCATCTGAACACTAGTAATAAAAAAAAATTTCGTGTGGCTATTTCTAGCCGAGTGCAGCCCTTGTAAGGCAGACCCTCCGATAAGGGTGGGCGGCATCTGCCATGTGTAGGTAACTGCGTGTTATTTTGGTGGAGGATAGTGTTATGTGTGGTGTGTGAGTTGCAGGGATGGTGGGGACAGCACAAACACCCAGCCCCCGAGCCATTGGAATTAACCAATGAAGGTTAAAATCCCGACCCGGCCGGGAATCGAATCCGGAACCCTTTGAACTGAAGGCCAGTACGCTGAGCGTTCAGCCAACTTGTAATGAAAGAAGTCATGTAACGCCTTGCTGTTTTGTTATAAATCACTTCCTAATAGATGATGATGATGACGATGGTACCCTCTTCTATGGATCCTAACATTGAGATCATCGGCAAACAAGTAGTTGAGGTATTATGCATTAAGTAAAAATTACAAAAGCCTATTTATATGAGCAGTTATTCGTTAATGTGTTCATCTTAAAGAGCATGAAAGCTGAGAGACAACTTCACTGTTTTCTCAATAATGCAACACTTGTTTAAATTTTAGCATATAAATTTGGGACTTTTGAAACCAAAACACGTCCGTGTGGAGGTCCCATGGCTATGCTCTAGATCCCAGTAGGCACGAAAAACTGAATCTTACTTTATTTTCCTAATGAACTGCCTTGGCGTTCAGCGTTCAGTCTGCATGCCTCAGTCAATGACCCAAGAACCTCAAAACCTCATCCCTAACACGTACATATCTGACATGGAAATCACTAAATAGAGCGTCCGGCTCCATGGCTAAATGGGTAGCGTGCGAACCTTTGGTGCAGAGGTGAATTTAACCTTAAATGGTTAATTCCCTTGGCTTGGGGACTGGGTGTTTGTGCTGTCCCCAACACCCCCTGGAAATCACAAACCACACATAACACTATACTCCACCACAATAACGCAGTTACCTACATATGGCAGATGAAGCCCACCCATATCGTAGGGTCTGCCTTACAAGGGCTGTACCCGGCTAGAAATAGCCACACAAAATAAAATAAAAAAAACCTAAATTGAATCTAAGCATCATGTACTATGTCTCCTTGAGATATCTTGAGGCCGGGAGAATAGTTATTAGGCAATAATTTTGTACCTCATGCTAAGGCTGTGGGCTGGAATCCTGGCACGGTCATTTGGTATTTGGTATTTTTCCTGACCTGTTTCATGGTCCATTTGAGGTGGACTTGGCCGAGTTTTACGGCCAGATGCTCTTTATGACGCCTCCGCTATGTGAATAATTGTATTCAAAATTGGCTGTCTGTGCTGTGTGTTGTATTATATGAAGATATATTTTGTATTGAAACGAACAAAGTCGCCCAGTCCCAGATCCATAGAAATTAACCATAGGCAGTTACAATCCGTGATCGGGCCGGAATTGAATCTGGGGCCCTTTGAAACGAAGGCTAACCTGCTGATCATTCAGCCAAGGAGCCGGAAAATTGGTATTCAATGGGGCATAAATTCATGAGATCTCAGTGTCTAGATTTCCTGGCTTGTTGAAAAATCATGTTCGAGGACAATATTCTGGTACCGAGGTGTCTCTTAAAATCCATAGAGTGTGCATACTCATCATGGTTTACTGTAATCACGCCCTAGGTCGCGAACCATGGGCAACGGTTGAGTGGCATAGTAAGCGGTCTTTAGAGTCGGGATAACCGTTACTATGGAATAGGATTGGCCAACTCGGACATATTCTTAGTCCTGGCCATCCTTCCGCTCCGACCTATTAGAGCAGAGATACTCACTGGGACTATGTGTAAGTAGGGTAGCAACCTGCTTCACATAATTTACCCACCTCAAACACAATATTTTAGGCAAATCCCGGATGTATGGGAGTAAGGGAGTCCTATCCCAGCAAATGTAACAACAATTTTATTTGCTTCCTTTTATAATGATTTAGAAGATTTCACCGAAGCAACAAAATAATAATAATAATACATAACAATAGGGAGCTTAGAAGCTCAGAAATATTGGATCTAATGAACTCAGGAAATTTACACAATTGGGAGAAGAACTCCCATCTCGAATTAATCAGTCAAATACTTCCGACCCTTTTGTCTCATAAATTTACAAGTTTTGAAATAGACTAGTCTTTACATAACTGAGAAAAAGTAGTGTCAATGTAGTTCAGAGAAAAAAGCCGTAGCTCGCAGAACGAATTTACAAAGGACGGGTCTCGAACCCTGGAGTCCAGTTTACAATTATAAGTTACAAACGCCCTTTATTGGGCCAGAACTTTAACCTACCTATGTAACATTACCTGCGTGTGAAGATGGTAAGATTCCAGTGTTCCTCCTTAGCATGTAACGGTTAGGTTGACCTACATTTTCTTTTAATTTGAACGAATGGCTTTATTTTTTTGACTTTCATCTAAATGTAGGTTTCCTAAGCAGTCGCTGGACTTTAACTTTAACTTTGGGACTGATATCTAATACCACTGACATGCAACAACAAAAGCATACTGCTTTAAAAATTGATAAGGTAATTTTCTCTATCCTTACCTTACGCGGGAGCCACACTCGAAAATGTATCGGAAGATCCACATAGTTTACAGGGACCGAAACCCACATCACATGGCTGAAAACAGGGAGAAATAATTAATGGTAAATAATAAAGTCCGACAGCTAAATTTGAAAACAATGGAGGCTGAAAACACACAAGCACTCCAACCATAAATTCTAAAGAAAGAACTTAACAGAGCATTAAGCCCGATGATATCGAGCCTAAGCCATACTACTAGGCGACCAAGGGAAATAAAAGTTTAAAGTCGCGAAGAAGATGAATTAAGAAATATTTAGTTACTCAAAAATAACGTTGGAGAAGGAAAACGAGGGTATACACTCGTGCTTCGGTACATTTTATAAAATCCCCATTCGGGATGATACGTTAAAGTCCAGCGACTGCCTAAGAAACACAAATTTAGATTAAAATTAAAAAAGGAAAGCCGTATATTAAAATTAATGAAGGTCGAACTAACCGTTACATGCTAAGTAGGAACATTGGAATCTTCCCTACCTTCACACGCAGGTAATGTTACCTAGGTAGGTTAAAGTTCTGCCTTTACCTGATATGCCGCCTTCCCACTCCAGCCCCCACCCCACCATCTCCGAGGGAGATCTACACAGTCACGTAGAACACCATTCAAATAAACACTGCAGCAAAACAACTTACCTTAAAAAATTACAGCTTTTATAGGGGTCTGCCAGATAGTTCCAGAAAAATTTTGTAATACACGGTAATTTTTGATTAGAGAAAAATATTTTGATATCAACGTTTCTGATAGGCGGATTCATTAATGACATTATTTATTTATTTAGCGTATGGCTAACACATCACATTATAGATACAATAATAATAAATAATATTTACAATTTGAAGTATTTACAGGTTCAAATTATTTACATATTCAACACACAAGGGTGAGAGCAGAAAAAAGTCTCTTGGGTTTCCCTGGTAGGCAGTGAGAGGACACTGCTCCACAATGTGCCGAACTGTTTGCTTCACAGCACCACAACTGCACCCTGCCGAATTAAGTATTCCCCATTTATGGAGGGAGTCGCCACATCTGCCATGGCCAGTGCGAATCCTGTTGATAGTTGTCCAGGTCTTCCGTGGAAGATCAAAACCCTCTGGTTTGTTTTTCAGCCATGGTAGATAGTGATATTCTGATGGAGCACTGGATATCCATACTTGCTTCCAGGCCTGAAGCAGATTAAAGTTAGCGTCTGCTAGGTTTCTGGCTGTTCTAACAGGTGGGCGTCTTGATTTTAGCCTGTTAATAAGAACATCATTCATGTCGCCATGGATTGGCAACTGACTGTTGTTAGTTATTTTCTTATAATCTCGTAGGAGAGCATTTTCTCGGCGGAGGTGAGGTGGTGGAATATGGGATAGAACAGGTAGCCAGAAAGTGGGAGTATATCTAATTGTCCCTGATATCATACGCATAGTGTAATTCAGCTGAGTGTCAATTAATTTCGTGTGGCTGCTGTTCAGCCATATTGATGAGCACTATTCTGCAGCAGAGTATACAAGACCAAGAGCTGACGACCGTAGGGTAGATGCTAATGATCCCCAGGTGGTTCCACACAGCTTCTGTAAGATGTTGTTTCTTGATCGTAACTTAGCAGCCGTATTCTGAAGATGTTTCTTGAAGGACAGAGTTCTGTCAAGAGTAATCCCTAGATATTGTGGATATCTGTTGTGGGCAAGACAAGTGTTCTCAAACTGAACCTTCAGTTCACTATTGGCCATTAATGACAGTGATGACAACTTCAAAATATAAATAAAGAATTGAATGGCGATTATATTACCAAACCTCAAAACACAAATATTCTCGATAATTAGTTAGTCTCCCAACATAAAATAGCACTAGAAAATATTAATTAGGGACATCTGGTCCCAAAATAAAAGCTTCTAGCACATGAAATATTTCAGTCAGTTTAGAATAGAAAACATCACGCTCGGATATACGGCGGTTGATTAAACTTAATGGAGAGGCCTAATTCATGGTACAGTACTAAAGGGACATTTCAATGGGAGAATTTGAAAGAGAAATGAAGGATATGATAAGGGCTTGGGTAAATGTGGGGAAGATATGGAAGCTAATAAGAATGGGAAGTTTTTACTGGACTTATGTGCTAGTATGCCATTAGCATTGATAAGCATATTCTTGAAGCATAAGGCTAATCACCGCTACATATGGGAATGAAGGGGCACGAGATCAATAATAGAATATACCACAACCGACTTTGAATTCAGAAAATCTGTTAGGAATGCGTTGGTATTCCGAGGACTTTTTGATGATACAAACCACTATCTGACCTGTAGTGAATTACGTATCTATGCCTAGGATAGAGAAGGTGAAATGTGTCTGCATAAGAATAAGGGTAGAAAATCTTCAGGACGGAGAAGGTAGACAGAAAAACACGGATATGATTAGCGAAAATTTTCTGAACAGTAGACAGCAAGCAGATTCCGAATATAGAAAGAGAGTTGGGGAGGCAAACAGGGATGCTGCTTTAGAAACAGCACGGATATTTCTAGGAAGTACTGAGAAAAAAAGATGGGAGAAAGAAAACACCTTGGTGGAATGATGAAGTGAGCTTGTAAACATAAGAAAGGAGAATCAGAAATCGCTCCAAACAAGGCCTGAATCAAACAGGGAATTTTACTTTGATGAAAGGAGCAGAACGAGACAAATAACTGTTGAATCCGTGAAGTCATGTGAAGATTTCGTTAATAACCAGGAAAGGCTATTTCAAATGACAGGGCAACCCTTCAGGACAGTAATAAAGAATGGTTAAAATGAAGGCCATGATGTAGGGTAGCGTGCCTGCCGAAGGCCCCACGTTGTATTCCCGGCCAGGTCAGGGATTTTTACCTGGATCTGAGCGCTGGTTCGAGGTCCGTTCAGCTTGCGTAATTGCAACTGAGGACCTATCTGTCGGTGAGATAGCGGGCTCGGTCTAGAAAGCCAAGGCCGAGAGAATTCGTCGTGCTGACCACATGACACCTCGTAATCTGCAGGCCTGAGCAGCGTTCACTTAGTAGGCCAAGGCCTTTCGGGACTGCAGTGCCATGGGTAAATCAGGTCAACTCACAGTAGAGCTCAAGGAATCTGGTAACAGTTGGAAGGAATATTTTGAAAATGTTCTCAACTTAAAAGGAAATACATCTGGATACAACATGAACGAAAAAGCTCGTGATGAGGGAGACAGTGATGTTGGTGAAATTACGCTTGAGTAAGTGGAGAGGATGGAAAGTAAATTCGATTGTCATAAAGCAGCAGGTTTACATAAAATTGGACCTAAAAGGGGGATATATAGTGCGAAGCCAGGGATGGAATTGGCTTCATAGAGTAACACGATTAGCATGTAATAATAACATTGTGATTTCTGATTGGACGAAAGCAGTAATTGGTCCTATCTCAGAGAAGCAAGGGAACAGGATAGCAACGATTATCAGGGTACAGCATTGAACAGTATAACAAACAGGATGCTCACTGGTATTTTGGAAAGGAGGATGCGATCAGTGGTTTAGAGTTAAGTTGGATGGAAACCAGTGTGCTTTCGGACAAGAGAGGGGTATCGTATTTAAATTAACATTTCCAAAACTAAAATGATGTCAGTACGTATGATAACTAAGATAATTTATTGTCAGGTTGGGAATACAAAACTGGAACAGATAGATATTTTGAAGTATTCATGATGTGTATTCTCATCACAGGTTGGCAGTGTAGTAAGTGAGATTGGATCAAGGTGGAGCAAAGCTAATGCAGTTTTGATCAACAGTATTTTGTATGAAGGAAGTCAGCTTACGGACGGAACGACCTTTATACCAGTCTATTCTCAGACCAACTTTGCTTTACGGGTGTGTAAGCTTGGTCGACTCAGGATATCTTATTCATAATTTAGAAGTAACAGACGTTTAAGTAGCGAGAATGATCGATCATACAAGCTCCTGGAAACAATGGTAGGAGGTTACTCGTAATGAGGTGATAAAGGCCAAGTTAGGAATGAACTCGACTGATGAAGCAGTACGCATAATCCGTTACCTAGGTGAATAATGGACTCGGCCATGGTTGGTAAGAAAATTAGTGGCAGATCAAACCGACGATGGTTAGAATAGGTTTCTAATAATTTAAATATCAGAGTTATGGAACTAAGTGTTGCCACAGAACTAGTTACAAACAGAGGATTACGGAGGTGTTTAGTAAATTCTCTTCCTCTTCTAGAAAGCATAATTAAAGGTAATCTACCAAAGTTCATTCCCTTCCCATTGAGCTCTTACGGAAGCCGGCTCTCATCAGCGTTTCATTCAACATGATGTGTGATATTAGATTTCAGGATCTTGTGTTTTATGTAGGTTATTGTGGCAGTGTAACGCTGTGGTGCATGTGAAATTTGTCCCTTTTTTACTGTCACCCGTAACGTATACCACTGAAATACTGTAGTAGCCTACTTATTCGCTCATTCGTAAATGATCCCTGATAACTCCATGTCATATGCTGTTCTGTCATTGCTCCTAATAATTTCTGCCAGAAATCCTTCTCATTACTTTCAGCTCTGATACGCCTCACTTATAGATAGGCTGCTGGGATTCAGCCCAGATTCACTTGCGCACAGTAATTTTGATCAGAAAACAGAGCAATGTTTGGATAATTTCTTCTCCAGAACACACTTCCATCTTTCATAATGAAACTTATCACTAGATCCCGGAGACCAACTTAGAGATAAACGTTTATCCGTACGTTTAGGAAAGGTAGGCCCAGTTATTACGTATTTTGCTTTTTGTCTATTTTAGCTTCCGTAGCCTATTTCGTAGTTTAATGCCTCTTTTGCATTTTTGAAGCTGTTGTGGATATTTTCAGCTGTTATTTATATATTAAAATTAATCAATGGAAAGAAAAAATGTAATTCCAACGTAATTCACCAATAAAAAAGAAAAAAATAATGTCTACTGAATGGACGAAGAACAACATTTACATAAACGGTATTTTCATATGACATAAATATCTACTGAACACTCCACAAGCCAAATGGTCGTCTAGTGGTTTGCCAGGTCCCGTACTTCCTACTTAAAATTTAGTAGTAGTGATTATTTTTGTAATACGAAGAACAACTTGGTAACCATCCTCTGAGAACACTAATCAGAAGGAAAATGGAAGATGTCCGGTATTCGAAAAATGAAGGTATCAGCAAAAGAAAGGGAAGGACCACGAAGAGTTTGAAAATGAAAGACTCGGTAGGCCTCGAAATTCTAGTACTGCCGGGGTCGGAAAAGAACAACAGTTGACCATGGGAGGTCAGACAGGAAAGAAATGAGTGAGGACAATGACACAGGTAAGTGGAAGCAACGAGAGACTCAGCTTGAAGAACCGTGGTCGCCAACCACACTCCCAAGTTGAGAGGCCCTGGTCCCCCTTTTAGTGGCCTCCTCTTACGACAGACAGGGCATACCGTTGACGGTATTCTATCACCCTCGCCCACAGGGGGATGAAAGATTGAGTACTAAAATGTGATGCAGATGAGTGTTACTTAGCCTACATTAAAGCATCTTTATTATTTTAGTGCCCATTTTATCATTATATATGCCTAAACGTCGCCACAATCCTCTATTTTCAACCAGTGCTGTAGCCTCATTTAGTTCTATACCTCTTGTCTTTAAATCGTTACAAAGTGAGTCTAAACATCGTCGTCTAAGTCTCCCTCTACTTCTCTTACCCTCCATAACAGAGTCCATTATACCGCTAGGTCACATATCCTCCTCCATTTGCCTCACATGATCCCAGCACCGAAGCCGGTTTATGAGTACAGCTTCATCCATCGAGTTCATTCCTAACTTAGCCTTTATATCCTCATTATGAGTACCCCTGCCATTGTTCCCACATATTTGTAAAAGTAATGATTCTCGCTATGTTCATGTCGATTACTTATAACTTATGAATAAGATATCTTAAATCCACACAAATTTCGCTCCCGTAAAGCAAAGCTGGTATGAAAACCGACCGATGTAAAGATAGTTTCTTCCGGGAGTTTACTTCTTTCTTGCAGAATACTGTTGAACGCAAATGCGAGCTCACTCCATTAGATTTACTACAACTTGATTCAATCTCACTTTCTATATTACCATACTGGGAGAACACACAACCTAAATACTTAAAATTATCTGCCTCTTCCAGCTTTCTATCACCAATGTGACATTCAGTTCTATTACCTACTGACATAAATTTAGTCTTCGAAAGGCTAATTTTTATGCCATCCTCATTGCACCTATTTACAAGTTCCAAGATATTAAACTGCAGGCCTTCGGCAAAATCTGCCATTAAGACCAAGTCGTCAGCATAGACCAGACTGCTTTCCACCTGCTTCAATCCCTCCCTGCCACTTTATACCTTTCAGCAGAATATACATGTAAACTACGAACAACAAAGGTGAAAGAATACACCCTTGTCTAGCCCCTGTAAGTACCCTGGAATACGAACTCATTCAACAATCAATTCTCACTGCAGTCCAATTGTCAACATAAATAGCTTTCATTGATTTGAACAATGTACCCGATAGTCTCCCAGTATGGCGTATATCTTTTCTCTCGGTACCCTGTCATATGCTTCCTCTAAATCTACGGAACATAAACACAACTGTCTATTCCTCGTGTAAGAATTTTCCATTGAGCGTCTTTGCTTCCCAAAGTAAGTGCTGTCCAGCCAGATGGCCTGCAGATATTAAATTGATACTTGGTAATTATGACCATACCCTACGTCATATCTCCCGGCTTCCATGAACGTGTCCACAGCCTCTCGTTTCAGACAGTTCTTCACCTTGTTCCAGCCCTCAGTACAGATTTAAAGTCCTTGACCCTAGAGCTTTCCGATAAGAGGCAGGCACACCATCTCTAACACAACAACTTTGGTAATTTATATTGTAGTGTACTTATAAAAAATATGGAGATGGAGAGGGGTCTTTACTCTGAGCTATGATAAGGAGACAGTAATAATAATTATTATGGAGTGATGAATGTCATTGATACTTCAAAACAGTTTTGCATCACCCCTGGTGTCATTTAACAGAGTTGCTATCTTGTTCTGTCCTATGCAGACCGGAAGGACGACCTCGGGGATGTTTGTTAACGTAATCCCAACTGCACGTATGCCAAACCACAGGCAGGGCGCCATGTTCAAACGGGAGGGAGTATTTCAGTTGAATTAGTAGCACTGGTGTGGAATTATTCGAGGTGTACCCCAATCAAAACATTGCTTAATGTGTGCATTTCTTGAGGGATTGGAGATTTTATAGGAAAAAACGCGTGACGTCATAAATGGAAAGCAAACTTAACCACCAGCCAAAACTAAAACTGAACTCTGGGGATCAGAGAATTGTTCAGGATGAGCTGAGGAAAGTTATTTTATGATGAAATAATGGAGACATATCTTTTACATGAAGGAAAGTAATACCAATTAATTCAGTAAAGAGTCGATCCTGATATTCATCTGCTTGAAAACGGGACTGTTAGCCCTTGTGAAACAACTGTTCCTGAAGAAACATTTGATAAATTGCCGTTAGACCAGAGTCAATTAAAAAACTGATTATTGAGGCAAAGTTTGAAATGTTGAGGTACCACGACAATGACCTGTTCAACTCAAGGAGCCCGACAGGAGAGAGTCTGTAAGGTGCGGTCCATCAAGAATGTTTGGCTGGGGAAACGTTATTTCACACTCTAAGAAATCTGGGCACAATATATGTCCAAGCAATTGCATCACAAAGGTGAAACTTGCAGTATGGATTTTCAATATCCGATACGGCACATCGAGTATCTGCTTTAGACTAAAACATTTGAGGTTTCAAAGCCAGAGGAGGCTTGTAAACCTGTCGGATGGAGTATGGCACGTAATTTGCTACGCAGGTCTCAGTATTTATTCTTGAATATTCTTCCTCTGTGTGGAGTTAATAAATACATCTACAGTATCGTTTCATTGTATTTTATGATAACTGAATGTTGTATCGAATCATCAGGTTGAATGAAAATCCGAAGTACCAACACCAAACCAACAATTACTTTCAGTGTGACATTAGGGACAAGAGGCATATATGATTCATATCATCCCGAATCTATTAAATAGTTGTAGGATAGATAACTGACCCGATCTCTCAGAAATATAATCGAATAATTAATTCTAGTCTTGTTTTAGATGGAAGAAAAACAGATCATGTTGACTAAAATTAAAATTCAACTTTTTCAGTAATGACAGGAATATTCCCTACTACATAATATGCAATACCTGCTCGATAAAAATTTGATGCTGTTTTTTAATACATTACCACTTATGCCAGCCCGGTAGAATGAATGTCACAAGTTATTTAATGTAAACGTTTCCTTTTAAGTTCGTAGTATGCATTACTTTTGGGTATATATTGCCTCCCAATTTCGAACACACTTTGTCAAGAGACTTATGAGCATTACTGTATTTCATGATGATGAAGTAAATACTCTTCTCTGGTTATTTGCAGACTGGATCAGTCGTATCCGTTGTAAACATATTTACGGATATGCGAGGGAAGGGGTTTAAGTCATTGCAACCAAATTTTTCCGCATTAATGCGGGATCTACCAGACAAATGGAAATATACAGTTGGGAATGGGTACGTAAGGTGCAGTGGAATGTATGAATAATGCCGAGTAGGTTTACCAGTTGTAGGATATAAAGCCAGGAAATCCTGGTGCTACGTAAAGTTTATTCTCACAGAGTAAATTAACCGTCAGACAGTAAATCTTCAAAGTAATCCCCTAGATTAACTTCTGTCCTCTCGTGTCCCAAACCACATCCCACGCAATAGTTCCTTCACTTTGGGGACGAGGTTAACATCGCACGGAGACAGGTCCGGCGAGTATGGCGGGTGTTCCAGTACTTAACATCCTCATCGCTGAAGTTACCTCGTCACATCCGTTCTGCATGGAGCCTGACTCACTACTGCAGTATCGTCGCCCTGTGCGTGATACCAGTCGAACGGGAAGCCACGGGAAACAACTTCGGGGATGGCTGAGGTGGGAATCGTACACACCTCTAGTTAGTTGACCTCCCAAGGCTGAGTGGACCCCGTTCCAGCCCTCGTACCACTTCTCAAATTTCGAGGCAGAGCCGGGAATCGAACCCAGGCCTACGGGGTTGGCAGAATAAAATGATTTTCAGCCTTTAATTAATCCGATAAAATACAACATTGCTTAACCAAGAGGCCGCATACCCCTTCCCATCTCCTTACTGTCCAAATACTTTTCCCACCTCCTTAATCCTTCACTACCGGGCGAGTTGGCCGTGCGCGTAGAGGCGCGCGGCTGTGAGCTTGCATCCGGGATGTGGTAGGTTCGAATCCCACTATCGGCAGCCCTGAAGATGGTTTTCCGTGGTTTCCCATTTTCACACGAGGCAAATGCTGGGGCTGTACCTTAATTAAGGCCACGGCCGCTTCCTTCCAACTCTTAGGCCTTTCCTATCCCATCGTCGCCATAAGACCTATCTGTCTCGGAGCGACGTAAAGCAACTAGCAAAAAAATAAAAAATAAAAAAATAATAATCCTTCACTAATACCCAACTTGCCAAATATCCTGGCCAGAGAGTGATCGTTACATCCTAGGTGGCCCGCCCTTCCCCCTCAGAGTGAGGAATGAAAATATTTAGATAGATTATAAAATACTAATTACTGTTGAAATAAATACATATACATATACATATACATATACATATAAGTAAATTTCATCTAAAGCACATTTTCTTTTCAAATATTCGTCCTGTGGGGAGGGAGGGTTGCTGGTGGATTGCAAAAGACAACGTGTTAAGAGTTTATAGCGCTTATTATTTTTTCGCCCATTCTCTGAAATTATTTCGACAATTACCAATCCTTAGTCTGCCTCTGTGGTGTAGCGGTTAGCGTTTTAGCTGCAAAACCCGGAGGCCCAGGTTCGATTCCCGGCTTTCACACAAAATTTGAAAAGTGGTACGAGGGCTGGAACGGGGTCCACTCAGCCTCGGAAGGTCAACTGAGAAGACGAGGGTTCGGTTCCCACGTCATCCATCCTCGAATTGGTTTTCCGTGGTTTCCCTACTTCTCCCGGCAAATGTCGGAATGGTAGGTACCTAACTTGAAGCCACGCCCACTACCTTACCTCTTCCTTGTCTATCCCTTCCAATCTACCCGTCCCTCCACAAGGCCCCTGTTGAGTACAGCATGTGAGGCCGCCTGTTGAGGTACTGGTACTCCTCCCCAGTTGTATCTCCCGACATAAAATCACACCCTCCAGGACACTGGCCTTGAGGCGGTGGAGGTGGTATCACTCACTGAGTCCGAGGGAAAATCATATCCTGGTGGGTAAACGGATTAGGAAGAAGGAAGGAAAAATGAATAAAATTGGTTAACGTGCAGTCACAATGTAGATTAAATTTCGCGCTGTTCTTGGCGCTGCACTACTGAACTACACCTAGATATTCGAGATCCTCTCCACAACTGTTCTAAATACCTTTTCTAGAATACAATTGAAATAAAGGTGGTGTCATCGCACTTGTGCTTATTTTTATACTCGTGCTATTGTCACATTCGTCCAGTCAGACATCTGTCCAAATCATATGCAAATTCTATTTATTCGGTATGGTAATATCATGCCTGTCTTACCAATACTCAAATAATTTTGTCTTAATTTCTGACTCATTTTTACGGACGGTACAGTAGGTCATTAACCGCTTTCCCCAATTTCTCGTTCATGATATTATTTTCTTCAGTTTTTTGCTACTGAACCTCAAATATGATACATTTCCGGGAACGTTCTATGTAAAGTTAGTTGATTTAAAAATCCTCTTTTCATATAAAAATATATTAAACAATATTTTGCTACGGAGATCTTATCTATACCTTACAATTTAATTCACGGAAAGATAGGAGCAAGCAAAAGAGCACAGTAAAAATAAACAAAATAACCGGTCAGCATAGGAAGAGAGAGAGCAACAGAAAGGGGAGACAAGGACAAACATGTAAACGTAAAAGGGCCAAGGCAATACCTAATGCTCTCTCCTCTTCAGTTCCCGTTCTTCTCCGTCTAACTCTTCTCAGCCACAAGGAGCTTATTTCTGTTTCCTTGCTCCATCAGAAGTGCGGGCTTCTACATTCAACGAAGAGCCATTCTAACAGACCTTTGATCTTGATGTGTAAATGTAGGATAAGAAACAATACACATCAAACAGAAAAAGGGAAAAGAGAAACAGATTAAAACAGCTGGCAGAAGTCTAGGAACTGAGGAGAAACACAACATCAATAGGAACACATAGGCCTAACAGGATAGACATAATGGGAGGCAAAAACACGCAAGAAAACATAAAAGGAAAAATCTCCACATACACACTGCCATCTTCAAATTGAGCGGCTCTCTCAACATCTATCCCCGTCCTTAAATATACATTTCTTCTCAGATCTCCTTCTATTACTTATAATTTAACAGTTACTGTTAAACTTCCTTAGTATCAATAAATACTCTTAATAATATACGTTTTTATTTTCGAAATTTGGCTTTCAAAGAGTGCGTCACGTTGTGTACGGATGCGGTAACTAAGTGATAAGGATATCAAGCGATCGTGTCGTGAATAGGTTTTCTGCTCCGTGTGTTGTTAAATCAGATCATAAGTACAGTGTTGAAAATGTAAGTAGCCACTGTCAAACTGGTGACACGCTTGTTTGATTGAAATCAATTATGTGTGGCAATACCAGAACCAGCTCTGGAGAAGCCAATATCTAGTCGTGACTAGAATCAATTTTGGTAATAAAGCGAAATGGTACAGTAGTTAGCGATAAGGGGACGCAGTAACACTACTCCTGTGTGTTTGAAAGATCCGTTCAAATTATGCGTCAAGATAAAATTTATCATATCCGTCTGACAGTTCCTGAAATTAACAGATTCAGTTCTTTCCTTATTTAAGGAAACTGAGGTAGTCTTTCCCTGGAATGTAGAAAGAGCAGTGTCAGAGTTAAAATACATGCGTTTTTGGAATATATTTATAAACAGGTACTTTTAAAAATCCTTAGAATAAGAGATATTTCGGAAAACATTCGCAGTTCAAAAAGTGGAAAAAAAAAATAATATGATTTTCAGATAATACCTTATGTTATCTCAGTTGGAGACCATATGCACTCGTTGTTGAGTGGTGGAAACACAAACTTGGAGAAGGAGTTCATGATGAAGATAAATAAAACTGAAACAAAAGGAATGGAATGCTGTCGTAAGAAGTTAGGTTATGGCGAACTTGTAAGGTTTGGAAATAAACTCTTAAAGGAAGTAAATGAACATTGTTACCTAGGTTGTAGATTGGGAGATGATGACAGAATTAAGGAGGACGTAGAATACATACTAACCCAAGGACGGAAGGTCATTCACACTTCAAGCCGAGATACGCGTGTTAGGAAGATGCATCTCAATAATTTTGTGTGAAGCGTGACAATATGTAAAACTGAAATATGGACACTTACTGGTGCAGAAAGAAAGATAACAGATGCCTTGTAAAATGTGGTGTTACAGTAGAATGTTGACCACGGGATGAGTGTCACCGAATCATAAATGAAGTGATACTGAATCAAGTCGGTGGGAAGACAATGATTTGGTGAATTGTGTCCAAAAGGAGAGGTGTTCTGACACTATATGCCATGTGACACCCAGACCCTATATAAATGTTCAATTAATGAGGTGTAGAAGATTAGTAGAAGTCCAAGAAATGAATATGAAAACATCAACTTGCCTACTATCTTTAGAGGTGAGCCATCCAGCTAGAATTTTATGTTTCTCCTCCTTAATATTCCTGTAGCTTGCAAATTGTCCCTTCACCAGTATGAATACTCTCCCTCCTTCCATTTCTACCCTGTCGCTGTGATAAACACTCCAGAAAATGTCCGCATCCATAACATCACTTCTCTGCCATAATTCAACTTCTATTCCTTTCTTAATACTTCTTCCAGTTTAACACCAACAAACTTATGTCATCATTATTTGACTTCCAGTTCTTGTACTCCTAACACCATTCCCTAGTTCACCACATTTCCGAGAAAGTGCCTTCTCATAAACCTTATAAACAACCCTTCTAACTTATGTATACCACTGTGGTTAAAGTGAAGAAAAACTGAGCTCAGATCCTTATTTCCTACCCACCCATTAAGGTCCACAAATCTCTCTCCCAGTTTCCCTCATACCTACTCGACAGCCTCATTTAAATCCCCGATCACCTCCGGTCAGCATCCCTCCAACACAGCATCTCACTTATAACAGCTACCACTCCCTTAACTTTTCTCGTGTTGTGTTAACCAGATCCTACACATACGCAGAATTGTTGTTACCTGTTCCTGCTTGACTTATATTGTTGGCACCAATGTTAAAAATTATGATCTTCTCTTTACCTTCTACCTTCCCATCTACTTTCCTCAACATGTGCCTTAATCTAAATCTTGGATGACACTCTACATCGGTTCCGTTTCCTCCATAGGGTCGCTCCACATGCCGAACAATGGTGTTCTACATGTCTAGAGCCTGAATCCCACCAACATTATCTGATTCCCTCATTTCCAACTGTAATCGTGGCATCGAAAAGGAAGGTTGCGCTTAGAGTTAGTGCTGACGTAGGGATTTCGACTGAACAGTACCAGGTGACGATAGGTCGTTGGCACGGTAGAGGCAGGCCAGTGAGGCGTAATATGGAATACAGTGCCGGATAGCTAATGGGACATGTTTCGATTCTGATGGCAGCTTCAGTGAAGGCAGAGCTACTGGTCATTGGAGAAGTGGAGATGAACCCTGGACCTGATACTGCTGGTGCAGTGGAATAGGAAGAGATGTAGAAGACAAAATAAATTTTCAAGGGATAAGCAGAACAAGCAAGAGAGCTCCTACGGGTACAAGCCAGTGAACTGAGCGTAATAAAGTACTTTATGAAAGAGTGGCTGAAATAGGTAACAGAACTGATGGTCGAGAACAATAAGGAAATTGCAAGTTTGAAGGATAAGTTGAAGAGAATGGAAGAAGAGATAAAAGAATTGAGATAGCAAGAGGAAAAGCTCCAGAGGGAAACCCCTAAGAAAAACATCTTTATATGCGGGTTACCGGCGGATCCCATGGAAGATATAGTAGCAAAATTACTAGATCTAATAAATGGAAGTCTGAAGATAAGCAGCAGTGAGTCTGATTAGTTCAGCGTCTGGGAAGGACAATTGGTAAGCGTCCTTTGAGAGTGAGGCTTGTTTCAACCGTAATGGCGAAGAAAATATTGGACATCACGTGGCACTTGAAATGTGGGAGAATTTGGATAAAACAGGAAATGGGGAGAAAAGTATTTAGGAACCGGTTCAATATGAGCGATCTGGTATCATTGCCTACACAAGAGGAAATCAATTAGTGGTGGATGATGGATAGTGGAGTCGTACATGGTCAGTGGATCCGCTAAGGATGGGTGGCAACACCGAGAGGGCGATGGCAGAGGAAGAATGCGAGCATGGCGGACTGCTGAGCTAAACGGGTATAGCAGCGGGACGTACGTCGAAGAAGGAAGTGAATCAAACTGCTGACTCGGAGACACGAGCAGGGAGAACAGCCGTGTCGACCTTCAGCGGGAGGAGAGGGCAGAGACTGGAAGTAAGGACGCATCGCTCAAACGTAGAAGGGTAATTCAAATGAGAAAGTTTTTGACAGGAAAAGGGTGAGTGCACTTGAGGAGAGTTCTATTGAACTAGGAGCAACCAGGGTTACGAGGAATAAGACTGGAACTGAGAGTGACATGCAGGGGAGTAAACGATAACTAGAACTGAACATCGTGTGTGTGAATATCGAAGGTTTTATAACTAAATTTGGGAATGAATCTTTTATAGAATTTATGGGAGGCTTAAAGTACTTGCTTGTGTAGAAAGTTGGATGGCTCCGGGAACTAAAATAGTAGAAGAATTTACAGTCGATTCCAAGGAATAACAAAAGAGGGTTCGAAGGGCCTTTTGGTTTAATGGATTCGGTGAATGAGGTGGTAAACGATAAAATAGAACACATTGAATCGGGAATAGAGGAAATGATTTGGTTAAAAACAAAATTTTCTGAAGAAATCGGGCGAGATTTGTCCATTCGTTTCGTTTACAACCAGCCTGAAGTCCCTGCATTTGCGAAAAAAATACTTTCTTTGATGAGTTAACACTAGAAATTAATAGCGTACAAAATCTTTTTGAGGACGAAGGCATTGTATTGATGGGATAATTCAATGTCAGGTTTGCGGATCAGAAGCCGTTGTATGACAAAGGTAAAGAGAAAATATATCGTTCATTAAATACAACAACGTGTTTTCAGTTACGCATACCAGTGTAGGTGTTATCGCATGCACTTTCAACTGGCAGAACGTCATAATCTGAAGTTCAATGACGCGGCCAGGGAGAGCAGTTGTGTCTTTATTTCCCCTTTTTGCATTGGTCTTGAGCGCGCAGCAATAACGTACCATTCGCATTGCGACCTTGGCGCTGTGTGGAAGTCATGCGCTTATGGTTGTGCAAGAGTGACATATATGGAGTAGTGACACCCTTGCTGTGAGGAAGGTTAGTATATTACGTTATATAATTTCCCATGCATAACGTATTATTTAGACTTAATGCAGTATGCACTGCAAATCAACCCAGGTCATGTGTGTATTATTAGGAAATATGACGATCTTGCGCTGAGAAATAGTTATTTTATTTGTACTGTTTCACCTTGTGACATTATTGCTAGAAATGGAAGACACCATTTAGGGTAGAATAAAGGCATTAAATGCTATTATGTAGTTCTTGCTGCGAAGACTGTCTCTTTTTTAAGAAACGACATCCGATTGTTTTCAGTTATGCCATTATTGTTAGAATACGTTGCAACCAGTGCTCGGATAGGTCAAGGTTATTATTTATAATCTCCACTGAAGCACTTCCTTTTTCCATCTCTGTAGACCATGACTTCTCGCGGTAAACTGCCCGTTCAGCTACCCCTCGCTGATATGGAATAGATTCAAACAAAGGAGGCAATTGCGGAGGGACCGGTTGGGACAAAGCAGTGTTTAACATATAATGAGCCTGTCGTTTCGACGTCCTTAGCGGAACCAGGTATACATTGCTTTTAAAAAATATCATCTTCGTAGTTATAGTGCAGTGTTCATATTTTGTAAAGTTATTAATTAGTAACTTTTAAAGTAATTAGTAGTACCGTTATTCCTTTCTCTGTTTTGATCCAGGAATTTCGAGTTGCCCGATTCCTGCATCTGAAGCTTCGACAAGGTAGTCAAGTTCTCGTACCAGATCTTCATCTTCCTGTACTTCGTCATCAAATACATCAGCAAGTAGCACATCTTCTGAAGGCTGCGATGACGTGTTTAATGATAAAAGGAATTCTATTTCTGGTGTGCCTGAAAACCCTGGAAATCCCAGCTGAAATATCTTCAGAAACAAACACTACGTCCTCTTCCACTGGCATTAACAGTGGTTCAATAACCGTTGTGCAGGTAACCTCGCCCACCATATTAGCGAGTCGTTTAAAGAAAGGTGGGAAACGGCAGAGAAATGTTGCGAAGTGGAAGGGGAGCCTTTTGAAGCAAGCAATAAATACTGGACAGGCATAAACCCGTACACAAAGTAAAAAGGTACGATCCCAGAGGCAGATGAAGGTAGGGTGTAAGGAAAATTGCAAGCTTCAATGCTCATTTAAGTTCAGTACAGTAATGAGCGTCGACTGCTACTGTTTTCGGCGTACTAGTCATTAGGTGATTTAGATATCCAGCGGCAATTCATTTCAAGTTCAATGAAGCCTATTGTCCCTAGGTATCGCTATACTAGTGTTAGAGTCAGCAGACCTCCACGGTAACACAAATATGCATTTTATTTTTACCTGAATGATGAAGAAGTTCGTGTTTGTAAAAAAAAATTACACCCTAGATTTTAATGATCGGCAAATCAGAACAGTTCTGTGGGAAGGTAATAAGGTCGCAGAGACTCTCCTTGTGGCAGATGAAAGAGGAAATCATGGCAAACAGAAAATACTGGATCCATCTGTACATGTTGGTATTCGGCAGCATATTGAAGGTATACCAAAAATCGAAAGCCATTACACGCGGCCGAACACAGATGAAAGAGGAAATCATGGCAAACAGAAAATACTGGATCCATCTGTACATGTTGGTATTCGGCAGCATATTGAAGGTATACCAAAAATCGAAAGCCATTACACGCGGCCGAACACTTCAAGCCAATTTATAGATGGAAGCAGGTCACTTGCTAATATTCACAGAGATTATGTTGCCGTCTGCGAAACAAAAAAGTGAACCTCATGCGAACTATGCAGTGTTTCATCGTGTGTTTACGCAAGACTACAATTTATCTTATTTTATTCCTAACAAGGATTTATGTGTAACATGAGTTTCCTGATCATGAAAAGAAAAGAGACATCTGAAAGCGAAATATGATGAGCATGCGGTTGAGAAACGTTTATCCAGAGCAGAAAATAAATATGACAAAGACAACGTCGGCGGTATAGTAGCAGTATATGACCTTAAGGCTGTTGTACACTTGCCAAAGGGTGATATTTCCACATTTTATTATAAATCAAAACTGAATGTCTTAAACTTTACTGTATATGACCTCAAGACAAATTCGTGTGATTTTTATGTGTGCGATGAATCAAACAGTAATCGGGGATTGAATGAATTAGGTCCATGCGCGTTAATGTGTTTAGCTAACTCAACTGATGAAACTCTGATAAATGTGCCGTCCAGCAAAAACCATTATGTTGGGCCTGTATGTTTATGCTGGTCGTTCTCCTGGAATAAATTTCATAACCCACAAATATATCATAAAAGAATGAAGGAGACTCGGTTCATTCTGTGACTGAGAGACAGATCAAACGCCAATTCAGAGGTGGACCTATCTATACCACTGAACGGTTTATAGCTGCTATTCGAGCTGCAAAGAAACAGGGTGAACCTCTTCATGTGCATGAATTGTGCAATGAAGATTTCTCTGATGTGAAAAACATTGCATCTATGGACGGTCTTCTTAATCTGACCGCAGTGAAACTGGCAGATGTGAAAGCTGTCAATTTTATGATTGATTATTCAGATTCTATATTTGCGAAGAAAACCTACAGTGAGGATTTTCAAGACGTGTAATTAAGGAAATGAAGATAATTGCATACTTTCTTCTAAAACCAGCATTTGTTTGCAAACCAGGCCTAGAGCTAAGACCTTCAAGATATACTGGAAACGAATTTCATTCCCAAGGCTGAAACACACTTTTATATGCCTTTATAATCTGAGTAATAATACAAAAATACTGACATCATCTTCATTTCACTTCTGATGACTCTCAGCAAATGCCTATTTTCCGTTGTACTGAATGATACTATTTCAGTACGTTAGGAGACATGGATGTCGGTGACATAACTATCGCCAATATGATTCCGATTTCTGTCAAGAATGTCACATTTTGATTTATGTCATACTTTAAGCTTAATGCTTGTAGCAACAGTGACATAAGTGCGCACGGAGTCTACTCTGAGGCTCATATTGTCTTTTTTGGTATCAGTTAAAATAAATCTGATACACTCATAATTGTTGTAATCGTTTACTTTGTCATATATTCAAACATGCTGTATGTAAATATATTTTTCTAGAAATGGCACCCCTTTTTAATATTTCAAATACTCCTTCGGAAAACTAACTCTTTTTGAGTTATGACGTTGTTGTATTTACTGAGCGTTATATTCATAAGGGAGTAAGTCAAGATAAGGGATTTAATAAAAATGGTAAAAACTTAGTAGCCTAGTGTTGTGTTGTATTGAAGAATGATTTTTGATGGTGTAGTGATGAAATGGGAAATCTGGCATATCTAACAGAGACAAGGGGCAGTTTGATTGATATGGTAGTATGTTCACGGAATGCATTACCTACGATTAAGGGTATAAAGTTCCAGGACTGGGGAGAGTCACGCCATTTACCAATTATTATAACAATAGATTGTATAGAGAGTAACGCTTTAATAAACTGCATGAGAAATTGTAAAGAAAGACCAGTTGCAAAATACAGGTGGAAGAAGGAGATAGGGAAAGAGTTCATGAATTATTTAAAATGAGAAGCAGGTAAAGTTGTGAAAATTGGAATAGACATGATGATTGAGAATAATTAGACGGGTGGGGTAGTAAAATTACTAGAACACAGCGCTAAGGTGGCGGGAGAGAAGATGCGGGTAAACGAGGTGAAGAGGTAAATGGAGAAGGGGTGGTACAGTCGTGACTCTAGACATAAAATGTTCAAAGTAATGGAAGCACTAAACGCGTAGAATAAACAGGGGGAATCAAGCACAGAATGTAATTCTGCACTAAGAGGAAATAATATAGAGAAGTGTTGTACATAGCAAGCTTTGAATGGCAGCGGTAAGGTGTTGCTGAGCAGAATGGAAATTCGAATCATAAGGAGAGCAGGAAAGTGTGTAGTACAATTAGGTGGATATGTGGAAAGCTGGAAGCTACTCGGCAAACTAAAATAAGGCATGCTGACTGGGGGAGTACTGTAAGAAATGATTATGGGGTGAAGACAGATGCGACCAAAAATAGAAGGGAGTTGACTATCAGGAAGATTGGGATGCACTGTGCCTTCGTTAGACGAGGAAATATAGGTAGAAGAAGTAAGAGAGGTCTTAGAGAAAAAATAATAAAGGGAAACAGGAGCTTTTTGGGGGGTTTCAAACGAATTTAGGAGA
The DNA here is from genome assembly GCF_040414725.1 of Anabrus simplex. Classification (NCBI taxonomy): domain Eukaryota; kingdom Metazoa; phylum Arthropoda; class Insecta; order Orthoptera; family Tettigoniidae; genus Anabrus; species Anabrus simplex. The sequence goes on from NC_090266.1 coordinate 477,196,624, forward strand.
TAAGTGGCAAAGAACAGGAAAATGCTAAAAATTATTGTTATTTTAAAAAAATATTTGAAGGGGAGAATTTCAGAAATCTTGGCAAGAGGGAGTGATTTGCCCAATCTATAAGAGAAAATGAGATAAATCAAACCCAAATAGTTATAGAGGCATAACATGATGATATACACAGGATTATATAGACAGGTGTGCTGGCAAGGAAGGACTATGGGATGGGTAAAGGGGGCTCGATGTTGGAGAGAGTCCAGTCGGGGCTCAGAGAAGGGATGAGAATATCTAATAATATATTTGTGGTCAGAAAAATAATGGATATACAGTATATGTAAAAAAGGAGGAAATTTGTACATCACTACTCTTCATTTGGAAAAAAGCATTTGATTCTCTGAGTAGAGGGGCTGTTGTGGCAAATATGGGACGAATAGGGATGTCAGACAAGAAGATCAGAGAGGTAGAAAGAATATACTCCGAAGTTAAGTGCTAAGTTAAAGGTAAAGTAATTTAGGAGATATTCTCCAAAGTATGGCTGAAACAGGGATTAATTTTCCCCTATACTGTTTTTACTCTTCACAAATTATATATTTCAGTCGAAAGGCTTTACGTCGTGGGTTTACCCAAGTCTTGAGAATCGGGATACTTCGGGTCTCATTTTTTCAGATGACATCGTCCTACTCACACTGACTCCTGCAAGTATGCAGAGCAGTATAAATGAAGTGATAAATAGCTGTAAAGATAGGAATTTAAAAATGTATACACAGAAAACAAAGGAAATGGAGTGTAAAAAAGGCTATAGATTACAATGACCTGTGAATTCAAACTGTCCGATCATTGAATGAAGTTTACATAGTGATCTTTTATATTTCGGGCATGCTGATTCCAGAACAAAAGTCAATTTTCCCCTATCACATCAGATTTTTGTGCAAATTCAAAATGAAAATTTCATAAATATGCAGCACGCACACATGTAAGATTACTATTATCACATGTAAAGAACGTTTCTTTCTTATTATTTTCACCCATCTGAACACTCCTATCTTACACTGGTATACCAATGAACATAATATGAAGATATGTAGTGTATTGTGTTAACAGAACTGTAGAAGAACACAGCCAAATGGACCAAAATTTACCACGCATTAAGCCTTATATCGTACTGAGAATGGTAAGTCTACGGTGTAAATTTTATATGTCCTACCATAGTATACGGAACGTCTTCGTCTTGCTTTTCGTGTGTAGATGGGCCTTCTCTCTTTGGTAACCAGCAGTAATCTGCCAGCATATTCTTGTTCCATTTCCCTTGATATCTGCGTTCCATTTCCTGTAGACCTTGATGGAATCTTTATCCTTGCACTTCGCTCAGCATTCCTAGGTTCTCGAGGAAATAGTCCAGATGTGAATGTAACATGTGCACTTTCAAGCTCATTTTGCAGCCTAAATCTTGGAAAGAAACAAGCAATCTATATACCATTTTTTGTAGTCTGAATCCTTTGTGTTTCCAGGAAAGTTTTGACCACATTCCGGGATGCTGTCCATGCTGATCGCTCTGGAGCGCACATAACGTGTTCAAAATTAGCATCAGAAAGATGTTTTCTAATATCTGAACGTGTGAAAATATCCTCCTTGATTTTGGAATTACTGATGGCTGGAAATCGTACGACACAGGTACTGAAAATTCATTGTTTAGGGCCAGTAGTATAATTGGATGGTTCGGCGGCCACCGCCACCTCCGGCTCCCAGTGGCCACCTCCACCTCCACCTCAGCCAGAGGCCTCCCAGTGGCCACCTCCACCTCCACCTCAGCCAGAGGCCTCCCAGTGGCCACCTCCACCTCCACCTCAGCCAGAGGCCTCCCAGATGTCTCCTCCACCTCCCGCGGGAAATTTGAATTTGTAAACAAAGCCACGTGCTTTTTGACAGCTGTCATCGACAACAACGCATCGCTAACCTCAGTACTGCCATCTTGACGGGCCTAAACCTCAGTAGTGCCAACTTAACCTAACTAGCGCGAGGTAAACAAAGCCACGTGTTTTTTGACAGACAACAACGAATCGCTAACCTCAGTACTGCCATCTTGACGGGAATAAACCTCGGTGGTACCAACTTAACCTAACTAGCGAGAGGTAAACAAAGCCACGTGCTTTTTGACAGCCACGTGCTTTTTGACAGATTTGTAAACAAAGCCACGTGCTTTTTGACAGACAACAACGCATCGCAAACCTCAGTACTGCCATCTTGACGGGCCTAAACCTCAGTAGTGCCAACTTAACCTAACTAGCATGAGGTAAACAAAGCCACGTGTTTTTTGACAGCTACGTGCTTTTTGACAGATTTGTAAACAAAGCCACGTGCTTTTTGACAGACAACAACGCATCGCTAACCTCAGTACTGCCATCTTGACGGGAATAAACCTCGGTGGTACCAACTTAACCTAACTAGCGAGAGGTAAACAAAGCCACGTGCTTTTTTTTGACAGCTGTCATCCGCCATCTTTAAACTACAGAGCACCGTGCTGCCCTCTTTCGTCACCTGTCATCGGCAGTGCTGCCATCTTGACGGGCCTAAACCTTAGTGCTACCAACTTAACCTCACTAGCTCGAGATAAACAAATCCACGTGCTTTTTGACAGCCACGTGCTTTTTTTGATAGCTGTCATCCGCCATCTTTAATCTATAGAGCACAGTGCTGCCCTCTTTAGCTACTTACCTTTGAAATGTGGTGGCGGATAATTTGAAAAATGCTTTTCGACAAGCAGCCATCTTTAATCAAGAGAGCACCATGCTGCCCTCTATGTGGTGGCGGCAAATTGAAAAATTCCACGTGCTCTTGTTTGAAAACAAACTCACGTGCTTTTTTGACAGCTGTCATCTGCTATCTTTAATCTACAGAGCACAGTGCTGCCCTCTTTAGTTTGAAATGTGGTGGCGGCAAATTCCACGTGCTCTTGTTTGGAAACAAAGCCACGTGCAGCTGTCATCCGCCATCTTTAATCAACAGAGCACCGTGCTGCTATCATGCGGGCAATTTCATCACCTGTCATTCGCCATCTTTAATCCACAGAACACCGTGCTGCCCTCTTTATGGCTACTACCTTAAGCACATAGTAGCGGGCAATTTGAAAAGTTCTGCTAGTTATCATCCACCATCTTTGAGCACCGTGCTGCCATCTTTAGCTAGATACCTTTGAAATGTGGTGGCGGCAAATTGAAAAATTCCACGTGCTCTTGTTTGGAAACAAACTCACGTGCTTTTTTGACAGCTACCATCAGCCATCTTTAATCAACAGAGCATAGTGCTGCCCTCTTTAGTTTGAAATGTGATGGCGGCAAATTCCACGTGCTCTTGTTTGGTAAACATAGCCATGTGCTTTTTTGACAGCTGTCATCCGCCATCTTTAATACAGAGAGCACCGTGCTGTCCTCTTTATCGTAGTAGATGTAAATTCGTCACCTGTCATCCGCAGTGCTGCCATCTTTAGCTAGATACCTTTGAAATGTGGTGGCGGATAATTTAAAAAGAAAAATTCTACAGCAGCCCTCTCTCGACGCTAATTGCGTAAGATGGCGGCTATACATGACTCCTTAAGGGTGCTTACGCAAGATGGCTGCTATACACAGGTTCTTATGAGACGCCCTTGGGATGCTTGCGCAAGATGGCAGTTATACATGGCTCCTTATGAGATGCCCTAGGGATGCTTGCGCAAGATAGCGGCTGCTCTTATGGGACGGCTTAAGGGTCCTTGCACAAGATGGCTTGAGACGCCCTACGGATGCTTGCGCAAGATGGCGGACACAAGATGGCGGCTATACATAACTCCTTATGAGACGCTTTAAGGGTGCTTGCGCAAGATGGTTGCTGCTCTTAGCTTAGAGGCTAACGTGTCGTGATAGTTCGATTCATTAAATTTAGGGCTTAAATGCAAAATGTTAAATATATCGAAAACGGTGCACCGTAGAGCAAAACAGATTGAAACATGATGAGGTCTAGCTATGGTAGAGAGTATAACGTACCGTGCAGGTTCGATTCATTAAATTTGGAGGCTTAAATGCAAAATGTTAAATATCTCGAAAACGATGCATCGTAGAGCAAAACGGACAAAATTTTTCCGCCTAATACGTAGGTTCGTAGTATCAGGAACAAGAAAAAACATAGACTAATGATGAGATCAACGGTTCGATTCCTACTTAAGCCCTTTGGCATTCGCAGCTATCTATTTCTACAAGATGGTGGCTGCTCTTATGAGAAACAAGATGCCTTGAGACGTCCTAGGGATGCTTACGCAAGATGGCAGACACAAAATGGTGACTATACATAGCTCCTTATGAGACGGCCTAGGGGTGCTCGCACAAGATGGCGGCTACTCTTATGAAGAAAGCTAGCTTAGAGGCTACTGCGCAAGATAACGGCTGCTGTTATACATGTGGTGGAGGGCAATTTGAAATTCTATGTGCTTAATCAACAGAGCACCCTGCCGCCCTCTTTAGCTGAAATGTGGTGGTGGATAATTTGAAAAATTCTTTTGACAGCTATCATCTTTAAAAACAATGGCGACTATACATAGGCTGTTAAGGCCTTATCATTCTCCTCCTCCTCCTCCTCCTCCTCCCCCTCCTCCTCCTCCTTCTCTACCTCCTCCTCCGCCTCTTATGTCAAGGCATAGCTTTATATCGAACAAGTTTAAACCTGCATCGCGAAGGCAAGCGTGTGCAGCGATAACATTATTGTGCATGTTTAGACTTTCGAAACATAAGAAGAGTAGAATCAAACGCTGTACTCGATACGACATGTGATCAGAACATTGATTGATGCGTTCAGAAAACAAAATAAGTGATCAAGACTAGAATCGAACAATGTACTCAATACATCATGTGTTTAGAATATGTCAGGGGATACGCTTGTTCTAAGAAGATCAGATTGAAACATAACAAGACTAGACTAGAACACTGTAATCGATGTTGTTAACTTCAACATGTGATCAGAACATTGATTGATGTGTTCAGAACACAAAATAAGTGATCATGACTAGAATCGAACACTGTACTCCATACAACATGTGATCAGAACATTGATCGATGTGTTCAGAACACGAAATAAGTGATCAAGACTAGAATCGAACACTGTACTCAATACAACATGTGTTTAGAACATGTTAGGGGGTACCCTTGTTCTAAGAAGATCAGAATGAAACATAACAAGACTAGAATCGAACACTGTAATCGATGTTGTTAACCTCAACATATGATCAGAACATTGTTTGATGTGTTCAGAGCAAAAGTACAATTTTGATGATTTGCTTAGTGTAAAATCAAAAACTATGGAAACACACTGTGCACATATCGCGTAGCTAACTCGCTCAGTAAGCAATATTGCAAAACTACAACTTCAATGATTTGCATAGTGTAAACATCAAAAACACACTGTACCCATACTGCGCAGCTAACTCGCTCGGTAAACGATATAGCCAAAGTATAACTTCAAATTATTTACCTTCCATCATTCGTCTTGTGTGTAAAAATCAGTCGAACAAGTTATCGCATAAACATAGCTGAAAAAAAAATCGTGATAGGGTATGGAACCCAGGGGTTACATCTTGTCAGAAGGGCAAAAAGGATGAAAAGACTCTTCCTCCTCCTTACCGCACATTCCTTGGCTAAAGGGCTAATGGGCTAAAGGGCTAATGGGCTAAAGGGCTAAAGGGCTAATGGGCTAAAGGGCTAAAGGGTTAAAGGTGCAACAACCTCGTCGATCGCTATCAGCAAGAACGCTTGTACTTTGTAGAAAATTAATCTTTATTGGTAAATGGTTTTATGTTCAGAACAAGGAATGGAACCTAGGGGTTACGTCTTACGTAATAAAATCCCCGAGGTGCGATGAGTTACGTTTTTCGAACTAGTGTTTGGAACACTGAACTTTTCAAGATGATAGCAGAGAGTTTAGCAATGTTCTGTTGTTGGATTTTAAATTCCGCGCTACAACATGCATAAGGTGGCAGCCTTGAGGTTTACTGCCGTAAAGATGGTAAGAGTGAGGTTAACAATGTTCTGTTGTTGGATTTTAAATTCCGCGCTATAACATGCATAAGGTGGCAGCCTTGAGGTTTACCGCCGTAAAGATGGCAGCAGTGAGGTTAGCGACGCTCTATTGTCCTTCAAAGTGAGGTTAGGGTTCGTCAAGAAGACAGCTGTCAAAAAAAGCACGTGGCTATGTTTACCAAGCAAGAGCACGTGGCTGTGACGTCACGGTCACGTAGTATCTTGCCTCAGCATGTAAAGTTCAATGTCTACACCTACGTAGTTAACACTCTGCTATGTTCACAAGATTTTTTACACATAACTATTCTTTATGCTTTAAGTTCATGCACATAGTCTATGCTAAGATAGCAGTACAAACACATGCGAACTTTGTACATTCTAATGGAATAAGTTTAGTACTGTGTGCATCATGGATACATGATGTGTGCACGCATTTAATCTTGACTGTACGTAATGCTGCTGCTTTGTTTACAAGATTTTTATACATTGGTATTCTTTATGCTTTAAGTTCGTGCGCGCACAAGCGATACTCGTACGCTCTAGCAGGAGAAGTTTAGTACGATATTCGATACATACATTATCGATAGGTGATGTGTACACGCTTTAGAACATAGCTCATCTTTATGCTTTAAGTTCGTGCACATGGGTTTGGGATACACAAAAGCGATTGCTACATGCTCTAGCGGAAGAAGTCTAGTACGATAGTCGATGCATGTAAAATCGATAGGTTATGCTAAGATAGCAGCACACTTACATGATTTTAGCACAATCTAGTGGAAAAAGTTTAGTATGATAGTCGTTTCGTGCAAAATCATTAGGTAATGTGTAAACGCTTTGAAACAAGGCTATTCTTTGTACTTTAAGTTCATGCGTACAGGTTATGCTAAGATAGCAGCACAATCTAGCGCAAGAAGTTTAGTACGAGACATGCAAAATCGATAGGTGACGTGTACACGCTTTGAAGCATGGCTATTCTTTGTACTTTAAGTTCATGGGTATAAGTTATGCTAAGATACCAGCACAATCTAGCGGAAGAAGTTTAGTACGAGATTCGATGCATGCAAAATCGATAGGTGATGTGTACACACTTTGAAACATAGCTATTCTTTGTACTTTAAGTTCATGTGTATGAGTTATGCTAAGATAGCAGCACAACCTAGCGGAAGAAGTTTTGTACGAGAGTCGATACATGCAAAGTCGATAGGTAATGTGTACACGCTTTGAAACATGGCTATTCTTTGTACCTTAAAGTCATGCGTATAGGTTATGCTAAGATAGCAGCACAATCTAGCGGAAGAAGTTTAGTACGATATTCGATACATACATTATCGATGGGTAATGTGTACACGCTTTGAAACAAGGCTATTGTACTTTAAGTTCATGCGTCTTAGTTATGCTCGCGATAGTCGATGCATGTAAAATCGATAGGTTATGCTAAGATAGCAGCACACTTACACGATTTTAGCACAATCTAGTGGAAGAAGTTTAATACGAAAGTCGATGCTTGCAAAATCATTAGGTAATGTGTACACGCTTTGAAACAAGGCTATTCTTTGTACTTTAAGTTCATGCGTCTTAGTTATGCTAAGATAGCAGCACAATCTACCTGAAGAAGTTTTGCACGAGAGTCGATACATGCAAAATCGATAGTTGTTGCGTACACGCTTTGAAACATGACTATTCATTGTACTTTAAGTTCATGGGTATAGGTTATGCTAAGATAGCAGCACAATCTAGCGGAAGAAATTTAGTACAAGATTCGATGAATGCAAAATCAATAAGTAATGTGTACACGCTTTGAAACATAGCTATTCTTCATACTTTAAGTTCATGTGTATAAGTTATGCTAAGATAGCAGCACAACCTAGCGGAAGAAGTTTAGTACGATATTTGTTGCATGCAAAGTCGATAGGTAATGTGTACACGCTTTGAAACATGGCTATTCTTTGTACCTTAAGGTCGTGCGTATAGGTTACGCTAAGATAGCAGTACAATCTAGCGGAAGAAGTTTAGTACGAGAGTCGATGCTTGCAAAATCGATAGGTAATGTGTACACGTTTGAGACATAGCTATTCTTTGTTCTTTAAGTTCATGCGTCTTAGTTATGCTGAGATAGCAGCACAATCTACCTGCAGAAGTTTAGTACGAGAGTCGATACATGCAAATTCGATAGTTGATGTGTACACGCTTTGAAACATGACTATTCATTGTACTTTAAGTTCACGGGTATAGGTTATGCTAAGATAGCAGCACAATCTAGCGGAAGAAATTTAGTACGATATTTGATGCATGCAAAATCAATAAGTAATGTGTACCCGCTTTGAAACATGGCTATTGTTTGTACTTTAAGTTCATGTGTATAAGTTATGCTAAGATAGCAGCACAACCTAGCGGAAGAATTTAGTACGATATTTGTTGCATGCAAAGTCGATAGGTAATGTGTACACGCTTTGAAACATGGCTATTCTTTGTACCTTAAGGTCACGCGTATAGGTTATGCTAAGATAGCAGCACAATCTAGCGGAAGAAGTTTAGTACGAGAGTCGATGTGTGCAAAATCGATAGGTGATGTGTACACGCTTTGAAACATGGCTATTCATTGTACTTTAATTTTATGGGTATAGGTTATGCTAAGATAGCAGCACGATCTAGCGGGTGAAGTTTAGTTCGATGGTCGATGCATGTAAAATCGATAGGTCATGTGTACACGCTTTGAAACATAGCAATTCATACTGCTGCTCTGTTCCCAAGAGTTTTAAGCATAGCTAATCCTAATGCTGCTCTTAACGACGTAGAGATGGGGATTGATTACGTGACCGTGACGTCACAGCTACGTGCTCTTGCTTGGTAAACATAGCCACGTGCTTTTTTTGACAGCTGTCTTCTTGACGAACCCTAACCTCACTTTGAAGGACAATAGAGCGTCGCTAACCTCACTGCTGCCATCTTTACGGCGGTAAACCTCAAGGCTGCCACCTTATGCATGTTATAGCGCGGAATTTAAAATCCAACAACAGAACATTGTTAACCTTACTCTTACCATCTTTACGGCAGTAAACCTCAAGGCTGCCACCTTATGCATGTTGTAGCGCGGAATTTAAAATCCAACAACAGAACATTGCTAAACTCTCTGCTATCATCTTGAAAAGTTCAGTGTTCCAAACACTAGTTCGAAAAACGTAACTCATCGCACCTCGGGGATTTTATTACGTAAGACGTAACCCCTAGGTTCCATTCCTTGTTCTGAACATAAAACCATTTACCAATAAAGATTAATTTTCTACAAAGTACAAGCGTTCTTGCTGATAGCGATCGACGAGGTTGTTGCACCTTTAACCCTTTAGCCCTTTAGCCCATTAGCCCTTTAGCCCTTTAGCCCATTAGCCCTTTAGCCCATTAGCCCTTTAGCCAAGGAATGTGCGGTAAGGAGGAGGAAGAGTCTTTTCATCCTTTTTGCCCTTCTGACAAGATGTAACCCCTGGGTTCCATACCCTATCACGATTTTTTTTTCAGCTATGTTTATGCGATAACTTGTTCGACTGATTTTTACACACAAGACGAATGATGGAAGGTAAATAATTTGAAGTTATACTTTGGCTATATCGTTTACCGAGCGAGTTAGCTGCGCAGTATGGGTACAGTGTGTTTTTGATGTTTACACTATGCAAATCATTGAAGTTGTAGTTTTGCAATATTGCTTACTGAGCGAGTTAGCTACGCGATATGTGCACAGTGTGTTTCCATAGTTTTTGATTTTACACTAAGCAAATCATCAAAATTGTACTTTTGCTCTGAACACATCAAACAATGTTCTGATCATATGTTGAGGTTAACAACATCGATTACAGTGTTCGATTCTAGTCTTGTTATGTTTCATTCTGATCTTCTTAGAACAAGGGTACCCCCTAACATGTTCTAAACACATGTTGTATTGAGTACAGTGTTCGATTCTAGTCTTGATCACTTATTTCGTGTTCTGAACACATCGATCAATGTTCTGATCACATGTTGTATGGAGTACAGTGTTCGATTCTAGTCATGATCACTTATTTTGTGTTCTGAACACATCAATCAATGTTCTGATCACATGTTGAAGTTAACAACATCGATTACAGTGTTCTATTCTAGTCTTGTTATGTTTCAATCTGATCTTCTTAGAACAAGCGTATCCCCTGACATATTCTAAACACATGATGTATTGAGTACATTGTTCGATTCTAGTCTTGATCACTTATTTTGTTTTCTGAACGCATCAATCAATGTTCTGATCACATGTCGTATCGAGTACAGCGTTTGATTCTACTCTTCTTATGTTTCGAAAGTCTAAACATGCACAATAATGTTATCGCTGCACACGCTTGCCTTCGCGATGCAGGTTTAAACTTGTTCGATATAAAGCTATGCCTTGACATAAGAGGCGGAGGAGGAGGTAGAGAAGGAGGAGGAGGAGGGGGAGGAGGAGGAGGAGGAGGAGGAGAATGATAAGGCCTTAACAGCCTATGTATAGTCGCCATTGTTTTTAAAGATGATAGCTGTCAAAAGAATTTTTCAAATTATCCACCACCACATTTCAGCTAAAGAGGGCGGCAGGGTGCTCTGTTGATTAAGCACATAGAATTTCAAATTGCCCTCCACCACATGTATAACAGCAGCCGTTATCTTGCGCAGTAGCCTCTAAGCTAGCTTTCTTCATAAGAGTAGCCGCCATCTTGTGCGAGCACCCCTAGGCCGTCTCATAAGGAGCTATGTATAGTCACCATTTTGTGTCTGCCATCTTGCGTAAGCATCCCTAGGACGTCTCAAGGCATCTTGTTTCTCATAAGAGCAGCCACCATCTTGTAGAAATAGATAGCTGCGAATGCCAAAGGGCTTAAGTAGGAATCGAACCGTTGATCTCATCATTAGTCTATGTTTTTTCTTGTTCCTGATACTACGAACCTACGTATTAGGCGGAAAAATTTTGTCCGTTTTGCTCTACGATGCATCGTTTTCGAGATATTTAACATTTTGCATTTAAGCCTCCAAATTTAATGAATCGAACCTGCACGGTACGTTATACTCTCTACCATAGCTAGACCTCATCATGTTTCAATCTGTTTTGCTCTACGGTGCACCGTTTTCGATATATTTAACATTTTGCATTTAAGCCCTAAATTTAATGAATCGAACTATCACGACACGTTAGCCTCTAAGCTAAGAGCAGCAACCATCTTGCGCAAGCACCCTTAAAGCGTCTCATAAGGAGTTATGTATAGCCGCCATCTTGTGTCCGCCATCTTGCGCAAGCATCCTTAGGGCGTCTCAAGCCATCTTGTGCAAGGACCCTTAAGCCGTCCCATAAGAGCAGCCGCTATCTTGCGCAAGCATCCCTAGGGCATCTCATAAGGAGCCATGTATAACTGCCATCTTGCGCAAGCATCCCAAGGGCGTCTCATAAGAACCTGTGTATAGCAGCCATCTTGCGTAAGCACCCTTAAGGAGTCATGTATAGCCGCCATCTTACGCAATTAGCGTCGAGAGAGGGCTGCTGTAGAATTTTTCTTTTTAAATTATCCGCCACCACATTTCAAAGGTATCTAGCTAAAGATGGCAGCACTGCGGATGACAGGTGACGAATTTACATCTACTACGATAAAGAGGACAGCACGGTGCTCTCTGTATTAAAGATGGCGGATGACAGCTGTCAAAAAAGCACATGGCTATGTTTACCAAACAAGAGCACGTGGAATTTGCCGCCATCACATTTCAAACTAAAGAGGGCAGCACTATGCTCTGTTGATTAAAGATGGCTGATGGTAGCTGTCAAAAAAGCACGTGAGTTTGTTTCCAAACAAGAGCACGTGGAATTTTTCAATTTGCCGCCACCACATTTCAAAGGTATCTAGCTAAAGATGGCAGCACGGTGCTCAAAGATGGTGGATGATAACTAGCAGAACTTTTCAAATTGCCCGCTACTATGTGCTTAAGGTAGTAGCCATAAAGAGGGCAGCACGGTGTTCTGTGGATTAAAGATGGCGAATGACAGGTGATGAAATTGCCCGCATGATAGCAGCACGGTGCTCTGTTGATTAAAGATGGCGGATGACAGCTGCACGTGGCTTTGTTTCCAAACAAGAGCACGTGGAATTTGCCGCCACCACATTTCAAACTAAAGAGGGCAGCACTGTGCTCTGTAGATTAAAGATAGCAGATGACAGCTGTCAAAAAAGCACGTGAGTTTGTTTTCAAACAAGAGCACGTGGAATTTTTCAATTTGCCGCCACCACATAGAGGGCAGCATGGTGCTCTCTTGATTAAAGATGGCTGCTTGTCGAAAAGCATTTTTCAAATTATCCGCCACCACATTTCAAAGGTAAGTAGCTAAAGAGGGCAGCACTGTGCTCTATAGATTAAAGTTGGCGGATGACAGCTATCAAAAAAAAGCACGTGGCTGTCAAAAAGCACGTGGATTTGTTTATCTCGAGCTAGTGAGGTTAAGTTGGTAGCACTAAGGTTTAGGCCCGTCAAGATGGCAGCACTGCCGATGACAGGTGACGAAAGAGGGCAGCACAGTGCTCTGTAGTTTAAAGATGGCGGATGACAGCTGTCAAAAAAAAGCACGTGGCTTTGTTTACCTCTCGCTATTTAGGTTAAGTTGGTACCACCGAGGTTTATTCCCGTCAAGATGGCAGTACTGAGGTTAGCGATGCGTTGTTGTCTGTCAAAAAGCACGTGGCTTTGTTTACAAATCTGTCAAAAAGCACGTAGCTGTCAAAAAACACGTGGCTTTGTTTACCTCATGCTAGTTAGGTTAAGTTGGCACTACTGAGGTTTAGGCCCGTCAAGATGGCAGTACTGAGGTTTGCGATGCGTTGTTGTCTGTCAAAAAGCACGTGGCTTTGTTTACAAATCTGTCAAAAAGCACGTGGCTGTCAAAAAGCACGTGGCTTTGTTTACCTCATGCTAGTTAGGTTAAGTTGGCACTACTGAGGTTTAGGCCCGTCAAGATGGCAGTACTGAGGTTAGCGATTCGTTGTTGTCTGTCAAAAAGCACGTGGCTTTGTTTACAAATCTGTCAAAAAGCACGTGGCTGTCAAAAAACACGTGGCTTTGTTTACCTCGCGCTAGTTAGGTTAAGTTGGCACTACTGAGGTTTAGGCCCGTCAAGATGGCAGTACTGAGGTTAGCGATGCGTTGTTGTCGATGACAGCTGTCAAAAAGCACGTGGCTTTGTTTACAAATTCAAATTTCCCGCGGGAGGTGGAGGAGACATCTGGGAGGCCTCTGGCTGAGGTGGAGGTGGAGGTGGCCACTGGGAGGCCTCTGGCTGAGGTGGAGGTGGAGGTGGCCACTGGGAGGCCTCTGGCTGAGGTGGAGGTGGAGGTGGCCACTGGGAGCCGGAGGTGGCGGTGGCCGCCGAACCATCCAATTATACTACTAGGGCCTTAACGAATTGCTTCATAAGCCCTAGTTTGATATGAAGCGGAGGTAAATGTATTTTGCTCTTGTGAACAATAGTTCTAGTTTTATGTTTTTATACCCCACAATCCATTGCCTTCGTGGCCATTCTTTTTGAGTCCAGTGATGTAACCATGCTCGACTGTCCCACCCACACAGCAAGCAGGGGTACTATGTGTAACCTCCTTGTAAACCTAATAGAATACCTATCACTTTGAAATTGCCTCACATTTGCCACTTGTGTTCCTGGTACTTCAGTTTACACAACAGAATTTCTAGATTTCCATATGTTTCTCCCGTAATAACTGAATGAGCAACGGGAATGAGCACAAGTTTGTTTTCATTTTGAAGAAGGACGCACTTCAAACTACAATTGGAGGCGTCGATGAAAAGTCTTCATTCAATACGGCCATACTCTGGTGCTCCTAGTTTTAAGATAACCTCCGAAATGTTGTTGCAGTAAACCAAGGCTCCCTCTTCAGAAAAGAAGGGTGTAAATTCTTGTTCGCGATGTCTGTACCAATATTACGTCTTCCCTGGTGCCAACATATCCCTTTTACGAAGTCTGCACCCGAGTAACTCGGCAGATTCTTTTGTAAGGCCAAGATCTCGAACAAAGTTATTTAATTCACTTTACTCGAACAGTCTCGGTTCTTTTTCAACACATTCAGGGGAGAAATCACAGTCAGAGTTAGTACCCGCCATGTGTGTGCCAGATTCATAGGATGGACAATCCTGTAAATGTTCTGGACGCTGTGGTACTGGTGTATCAGTGGCATGAGGAACGGGTAAAATTTCAGATCGAATGTTGCTTGGATACACAATGTTACATTTGTTGCTGCTGTTAAATCCCTTCACATTCACAGAACAGAAGTAGCAGTGAGTACTGTGGTCTGCGGGTTCTCGCCACACCATTGGAATAACGAATGGCAACGCAGTTCGCTTACATTTCAGCCACTGCTCTATACAGGTTCTACAAGCCTTATGTGGTGCCCACGGCTTATCTTGGTCTCCAAGTTTCAAGCCAAAGTAGGCATAGCAGGCCTTTCTCACGAATGCGGTAATATTGCGCCGCTGTGTCATCGCTACGAAACTTCCACATACATAGCAGAATTTATATGGATTGTTCTTGCAGCCACGTCGAGGCATGTTGATAGATGTAAGTTCAACAAAAATATTAACACAGTACGTCACTCACATATAGAACGCTTATGAGAAAAATCTCTTTACACGAGCAAGCGAGACACAACTCAGATTGTCTCGGACGAAGCACAACGAGAGAATGACGCCACTCAGCCAAAACCGTGTGTTGCAGGCTATGTGTTACATAGTCGCCGGCTCTACACTCTGAGCGTGATAATACAGGACTACGAGATAGCTGGAGGACGTCGAATTAATCTTCTTCTTCTTCTTTTCCTGCCGCTCTTCCCACACCTGTGGGGTCGCGGGTGCGAACTGCGTCGCACATGTGGATTTGGCCCTGTTTTTACGGCCGGATGCCCTTCCTGACGCCAACCCTCTATGGAGGGATGTAAGCACTATTGCGTGTTTCTGTGGTGGTTGGTAGTGTAGTGTGTTGTCTGAATATGATGAGGAGAGTGTTGGGACGGACATATACACCCAGTCCCCGAGCCAGAAGAATTAATCAGGAGCGATTAAAATCCCCGACCCGGCCGGGAATCGAACCCGGGACCCTCTGAACCGAAGGCCAGTACGCTGACCATTCAGCCAACGAGTCGGACAGGACGTCGAATTAATAAAATGATAAAATAAATTACCGTAATGAAAGAATATGGAATCTAAATTAAAGCAACACCCTTCCTAACAACGTAAGAAGTGCATTAGTGCATGCGATGAAATAAATGTAATGTAAGATTTTTGAGAAAATGTGATGTGATGGGGAAAAATTAACATCGTATCCTGATTCGGAATGCAGAAGTCATCCTAGAAAGCAACACAGTTTGGTGGCGATGAAAACATACCAGTACAGTGTTATCAAAGAATGAAATATGGTGGATGGTGAGGCAAAATTAGAAGTTGTTTACAATATAGAGTACCTGGGTATGATAACAAGTGAAATGGGAAATGGTCAGAATAAATGAAAAGAAAAAAGGAAGGGTATTGGTTCAGTGTCAGCTATTAACATCTTACAAAAAGTGATGACAAACACTGATGTCATGGTGCATAAAATTTTCTTTAATGTAGTAGTTAAATCAAAGGTTGTGCGGAACAGATATCTGGGGAGGTGAAGAAAAAGTTTCTACACTCGAGGTAATCACAAGTAAATTTTCCAAATTAATAATGGGACTACCGAATTGTGCAGCCTATTGTGGTGTAAGAGTTATGTGCAAAGATGCAAGTCTACAGGGAGTTATTCTTAATAAGGTAAATAAGTACTGCTTAAGACAAAATTTCGGAGCAGGAGGTGAAGTGTTACAGATAGCCTACCAACACCAAATGATATACAGGGCGAGCTGGCCGTGCGGTTAGGGGCGCTCAGCTGTGATCTTGCATCCTGGAAATAGTGGATTCGAACTTCACTGTCGGCAGCCCTGAAGATGGTTTTCCGTGGTATCACATTTTCACACCAGACAAATTCTGGGGCTGTACCTTAATGAAGGCCACGGACGCTTCCTTCCCAATCTTAGGCCTTTCCTATCTCATCATCACCATAAGACCTATGTGTGTTGGTGAGACGTAAAGCAAATATCAGCAAATGGAATATCAAAATCGGGGTTAGGAATATTTTGGAAACGGTAGGAATGGGGTACTACTGGGAAAGAGATTGCTTAGAGCAGCAAGGAATATGTAAACAAATAGTCCTAAGAGTTAAGGACATTGAGAAGTAACGAATTACTTCACAGTGAAAAAATAAAAGGTCACTAGCCGAATTTTGTGATGAAATTGGAAGAATGAGGATAAGTGTAAATATTACAAAAAGGGAAATTACAGTAATAATATGGTGGTTGATGGGAATACACAAAAATTAAGCATATAGACAGAATGAGGATGATATATGTTTCTTATGTTCTAAGGAAATGGGTTGGGCACACCTTACAAAATATTGTTTAGAGACAAGGGAAATAAGGAAGAAATTTATAGATGATGTGGATAGGAGGAGAATTGATAACGAAACGCAATTGTATACGGTTGTTAAGTTATTGAACAAAGAGTAGATACACCCAGAAATAATTGCTAAATTATTCAACATTGTTAAGTGAATGTAGAGAAATAAGTTGATACAGGTAAGAATTGATACATGCTAGTTAGTGACGGAGTTGTGCCTAAGGTAACCTAGACAATATAACTTTGTTAAAAGTCTGGAGCTATTAGATACGTAGATTAAGTTTACAGCGTATAAATAATGAAACGTCACATTCTGTTTAAATTGCATGTTCTGAGAGATGTTGGACATGGTATGCAGGGACTGAGGATAACTGCTGTGTTGACCCCCACTTTGAGTCTAACATTCATTCCAGTCTATTTTTTCTCTGTACCATTCCTAAATCATTTATATGTTAAAATTGGTTTATGATATTTTCCGGACACTGCTTTATTTCTATTTTTTGTGTTTTATTATTATGCTAAAAGATATCAATTTTGTATACTGCATGTATCAAAAGAAAGAAAAGATTACAGTAAACACTACCCTATCTTCGATCTGTGGTTTCCGAGATTATGGGAGACCGGTATTATCTTACCTTACCTTATCTTATCTTATCTTCTCTTATCTTATCTTATCTTATCTTATCTTATCTTATCTTATCTTCCTTCTCCTCCCCAATCTTACCTGTGGGCTGCAGAACCTACTTCCTCCTCTCTTTTCTCCATCCCGTGATCCAGTTCCACCACCCTCTTCCTATCATTTACTCTCAATTACCCCTTTACCACCTTTGCCTTTCCTCCAACCTTTCCTCCCACCTCCAATAGTACTCTGTTCCTCACTTTCTGTCTGCTATGATTTCCTGCCTTCAGTGCCTCATACCAAATTCTCACAAATAACTGTGCTGAATTCTGCCGCTATTGCTAGTATTGGCCCTCAGTTTCCTCCCCCCTTTAAACATTAACCCACCTGCCTTCTACACTATCCCCATTTCCTTCTCCTTCCTATTGATTACTTACCGTATCCTGTACATTGTTTGAGGGAGACCTACCCTCGTTCCTGTCTTTCGTGAGAATCCTAATTAACTCCCTCAAACACTCAAACTCTTTAGTCATATTCTCTAATGACCTCTCACACCCATAATCCCCACGCCTACATAGCTTAGGTATACCTTAATGTTCTTCAGTGAAAAATGAAAAACAACAAACGTAATATAAGATGTTCTGTGAAAAAATCATAGGAAACAAATACTGTCTAGGCTACTACACAAGGACCACATTAGAATAAAATAAGCAATATACCAAGTAAAAAGCAACTACACTACAATACTACTTAGATGCAATTATTATTATTATTATTATTATTATTATTATTATTATTATTATTATTATTATTACTATTATTATTATTATTATTATTATTATTATTATTATTATTATTATTATTATGAGGATAAAAGGAACCACTTCCCTGGAACAACACATTCGGCCCTCTACACAGTTGACAAAGTTAGATCCTCATCATTCCGTTTGGCGGCAGGCCACACGAGTGCTGACGCCCAGCTCCACATGTAGCCTGCCTCACTCTCTCTCCTTTCTCGACCTCTGTCTATTAATATTTGCCACCACACTAGGGACAGGACCGCCCTACCCCTCCCTCTTACGGTGTTTCCTCCCCTCCCCTTCTTACAAAACAACAATAAATATTTTAATAAATTACCAATATAATAAAAGAAAACATACATACCAAGTCTACTGTGTGGTCACTCACATGGACGGAAAAACCAAGCCTCATGTGAGCGCCACCCCTATAACTAACTTACTCTAAACTCCTGGCTTATTTAGTGACACCTCACACCGGCGGAGACCAGACCACATGTGAGGAGCGACCCCTAAAACTACTGGCCGTCTGTGCCGTTCCCACTTGGTGAGGCACAACACGTCCGGCCCTTCATTATATTAACCCTAACCATTCATCTCTCTCATACACATCTACCTTAACTCTTACACGTACTTATTCCAACAGAGCACTGCTTTCCATATCCGCTGACTTAACATTTCGTCATCTTCAGCGTATGTGCCTACCTGCTCACCTACTTACTTAGCATTCCTAATATTATGTACGCAGTTCACTTGTGCGTCAACGGTTGCATCATGACTTCCATTATCTAACTTTCTTACCCCTACTATTTCAATTTTACGTCCATGTCTTGCCAAGCCAATAATAACATGCCTATCATTATCACTTAAACCTTCCAAAATTACAATATCTTACCACTTCCCCAACTTACTGTAATTACACTTCACACACCTTCCAGCTCCAGATTTAACAATCAGATATAACAAACGTACACTCACATTTCACACACGTTTTTAACCATACTTACCTTACTTCACCGCCATTAACAAACCTACCACCTATACAACCTTACAACGTACCTGGCACATCACTAGTTCCCAAACGTTTTAGGTCATTCATCTATTCTGTAGACAGAAATTAATCACGGAGCACCAGTCACATAGAATTTAAATAACACTTGTAGGTTTGATGAATCCATTGCATGTGGTTAAATTATGCATCTTGACACTCTCTTGCACTATCACGAACTCAAGGCAGTTTTTATAAATCCATAATATATCATAATATATATCGAAGTTAACCCCAAAAATTAGGAAAATAGCCAAGAAGAACAAGATCAGTAATAGAAAACTATTTTTTAAGTCACAGAGAGATGGCTGTCAGACGGTAAACAATGACGACCGGAATCAACTTTATAGTCATAATTCTCTCACTCTGACGGCGTGATTTTTACGTGTATCAAACGAAGGGGTCGAATGGCTTATAATCTAATGGACGCGTGCTTATTTGCTTAATCAGGGTAGCGTATCCTTCTGAGCCCAAGGTGGAGGGATCAAACTGTCTCAATCCATTTTTACTTGAATGTTCTCAAGCACACCAACATCATATCGGTAGATTTGCCAGCACGTAGAATAATTTCTTTGGGATGAATTTCTGATAACTCGGCGTCTCAGAAAATAATAAATATAGTTAGTGGCACGTTAAACCGATAGCATGACCTTTAATGTTTACAACAAGCTGAAGAGTCTAGCCGTTTGTCAACTACCGTCAGAGCACGGCAACAATACAATTACAGAGCTTACGAAGATAATCAGTAATGTCTGCTCGGTAGGCAGGTTTCATGGTTGCACAAAATTCACAACTTTAAATCCTGGGCACGTGTGATTTCATTTTATCCATCCATTCCTGTCACTGAACACCGTTTACGAACAACTAGTGTACACGGAATGTATAGGGATTCAGGATGAAAATTATCTTTAGAAATTTAAAAATAATGTTCGTGGACGTTCTTTGGAGGTAACTCCTATTTATACATATTGTTAGGTTCTTATGCGACTGTCCACCATATTGTAGCCCCATTCGGTATTTTCTGGAAAAGATAAGTCCCGCTCGCGAGCCCTGGGAGGTCTGAGGGCAAGTGACAGCCTCTCCTATTATTGTGCTTTACGTCTGGTATCTCTGTGGATTTTCTGGAAACGTTTTCTGTTCTGGGTCCTACCCAAATATATAAGAGCTTCTTCAACAGGCAAATAAAATAAGGCTCGTCTCGAACTGGCGTCAGTTACATTGTGTGCCGTTGTAGTGTTGTTGTCGTTGAGTGTATTGGAGTAGTGCGTCGGAGAGTAATGTTGTAGTGTTGTCGTTGAAGATTTTTGGAGACAGTGTTGTTTGAGTTTAGAAGGGTTGGAGTAGAGA
The DNA here is from genome assembly GCF_040414725.1 of Anabrus simplex. NCBI lineage: Eukaryota > Metazoa > Arthropoda > Insecta > Orthoptera > Tettigoniidae > Anabrus > Anabrus simplex. The sequence continues at coordinate 477,216,964 of NC_090266.1, forward strand.
GTTGTCTTTGTTTAGTGATTGGTGTTGAGTTAGTGCTGCATTATTTTTTCGTCCAGTTATAATGTGTTGAGTAGTTCAGTGTATGGAGCAGTCACGTGAATTGATTGTGGGATATATCGGCCTTGTCTGGAGTAGAGCCAAGTAAACAGTAGTCATGCGTTGTGAGAGTCAATAGACCTGTGTTTGAACCCAACTGCAAGGAAGTTACTGTGCTAAACGACCGGTGCGTGTGTGCGATGTCAAGTGAAAAGTGAGATCTGTCAGTCAAGATTATAGAGGGAACGTCCATTCCAGGCAAATACCAACCGGCCAAAAGACCCACCGTGAGGACTAACAGATTTTGTAAGTAGCCTTTAATTAGTGTACTGTTGACATTCGTTTCCATGTATAATTGTGTGTGTTTATTTACTGACTGGGCCATCCTAGATTAAATAATTCCGATAAAAGTTTCAGTGTTTTAAGAGTAACGTAATATCCTATAAAATGACGTGTAGACTTACGGGGGCTTGAATTCTAACTTGGGACAAGGCAAGCAACCTCGTAAGCCGAGATAAGCCAGCGGATAAGACTGGAATTGCTGGTGTCCACATAACAGCTCTTCCAACCAGCTCGTAATTTGAAGCATAATTTCACTAGTCCACTTGTACATTGACTCTCATATGGGCAATTATCACATATGATACTGGAAGAGGTCATTAGGAAGATGGATTAATTCAAATTGTTTAAGCGGCTTACTGTATATTCCATGAGCCCTTGTTGAAGCTGCTTACTTTCTATGATTATTATAATACGAATGACGTTATTTTGAATTCTATAGAATGAGGGAGAGCTACTTTGAATATTCCCGACATAAATGGAATTTTTGTCGAGATAGAAAATCCATAATCGAGAAGATATTTAAACACCGATGGATGAATTATCAGTCATAAATGATTTTGTAAAGCAACCACAGTGTTAGGGTACTATTGCTTGTACAATCTTGCGTTTTATTTTGACGATTTGAAAGGTATGCTTACGCGAAAAGCTGTTGTTAGTCAGGAAGATTCGTAAAATACAATTGAAGATATCCAGGTAGAGAATCTGTCACGGTAAGACAACTAAAGACTCTCTGCTATTCGAAAATTTAATAAGAAATGAACAAGGGCTGACCACGAGAAGTTCAACAAGAAGTCCTGCGGGGTTCTGTAAGTATTAACGAATTTCGTAAGGCCTTGTGATTGTCCCAATGGTTCCTTTCAACTTTACGATTGCAATTCAAGGGAATTTATTTATTTATTTATTTATTTATTTATTTATTTATTTATTTATTTATTTATTTATTTATTTATTTATTTATTTATTTATTTATTTATCAAGAATATGCAAATCCAGTGCTCTTGACCACATATATTTTTTGAGAATTATAGTGCATTAAATGCAAATATCATTATAATTACTTACAGTGAATTAAAAATATGTTAATGTTGAATAAGGACTAAACAATAATGCAACAATTGAATCGGCCGGAGCTGAAGAGCATTAAATCAAAATTGCACATGTTTAAACATTCAGTATTCTGAAGTATTGAAACAATACCCTTCGAACGGCATAAGAAAGAATTATGTCAGCCTTACCTTTATACCAGAAACCACTGCTATGTGTTGTTCGATAGGAGGAGAAAAGTATTATGTCAAAGACTTGCTGTATTTCAATGCCGTATTCCTTAATAAATGTTCGCCACGCTGCAAGTTTGTTGCATATTACACTATTTTGTGGCATTCCCTGGTTGCATTCTTTTTACTTTAGAGAACCTAATAATAGGAAGCATGTGTCACTTTGGCATTATGTATCCCAAAAGGAAAAGATAAGGAAGAATATCAAGAAAAACGCTTAGAGAAAACATTTATTTTACACAATCCTGTATAGGATAAACATCAATGAGAAGAAAACGAGTGAAGTTTGCAGGTTAGTAAAGACAGTCTAACTGACCATAAGTAGCCAAACACGGCGAATGAGAGGGAGTCCTTGCAACATTCCATGCCAAGAGTGGTGTTGTAAATTACATTTGTGCAAGATTTAGGGCCATTTTAACCTTACAAATACACTTTAGAGAATATATAATGTGAAATATTAATTACTAGCAAGATACCCGTGCTTCGCTACGGTATTATACTGAAATTTAGAATTGAATGCTTATTGTTTTATATATAATCCACCGAAATTCGCGATCTGACTCGTTTTCTGAGAGAATCCGCCAAAATTCGTGATCTGACTCGTTTTCTAATAGATTATGGCAAGTTTCCTCACATTTTTCAATCTTTCTTTCCAGGAATCGACTTCGTACTTCCCGAGCTAAGTCCAGGTATTCCACCTGGTCAGTTAGGTCCCTAAATCTTTGCCATCCTTTCCTATAAGCATTTTTAATATGGATCAAATCCTTGAGGAGATGCGGCGTGGTGTCTTCTCGGGTGCCTTGGCGATACTGAACCCGCGACTGGACTGCATTCTTAGTCATTACCCGTCCAGGACCCGTTTTCTGCGCGGTCCGCACATTTCACGACGGTCCAGAACATTATTATTATTATTATTATTATTATTATTATTATTATTATTATTATTATTATTATTATTATTATTATTATTATTACTATTATTATTATTATTATTATTATTATTATTATTATTATTATTATTATTATTATTATTATTATGATTATTATTATTATTATAGATGTTGTGGACCCCACAGCAAGATGCAAGACCGCTACTTGGCGGTAAATTACATCTGCTGCCATTGTCATTGTTGAAAATATGACCAGCAACATTGTCGCGCGTAGGCAAGTGTGCGGGATTTCTGGCCATACGAATGACATACTTCCGTGCATTATTGACCTTATTATGGAGGTGAAAAATTGGACGGTCAATCTCATTCCTATCGTTTATTTCAAATGTGTTTAAATTTTTATTATATGCCAGGAGAATCTACTGTAATCTAAGAACGTTTTCCGAAGGAAAAGATGGCTCTTGAAAACGAACTCAGGAAAGATTAAAAATGATCGGTTTATGATCAGAATAAGTACATCGAAAATCTACAGCCTGTTTCTAGTCATTCGACAAGGTCAGGAATGGAATGAATAAAGCCCCCATATAGCGGTGACATGACAAAGATATGGAATATCCTGATATTCTGTTTCCAGTGAATTCAGAAATTCACGGAACTGTCTGTGAGTGAGACCAGCATGCCTAAAACGTACACTATATTAACCACGGTATTCATAATATTGTCAAACTTCAGTGTCTTGGCACAAAGTGCCTCTTGGTGGATAACACAGTGTATGATTAAAATATGAAGGCTTTCACGGCCGGTGTCAATATAATAAAATTCTTCCGGGCTGTTATGCCGTGGTCCACTCCTCTCGTTTCGAAGGAGAAGCGAGAGGAGTGGACCACGGCATAACAGCCCGGAAGAATTTTATTATATATAACACAGTGTATGGACAAAAGTTCGTGTCCTGAAGGTAATTTTGACCTTAAAGGTGCCAAGAATCCAGTTTTATTGCCTACCTTTGTAGGAGCGCCGTCGGTGGCTGCTGACACCAATGTATTCCACGGCAATTCCACCTTTCGTACAGCTTCCTCAACACTACGAAGAACGTCCTCCACGGGAGTGGTACCCTTCATGGTAATTAGATTCAGTACCTCTCCCGTAACTTGAAGATTTTTGTCCACAAACCCCCATGGCACTACAGCCAGGAAGGGCCTCCCGTCGAATAAATATTGCAAGTTGTGCAGTGTCAACAACTTCAGTACTTTCGTCAAGGCATATAGAATAACTAATAAACTCCTTAGGTTTTATTGCCAGTTCTCCAAGTTCTTCTATGCGTCGAGCAGTAGTTTCTTGGGACAGGTTAATTTGACTTAATTTGCTACTTTCAGTAGGGCGTACACATTCCACTGCTATGTCGATGCATTCTTTCACGAATGGTCCCATAGTAAAAGGTTTCAACTCCTGTGCAATTTAGTATGCTATTCTGTAGTCGGCCCTTCAAGTTGCACCGCTGTATGACAAGTCTTCTCCATCCTGTAAAGAGGAATGAAAACCTACAACCTGATTTCCAGTCATTGACCGGGTCAGAAATGAAATGAATGAATGAATCATATATAGGGTATTAGTACGATGGGGTCGCCACTCCCAAAGTGATTTTTATTAATAAATGATAGATGATAGGAAATGAGAATGGAGAGTGTAGCTGGAATGAAAGATGACAGGGAAAACCGGAGTACCCGAAGAAAAACCTGTCCCGCCTCCGCTTTGTCCAGCACAAATCTCACATGGAGTGACCGGGATTTGAACCACGGTATCCAGCGGTGAGAGGCCGACGCGCTGCCGTCTGAGCCACGGAGGCTCCTTGTAAAGAGGAATACAATGTACAATTCCTTTTTTTACATGTTACCAGTGTGAAAACGTGATTCATATTGTTTCCTTATTTATGTGACTTTGGCAGGAATACATAAATAATACGTCGGTCTTATGTCCCTTCAGATCTTCAACCATTTTAGTTAGATCATCCCATTCAATGGCCTCATGTGACTGAGCATGGTTCGTTTCGTAGTGGCGTTCTACATTGTACCTCTTTGACATAACAGGCTGCCCACACAGCAGGCACTTTGCACGGTCTCCTGCTTGCACACACACCCACACACACACACACAAATAGTTCTTTCCAATGGCTCTTTGTCGTCAGATTCGGTGAGGCCCGCTTTATTCCACTATTTCCTGCCTCCATTTCAAAGTCGGGTATCGCCGCAGTCGTCGAGAATGACTGGAAGAACTTCTCCCAGCCCTCATGCTCTGTGACGCAACCACAACGTCACTGTGGCTAGATAGCATACTCCCATGGAGTGCCTGCCCGTCCAGCTACTGTGCTGTGTGCCTGCAGGACGGAATGGCCAGCGTGAGCACCTCTGGTATAAATCATAGAAACACAAACACAACGTACCAGCGTAACACAATAAACACTTTCTTACACGAAATGGTAAAAATGCTGTCACTCAACAATCCAGGGTTGCATTGGATTGATGGGGTTTCATGTGTTATACTGGTAGGTACGTTCTATTCCTGCGTATTTCCAATGATTAGTGTCATGTGTAGAGTTGAAGGAAATTAGTTCTAACATGGAAATAAAGCGTTTTCGTACCCAGGTATTTATAAAATACATTCTTCTTCTTCGTATGAGGAATGTGTCCTGAAAGTGTGACCGTTCCTTATTGCTACACCCCGTATATTTGAGAAGCTTTGTCAATTAAGAGAGTCCACAAATTATCAGAACTTCAGCATAAATTGACGCGTTGACATGGGAAAGGAAGTAAGTAAAAAAAATGAAATTTAGTTTCTTCATGGACAAGGTACAGAACGCTCATACCAATGATATGGAAAATGTGGCAACTCAACTGGTAGAATACACTTGCTTCTACGATAGACGCAAATTGGAACCTGTGTTAAGTCCAAGATGTTTGGCATGGAGAATGTAGTAAGTCCGCCGGTGCCTCTGGTGGTATTAGGTATAACCTTTGTCATTTGTTGACAGTCAACTGCGTGTTAACTATGTTTATAGCTATTACAGTTCGTTGTAGTTATATGTCAGTTGCCAGAACGCCCCCGAAACCTATTCCATTCAAAATGGCAAGTCGTTATAGCCAACATTTTGATATGACGTTCATACTCGTTATAGATGATGATGATGATGATGATTATTATTATTATTATTATTATTATTATTATTATTATTGTTGTTGTTTAAAGGGGACTAATATCCAGGTCATCAGCCCCTAATACTACTTCTTTGTTTTTATAAATAGGTATTACGTGTGTCCAACATTGGCCCCGGAAGAATTTGCAGAAATGATCAGAGAGGCTAAACATTTTGAACCATTTCATGTAATCATGATAACGCCTGGAGATTTTTGTGACTTCGCCATTAAAATCAAGAGTTATTTAAGTACTCAACAAAATTAAGATGAGCACTCTTAGCTGAATAAGGATTTCAAGAGATGAAATTCCATTAGTCAACACAAGGCAATCATTCAAATATAACCGAGAAATGAGCACAACATCCTCAGAAGAGGGAGGTCCTATCACACGATCAACACCTTGGCATGAGAAAACTATCAGCGACGCGAAATAATAGGACTTACTGGCCATGCTCGATTTCTTCGATGACATATTATAACGTCGTTGCCGGGACAAAACCTCCTATGTAATAATATATTTGGAGATATACTGACCCGCAGCACATACATCATGAAGAGCGAGAATGGCTTGACAATATTCACACAATATTGCACCTTAGATGACAGAACCTTACCGGCCAAATTTCTAAGCTAAAATACTTCACATAGGAGGTTTTGTCCCGGCAGCGACGATATCTTGCGTTTAACTGTAAAATTTGTGCTTGAATCATACACGTCAACTGACAAACTGATTTGAAATTTATTTTTCACAATGTGGTTTATCGCATCATTTGTGGTTGAAACATAATTAACATTATTTTGTGTGCTAAACTGATAAATGGATAACTCCTTGATTTTACATAATATTTGCACAATATAATTTGCTACACAATGCTGGCAGGACTATTTCTTGCTTCTCCTGTAAAATTAACTTTTTATGACTTACTACATTTTCCATGCCAGTGCCTCAATTGTTTTCCTTAAATCGAGGTGTTAAATGGTAATATTAATTTCCAATGTCAAGAAGAAAATAAGTGGTTGATTAGTATTCAGATCTGAAATTTTATCCTATCACCACAGATTGCTACACGCGGAACATCGAGGCTTTTGATAACCGAGTTATATTACCACTGGATTCTCACCAAGTCGCTCACTGTAGAAATCCTGGGCAATTCATCTGTGATTTATGAAATGAAAAGTCACGTAAAACTGGGATTCTCTTGCCTACGATCACGATATGAACAGTCACGTTAATCTACATACTTCCGTCCATCCTTCCCGCCTTTCTTCTTTCCTTCCTTATGTGACAATTACGGGCTTAATTATTAAGTTATAATAACATGAATAATGGCATTTATTAAACAGTAATCTAATTTGAAGGTTTCAGACCATCACCACACAGTAGAACATGTTGCAATTATTAAGGTTAACTATTAAACCCCATGACAAGAATAGTATCATTGATTAAATGGTATTCAGATTCGATCGTCTTCGTCTACCATCACAAAGAATAACTTGTTGAGCTTATTAGGTTAACTACTAATTACGAATCAAGAGAGAAAATACCACTGCGTGAACACTACATACATTTAAAAAATTTCCTCTACATTAGAACATGTGGCATTTACGGGGTTAAATGTAGTGTGTAGAACATTTGTTATTTTTTGACTTGAGTTACATGTAGAAACAATTCTTCTATACATTTATCGTTGGTTAAATTATTTCATGGAAAAGTCCATGAAAATGTAAGTTTCCGTACATAAACATGACTACTAGTAAGAATGATTATCTCCGATTATGGCCTTATAATAGTTAAATGAAAACCTATCGTTAATCAGGTCGTCTTATGGGATAATTTATGTGCTCACTCCTGAAACTCAATTACTGTCACTAACAATCAAACCTGTTTTATGTTCCACCCATCCAATTTTACATGGGTCCATGTTACGTGACTGAAGTCTGAACTCATGGCAATTACAGAAGGATGTTTGAAATGCATCATAGGAAGTAAGCTCTGCTTTCCTTATCACATGTACACACAAGTGAATATAGGAAACATTATCGGTATTCAGTTATGAAACTACTACTGATACGGATGTTTTTCTTAAGTACTTCTTCTTGTTCCTACTTAGCATTTTCCTATTCTTATTTAGTGGTCACTGTTCCTAACTTTCCCCTTCGCTTTTCTTCCTGTTCCGAGGCGGTATCCCACCGTCGGTTACTTTTCAAGAGAGAAAATTCCAAGTCTCTGCGTTACTGCTGATAGTTAAAATAGTTCATCCTAATATGTTGTATTACACATCGCATTCCTTATAGTTTTCCATTTATTGAGGAACAGGGGATTACCGCAAGGATTGAATTCTTTATATTAGAAATAATTCAGCAACTTGTGGTAAGTACACAAGCTATTCCGAACTTCACTAAGTAAGAATTGTTCACTCATAAATTTGACCGCAATATGTAACGACTTATATTTTCAGGTGCGTGTTTTATTCAATAATACTGTTTGCAATACGGTCTCCCCGAAGCTCATTAGTCGACACTATAAATGGTTTGGTGTATCGTTCAGAAATAATGATATTCATGTTTCGATAAGAAAATTGCAAGAAGTGTTATATAGTGATATGCTGTTTACTAGTTCTTACGGGATACTCAGCGGAAATTAGAAATTTCACCTCAGTTTTTTTCACAACCAGTTCTCATATTCTCAGTCGCTTCATTCGCATTAACGATTTTCCTAATCAATTTCTCTCTAAAAATCTGGCCTATGGTGGGATTCGAATGCACTTGCTATCTGAATCCACAGATTAGGTTAATGGCTCATACCCTATCAGCACTTCTTGCTATTCACATCATTGCATTTAAAAATTAATGATCGAATATCCTACAATTCTTAACATGGCACGTAGCTTTCCTCAAATTTTTGTTCAGCGTATTATGCAACCAATTAACCTTTATGAAAGTAGTCATGCTTGTCTTTCTCAAGAATCTGGAACTTGTAGCTCTGTGTGACTGTTAAGGTGGTGATCATACCCACGAGACCTCCATATTTCCATCAAATGACAACCAGAATGATGTGACATTTCATTTCAAAAATCCCAGGTAATTTGGTGGAACACAAATCGTTGCCCCTTTGGCGACAATGCTACTCGTTTCTCCCTCCCCTTATTTGATTACAGCTTACGTGGTTGATGCAGGATAAGTTGGGGAAGTAAGGGTGAGGAATAACGAAAACAGTGCGCTTACACTGAGAATAATACAAGACTTAAGAAGCTAGTAGATGTCTAACTTAGAGAAGGTATGGTGGCCAAGAAGGATATTGAGAATAAAAGAAAATAAACCAAACCAAACCCCATGGCACTACAGTACAGCCCTTGAAGGACCTTGGCCAACCAAGCGACCGCTGCTCAGCCCGAAGGCCTGCAGATTACGAGGTGTCGTGTGGTCAGCACGACGAACCCTCTCGGCCGTTATTCTTGGCTTTCTAGACCGGATAAAAGAAAATACCTTGTCTATTATACACATTTCAGTCATGAAGACATTCACCATCAGAAGAAGATTTGTGAGGATTGTTTGATGGGTAGGAGGTTATCTGATCACAAGGTGTGAATATCTTAGTACCATTAAATTTATTCTGCTTGACTCAGACAACACTTCTCGTATACCTCATTAGCAAAATAAACCGTGAGAAGAAAGGAGCTTATACAATTTCCCTTTTATCAGTTATACGTCAGTCTCTTTATTTGTCTTCGGTGCCAGATTTCTGGCAAATTACTAAGCCACATTGATATTCTTTCTTAAACACAATCCTTATTTTTTAAACAACATTCAAAATGTCCTCCTTCCCTTTGTTGCACTTCCACATACCATCAATGTGGCCTCTAGGTACCCCAGATTTACCTTGAGAGTCTGCTGCCTCTTATTCTTTAGTTTTAGGACGTCTAGGTACCCAAGATTTACCTTGAGAGTCTGCTGCCCCTTATTCTTTAGTTTCAGACTGCGCGCACCTAACAGATTTCCTACAAACATAAGTCCCTGCTGGTGCCACACAATATGGAGAGTACTGCACACACACACTCTAGTGGCCTAAATGTGTCATACCATGGATTGTGGAAGCGATCCCCCTCAATAGAAGCGATAACCCGCAACTACCGGTAATGTTGTGGGACTGTTTCATTTATTTATGTATGTAGGCATTTATTTATTTATTTATTTATTTATTTATTTATTTATTTATTTATTTATTTATTTATTTATTTATTTATTTATTTAATTTGGTAGAGTTAAGGCCTTTAGCCCATTAGCACAAACTAAAACATAATTAAGATAGTGGCTATGCTGCTTCGTTCATGCTTATGTAGTGACTATCCAGTCACTATTATAGACCATTCATTTCAAGCGCGTCAGGATAATATTGTGAAACTCATCTGAGGAATCCCGTACATAGCGTCTAAAACACTATCGGTAGTAATACGGGTGTCACTGACGTCTCTTTAACTGGAAATACTCGGGAAAGTAGCCCTCTGGAGGGCATCGTAATAAGCTGATCCAGACGAAGACGGAATATTCTGGTCATTTGAATTCGGGTAACTGAGGCCTAGGTTAGTGTTCGAAACGTTGGTCCTCTTCATTAATGCTTATTTGAGCACATTGTTGAACTGACGTTCGGGCTCGTTGGAGCATGGCAGGTGATACGAATATGCATGCTATCATTTGCCACTTTACCTCAGAATCCACCCATAGAAATCAACCCGGGCTTCGAATTCTCGTCCGTGAATTTCCTGATGTAGCTGTAAGTGAAAGGAGTGAAAGCGCTTGGCTTGTAAGATCCGCATAGCAGATGACTGCCTAACGTATGTCTGTTATATTTCTGCCCTCGTACTGATGTGGGTACTCCGGTGCATAGCGTCTAGAACAATCTCGGTAGTAACATTAGATGTCACTGGCGCCTTCGTAAAAGGAAATACTCGGGAATGTGGAACTGTTGTGCTCAAACGTCCTCCCACAATCTTATACGTAATTACGATTGCTTGCTATCTGTCGTGGTACAGGCATTGTGCTTGGTGTGAGTTCACTCCAGCTTCACCGTCGATATCGACGTACTCGTCTGTTCAATAAATAGCAAAGGAATGACAAGAACAACTGAATCAGGGCAGTAAACATGCAAATCTCAAATAGATCTCTGTACTATTCGTCAAATGTGGTATGAGCAGCCTTACGTCCGATCCTCGAAGCTGAAGATGTTAATGAAAAATGTTTGCTCTAGTGGGATTCAAACCACACACTAAACGATGAATGTGCCAGCATTTCCGCACTCATTCCGCGACCCCACGCTGAAATCTCTCACAGATCTTCAAGTAACCATATACAAAGTACATCTTCTTCCATTTCACCTTCTCATATCCATTTCCTGTCACTGCATCATCGTTTTCAGCATTACTCTCATATTCCCTTCAACCTGATCGCTTGGCACGAACTATTTACCTCGCCGTCTGTAACTGCCTGACGCATATATATTCTTTAGCACGGACTTACCATAACGCAGCGGCCTGTTGTTGGCAGTCGCTATCGACTGTTCTTTTGTGCCGGTACATCCACAGTACCTTTTTTTTTATTAGGGTTGTTTATAGTCGCTTTAACTCCAAGGTCTTATCGCGACTCTTACATATGATTACAGAATAATGGTAGTAATAATAATAATAATATAGTAATTATAAAAATGTAAAGAAAAAAATAAGTATAATGTAATTACATTTTGGAGTGCAAGCCAGTGTCTTTGAGGAAGTTGATGACTTGATGACTCAGTGCTGGAGAAGACAGTGTCAGTTCCATTCCTTTAGGTATGTTGTGGTGTTGGCGCCAATGGTCATACAGTTGACATTCTGAGATGATATGCTTGACAGTGAGAGAGCAGTTACATTTGCTGCAGGTGGGAGGTTGTTTCTTTTCTAGGAGATAGTTGTGGGTGATCTTTGTATGTCCTATCCTTAGTCGGGAGATTAAGACTTGTTCATGTCTGGTGAGGTTTTGGAGAGGATATGTTCTTGTAGATATCATTTTAATTTTTTGGAGGTTGCTAGTGGAAGTTTTAAGCCAGTTCATTTTCCATTGTTCGTGTAGTTTGATTTTGATATAAGCCATGATATCAGAATGTGGCGTGGCAATTTGACGGTCGTTGGTTGGGAGACTAGTAGCTTCTTTTGCTGCTTGATCAGCTGATTCATTGCCTGGTATTCCTCTGTGAGATGGTATCCACATAAAAATAACATTTTTTCCTGCGATCTTGATCTTGTGGTACAGCATTTGAATTTCTTTTACAAGTAGGTGTGTTGTTGATGGATTTTTTATTGAAGTTAATGCACTTTTGGAATCAGAGAATATTATGAATGAGTTATTGTAGCTTGCTTTTGAAATATGAATCATGGCCTGTTTAAGAGCATACAGTTCACTTGTAAACACTGTGAAAAGATCTGGTAATCTGTATAGCTTACTATAGTCTTTATATTTCCCTGCACAACCATTTCTCTCATTGAATTTTGATCCATCAGTATAAATTGCACTATATGATGAGTATCTATTACAAATTTCATTAAATAACTGTTGGAATTTTGCTGTGTCAGTTTGAGCTTTAAGATTGTTGTTCAATTCCCAGTTGACTGGAGGCAAATGAGTTTTCCATGGAGGGGTATCTAGTGAGTTGTGTGGAAATAAAATGGGTGGAAGGCTGAAGTTTATTTCTTTGAGAAGATTGGATATTCTGATGTTAAAGGGTTGGGGTTGAGATCCAGTTAGTCTTCCTTTATGTCTCTTTGAAATTAGGTGTTTTTTTAAGTGTTGGTTACTTGTACCAGCTATCTTGAGTGCGTATGTCAAACTCAGCTGTTTACGTCTGATTTCAAGTGGTGGTTCGTTGGCTTCAATCTCTATACTAGCTATGGGGCTGGTGCGGTGGGCTCCTAGGGCAATTCGAAGAGCTGAAGATTGGATGGTATCAAGGATCTTAAGAGTAGATGGTCTGGCAGAACAATATACCTGCCATAATCCAGTTTGGCTCTGATTGTGGCTCTGTATGTGTTCATTAGGACATGGTAGTCTTCTCCCCAGTTTTTTGCAGAGAGAATTTTCATGATATTCATTCTTCTTTGACACTCGTCTTTAAGATTTTTAAGGTATGGGGTCCAGGTGAGCTTGTTATCAAATAGAAGTCCTAGAATTTTAATAGTTTTAACTGATTCAATTTTATGGTCTTCCATATATAATTCAGGGTCAGCGATAGTATGTTTATTTTTGGAGAAGAGAATACATTTGGTTTTAGTTTTAGAATATTTGAATCCTGTGGTTTCAGTCCAGTTTTGAATATTTACAATTGATTCTTGTAATTGGAGTTCAGTCGTTGTAATGTTTTTCCCTGGGCTGAAGATTATCAAATCGTCAGCAAAAAGGCAACACTTAACTGGTGAGTGGATGTTAGAGACTCTACCATTAATTGCCACAAGAAACAGTGTTACACTGATAACTGATCCTTGTGGGACTCCATTGTTGATTACTACTTCCTTTGACAGCATTCCATTTACTCTAACTTGAATTCGGCGCATTTGGAGAAAATTATAAATGAAATATAGGATATTTCCAGATATATTATGTGTCATTAGAACTTTGATTACATAGTCTTTCCATACCATGTCATATGCCTTATTAATATCTAAACTGACTGCTATTAGGTGTTGGTTATTGAGAAACGCTTCCTGTATTTCAGATTCCAGACTTATCAAAGTGTCTGTTGTGGAGTGTGCTTTACGGAACCCGTTTTGCACATTACTGAAGAAATTTATGTGCTCGAGATACCAGCGTAATCTTTTGTTGACTATTTTCTCCATGAGTTTACACATCGCATTAGTTAAAGCAATAGGGAACTAATTTTCTGCAATTGAGTTGTCTTTCCCTGGTTTGGGTATTGGAACTACAATGGCATTTCGCCATTGGTCAGGAAATGTCTTAGAGCTCCATATGTGGTTGAAAATGGCCAGAAGATAATTTATTGCACTTAGTGGAAGCTGTTTTAAAAATTCATAAGGGACCGTATCTGGGCCAGGACTAGATTTGCCACATTTGTCAAGTTCAGTAATTATTTCCTGCAGTTGAAAAGTATCGTTTAGATTATAGTTAGGGTCAGAGATAGCTTTCCTTAGATCAACGGATTCACTGGATTTCTTTGTATGGAGAAATTCAGGATCATAATTTTTGTCACTAGAGATCTCGGCAAATGTGTCAGCTAATTTATCAGCGATGTTTTGAGATTTGTTTATGAAGGTTCCATCAACAGAGTTTCTGAGGGAAGTAATGTAGAAGTGATTATATTTGCCATTTATTCTTTGAAGTTTATTCCACATTTCCTTTTGTGGGGTTTGTGAACTTAGCGAGGAGACAAATGATAGCCATGAATTCTTTTTGCTGAGTTTAATTCCTTTTCGAGCGATTGCTCTATATTTCTGAAATTGGGCTTTATTTTCAGGTGTGGGTTTTCTTTTGTAGAGGTAGAAAGCATGATTCTTATTCTTAATAGCCTCCTTACAAGTGTCATTCCACCAAGGTACTGTTTTCTTAAAGGAGTATGAGGTTACTTTTGGAACACTCATGTCTGCAGATTTAACAAGAACTTCTGTGAAATCTTGAGCAATGATATTTATGTGCTTAGAAGGGAAATCATTTGGAGGGGTTAAGTCTTTTAAGTGATTATTGACTGTCTGCCTAAATTTTGTCCAATCTGCCTTATTTAAGTTCCATTTGGAGTTGTTAATAAATGAGGAGTTGACAGAAGAATTTTCATTATTGATTAGTATCGGGAAGTGGTCACTATTTCCTTGGAGTGTTGAATAAACAGACCAGTTGAAAAGGGTTGCTACGTCCGGTGTGCAGATGGTTAGGTCTATACTACTACAGGTGCCGTGGGCTATGTCAAAGCGAGTTGGAGCAGTAGAGTTCATTAGAATTAAATCAAATTCATCAAGTATCTTTTCTATCTCTTTTCCTCTTGCATCAGAACTATGGCTACCCCATAACGTGTTGTGGCTGTTGAAGTCGCCTACTAGGATTAATGGTTTAGGTAGTTGGTGGATAAGGTTTCGTAGATCGTCACCTTGAAACAAATAACTGTTTGGAATATAAACATTGCAGATACATAGAGAAGGTGGTAGATGGACTGAAATTGCTACAGCTTCCAAATTAGTGTTAACAGTAATTTCTTTGGCATAGATATTGTTTTTGATATAAGTAGCTACTCCTCCACTCGCATGATTCACATTAGTTCTATTTTTGTGGTAGACACTGTAGAGTCTTAGATTGGCAGCAAAGTCGTTCTGAAAGTTTGTTTCTTGGAGACAGATAACAGATGGTTGGTGTTTGTTTATTAGGAGTTGTAGATATTCTAACTGTGATCCATAACTGTTAAGATTCCATTGGAGTAATGTTGCCATAATAATGATCAAAAGCAGAACGAGGTTTATCTCCATTGTTATACTGGGAAGGAATTGTCGTCGCTGGAATAGTCTGGCGTTACATTGATATGCGTTGGGTCTTCACTTTGACTGGCGGATTTCAGTAGTTTTTTTACTATTCGAGTGCTTTTGTTTTTTATGCTTTTATCGGTATAGTAAGGATAGAGATTTTGAAGGGCTTTAGCAAGACCTTCTAAGTCTTGTGTGTAGTTTGAAGCAATTTCTGATATGTCCTTGGCACCAACTGTATTTTCAAAGAAGGACTGGAGCTGTAGGTAGCTGAGGGGGAATATTGATGGGTCGGCTTCCAAAACTTGTTTTACTGGCAGGAGCATATCACTTATTGATTTTTGCGTGTCTGTCTTGGGTTTCTTGGAAGTGTGATTTGTCTTACGGTTTTCTATTTGTTCAGGAGAGGCCAGTATGTATTTGTTGCCATCAGGAGGATTTGGATTAGTTGTTTCACTGCTAGCTAGTGAAATTGGCCTTTTACATCCAGGAAAATTCACTGTTGTAGGGGTGGCGTGTGTTTCCATAGGTGCTGCAATTTCTCTCTCAATTTGAATTCTGGAGGAGGGAGGATCATTACAGACTTGGCTAAGTGCTAAGTCAGGGTTGGTCATTGAAGTGGCTTCTTGAGTAGGCCTATCTTTTGGGAGTGAGCTAGAAGAGCTAGAAGTACCGATGTCTGTTTTGGGGTTTTCGACCTGTGACTTTTGTGAAATCTCTTGGAGCTGAGGAAAATTATTGGAATAGGATTCATCTTTTGGAAGTGATACGTTGTTAGGACAATCTTTCGCCAGATGTCCTTCGGTATGGCAAAGAAAACAAGTGTTTGAGTCGGATGATAGGTAAATCCAGTAGTTTGTACCTTCGTATTCGAGATGAAGGGATTCGGGGAGTTTATCAAAGTCTTCATTCTGAATGTACATTTGTCTTCGAAAGCTTAAAATGTGGGAGAATCCAGGAATTGACAAACCTGCTCTGATTGGGGTAATTCTAGACATGATTTTCACACCGAGTTTTAACAATTCCTCTTCAATAACATAGTTTGGGATCACAGGACAGACGTTGGATAATATAATACGCTTGTTTTTTGTTAGAAGGGGTTGTATTTCCAGTGATACATTGTTTATTAAGATCTTAGGGTTTGTCAATATCAGATCTTCGACATTTTTCTTACTAGAGAGAAAGATGCATATCCTTCCGTTCGATATACGTGAAACAAACCGAATGTTGCTAGGGGTTGTAACTTTACCTATAGCTAGCACATAATCCTTGATACTGATCCCGTCATGAGATTCGATTACAATGGCTTGTTCTTTGGAGGGGTACGACTGTATTGCAGCAGAATAGCTTAACCTTGAATTACGTTCGTTACTAGGCCTACTTGTGACGGTTGTCATTTGGTTACCTGATGCACTGTTAGGATGTGGAGGGTTATTTACGGTGTTGTTATTATTATTTGTTGGCTTGCATGGTGTCTGTTGAGGAAAAATATCATTGATTTTTTCATTCATTGAATTCGATAAATGCCGACCTGTATCAAGAGAGGTGGCCATTTTGAGTGGGTCAACAAAGGGTTTTAGGTTATCTCTATAGTTCGTCACTTCACACAAGGACCACGGAAATAATGTCAGGTATCTTACTTACAAGAATGTAGTAGGTGATCTAAATATTTACTTCTGATCACTCTTACACTAATGTAACGATTATGAACATCTATTAAATACCAAAACTTGAGCAAGGTATTTACTCGCGAACATCATCAGTCACTGCCTTCTCGATCTGCACAGTACCTTGTTACATTATCAGACTAAACAAACAATTATCAATATTTGTGTTCATGGCGTTAGAAGAGTGGTCGAGCGTCGAGAAAAATAAGGCGTGGAATACTCACTCGGTGTCCGGCTCCATGACTAAATGGTTAGCATGCTGGCCTTTGGTCACAGGGGTCCCGGGTTCGATTCCCGGCGGGGTTGGGAATTTTAACCAATTTTGGTTAATTTCGCTGGCACGGGGCTGGGTGTATGTGCTGTCCTTATCATCATTTCATCCTCATCACGAAGCGCAGGTCGCCAACGGACCTCAAATCGAAAGACCTGCATCTGGCGGGCCTAACTTGTCCTCGGACACTCCCGGCACTAAAGCCATACGCCATTTCATTTCACTCACTCGGTTTAAGCTATTTCCAGTGACGGGATAACACTGATGTAATTTCCCATCTCACACCACTGCCACATTCCTCTAAAATTATTGCTCTGCCTTCCACTTCTCCCGAAGTTTTACACTCATAGTGGCATTTTAAACAGTTAACGAAAATGTACTGTACGTGGAGAAAATGCCCGTTGAACAAGAAGATAAATTTTAAAAAAATATATGAAATAAACGAATAGCAGGGCAAGTGGGTGAGTCAACCCTTCAGGGAATATGTCACTTAGATCACTATGATTTATTTATGAAACATAAGTGCCATAAAATTGAAGTGTTTATTGTGGCAATGAGAGACGGCAGTGGTCATCAAGGTGGTGAGAAATGTGATCCTCCATCAGCTGAGCTCGTTACTTGTTCAATGCCACTTAATGGAGGTGGAGAGAAACATGTTTCTTGTAGACATTAGAAGAAGATGAGGGGAAGCTTTTTCTACACACAGTATGTTACCCAAACCATCTCACTGGCAGTTAACTGTCTCCTCTCTCTACTCGACTGGCAGTTCATCTTCCTTTGTCATGCTAGTCATTCTCCTTGCATTTTTTGTGACACTTGTCACTTTCAAACATTCTGCTGCCGAATTACGTTCTTCAGGCTGCCTGCAAACAACGTAACTTGGGAGTGAGGCAACCGATCTCATTATAGGTTAAAGATAAAAATGGATCAGAGGAGAGGATCACGAACAGAAGCAGAATAGAGGATGAGTACAAAATAAAAACGAAGGAACACGACTATAGCGAGGTTGGGGAAAGTCTTCGCTCTACCATGTTATGTAAAGCAAGTCTTCCTAATTTCCTTGAGGGGAAGTATGTAAATGTTATTTTATCCTTTTTTCAGTCCGCCACCCCACCCCGCACCACCTCCATTACTGCAAATTACACCTTTGCTATGCCTTATTGAGGAGCAGCCTTCAAGTGGATTCGGCCCCCGGGGGCCTGCTAAAGGGACCACCCAAACAGGCGGCGTTGACAAGTCGCTCACTACTAACACTTCCAGCACCTCGCCTAACAGAACTGATATCGAAATTGTTTTCTTTTTGCGAGTAGTGCAGCGGTTTGGCAGTCGCCGCTTGTCTTAAGGAAGTGATAATCGAATTCCCACGCGGTCAGATAAGCGATTAAGTTTGCTTAAATGGGGGCCAATACATTTTTGACATACCCTGTGGATCAGTGAGTGAGTGTCGTCCATTGGATTATTCCAAGATAACGGGTTCAAACCCAGCACAGGTAGTGGGATTATTGAAGGACAGAAAAAAGTCAATTCGGCACTCAAAGTAGTACAACATCGGTGTCGGCGACACATTTGATGTTTCCCCAACGAAAGTAATGTGTGTCAGGCATCGGTTACCAAAGAGACTTCCGGTTTCTCTGACATCTCAGAGAGTAAAAATGGAAAGTCGAAACTCACACACACGCAGCCTATTTGGCATCAAGTCGGAATATTTGTTGTAGGATAGCTTAGGGTATACGTTTATTATGATTATTATTATTATTACTATTATTATTATTATTTTTATTATTTTTATTATTATTATTATTATTACGGATTGCCTTCGCTGGCGATACCTAGTGTTTACAGTGCACCATGTCTTCTGGTATGGGCTAAAACAACGTTGTCACATTCATTTATCTGTCTCAGACCTATCTTTGGCTTTGACAGTATGAAAGTGACTGAGATGCTGGTGATGCCATTCCTTATGCAGCCGGTCCCTGCCATGAAGGGTGTAAAAATGTTGCTCATACGGTCAGTTGGAGCATGCATTTCACTGGGCTTGGCAGACTAATATGTAATAGCAATTTCTGGCTCATACTCCTCATTTCCCTAGCACGCCTCTTCAGTGATGCCTAGGCCATCTATGACAGCTAATGGTACAATTGTTGAGGATCCAACCAGCCTTCGGACTGAGGATTGAACATACACATTATTACGGAATACGGTACACCATTTAAACCTTGGAAATAGAACCCTTTGTAAGCCTTGTCTTTCCGAATTCTTCGATCTTTTCCTCAGTTATTCACCAAACCCTCTAGTTCTTAACTCAAAAGATCCTTGTTATTCCCTTACGCAATCTTCCACCCTCAAGTTTGGTAATCTACATTTCTAATGTTCACGTAGCACTATATTCAACAACTAGCATTTTTACCAGTTATTCGAACGGGAATTTGCAGTGGATTACATGTTACCTTCAGAAATAGGCTATATGCAAAGTAACATGGCTTTACTCACCCGTTTAATGCGACATGTTGAAATGATATTATCGTACGAAAGCGCGACGCAGTAACGTGAAATATAATGAAGCTGGACAAAGTCGAGAGAGTATGCTGACGATTTCCCAATTTATCGCACGATTCAGTTCCTGGTCCGAAGTTTTGCGAAATTCTCCATTTCTCTCAGGTTGCACATATTGGGCCGATGAATAATTTGGTGCGGTAGTATTTTGGGTTGGAAACAATGCGGCGTGAAGGGATTGCTTATCGTTAAACGGAGTTTGGAGTTTGTGTGTTGTAAATTGAGGGATTTTCTTGATTGTGTACGTATTATTTGTGTCTATTACAGACAAACGGATAAGGAATGTAATGTTGAGAAAAGTGAGCATTTCCGACACATTTTACTCTCTGGGTTTACCGACGATCCAGTGCAGCAGGATTTGCGAGAACAATTTGTGAAGTTTACGGGGATGAAGCAATTGCTGAAATAATAGCACAAAAATTGTTTTCCCGCTTTCGAGCAGGACGTTTTCATTTGTCTGATGATCCACGTTCTGGAAGACCAGAATTTGACGAAAATAGCTTGAATAAGTTGCTTCTTGAAAATCCTCATCAAACAACGCGGGAAATGGCACACGTTTATGAATGTGATCAGTCAATTTTTGTACGCCATTTGCATTCGATGGGTAATGTACAGAAATTGGGTATATGGGTACCACATGTGCTAAGTGACATTAGAAAAATCAACGAGTAAACATCTGTTCGTCATTGCTTGCCCGTTACCAGTTGGTTTGTGATATACACGAAGCATTTCTTTCGAACATTGTCACCGGCGACAAGAAATGGTGCTTGTATGTCAACATGAAGAAGAGCGGCTCAGCCAATCAAACAAAGCAAGTCCCCGTGCCAAGAGTAGTGCCCATCCACAGAAAATCATGTTGTGTGTTTGGTGGAACAAATATGAACTTCTTCCGAAAAACGTAACGATTACCTCTGCTGTGTAAAGTGAGCAGCTATGACGGCCTGCCGTTGCTATTGACAACAAAAGACAGAGACAACGACCAGTCCTAGTGCTCCATGATAACGTTCGTCCGAATACAGCGCAAGTGACCAAAGATGTGATTGCTGAACTTGGCTGGGAACCTCCTCCACATCCGTATATCCCTGATCTTGCCTCCTCAGATTTCCTTCTTTTTCGCTCTCTTTCAAACCACATTCAGGGGCAAGTGTTCCCTGACGAAGCTTCTCGTGACCAATGGCTAACATATTTCTTCCAGCCAAAACCAAACCAATTATAGGGCGAGGCATTCAACGTCTACCTGAACGTTGGCAGAAGGTCATAGAGAGTGGAAGTGAATACATCACTGAGTGATTGTGATTGTGAGTTACAGTGCGTGACAGTGACAGTAAAACAAAATAATATAAAATATAAGGGCCGCACGAACTTATGCAACGAGCCAATATTATCTCTGACCACTGGCGTGGAACTCTGATATTGATGATAACTAACTTAATATCCGTCCTATCAAAAAGCGTAAAATTGCTCTTTAGTTTTTCCCGTTGCCCACCTTCGGGTGACTTGAACGACATGTCCCACGGGCCTTGGACTAAAAAACATTTTTCGTGTCATCATTTGCGTTTTTATCCGTCGTACGATATATATACGTGGCATGAAAGAACGGAAATAACATATTTTTAAACGTTTGTTGTATGCCGTCTTTTGGTAGACCTCTTATTAACGAAAATATTTCAGAATAATTCTATAAATACCAACTCCACATGATTACCATGACATCATATGCACCTGATAACACAAAGCTGAGTGAGTAGAATCCAAATACGAAGTTTTGTTGAAATAAGTCCAGAAGTTTTCCACTTCTAAGAATATACACACAGATAGATAACCAGACATACAGGGACAAGTTATACCTCATGCTACCTCGATGTTCAGATTCATTAAAGCCAAGAGTATATGATGCATTAACTGATTTTCTCCCCTTATGGATCCATCAAATAACTCGACGTCTGCAATGGTGTCCGTCACTGGCAGCAGAGCATGAAGCTCGTAGGTAAATGTAATATTCTCCGTCGTTTGAAGAGTAAGTGAAATTATGTGCAACGATTATTTAAAATGAAGGAGCGTTCCTGGATGAGTAGACTCTAGGTATTACGTATGGCTGAGATATCACCAATAGTGTAAGAGAAAATTAAAGAAAATCCTCTTCTAATAATGATAATTTGACTTGCTTTTCGTCCCACTAACTACTTTTACGGTTTTCAGAGACGCTGAGGTGCCGGTATTTAGTCCCGCAGGAGTTCTTTTACGTGCCTGTAAATCTACCGACACGAGACTGACGTATTTGATCACCTTCAAATACCACCGGTCTGAGCCAGGATCGAACCTGCCAAGTTGGGGTCAGAAGACCAGCGCCTCAACCGTCTGAGCCACTCAGCCCGGTAAAAGCTCGTATATTCTTCCTCCAAACCTTTAGATTATCTAGTGATTTTTAAATTATATGCATAATGATATATGCTTATGGATGCGTAGAGTCCAAGTATGAAGTTTGGTCGAGATATAATCAACAGTGTAAGAGAAAAGGTAAAAAAAACTCTTCTGGTCGTCGTATAAACCTCCTGTCTGTTCAATTATTCTTAAGAGATATGCATGTCAACACCTGCTCCTGGATGAGTCGACTGTAAATATGAAGTTTGGTGGAGATATAATCAATAGTCTAAGAGAAAATATAATTTGAAAATCACTGATTACACTGAGGGTTTGTTGGAATAAAGGAAGAGTTTTTCAATTTGTTTAACACTATTGACTATATCCTAACTAAACTTCATATTTAGATTCTAAACATCCAGTAGAAAGTTTTGATATGCATGTAATTTAAAAATCACTGAATAGACTGGCGGGGGGGGGTTTATAGGAAGAACAGAATAGGTTGCTTTTTTCAATATCCTCCTGCACTATTGAAGAGTAAGCGCACTGATGTACATAAGTGAAATTATTTTAAATTAAGGGGCGTTTCACATACATTTCTCGGATTTTACATATAATCAATAGTGCAAGACGAAATTGAAGAAAAAGGCAACCTAGTCTGTTCTTCCTGTAAAGCCCCAGTTTATTAAGTGATTTTTAAATTATATGCATATCAAAACTTGCTGCTGGATGAGTAGACTCTAAATATAAAGTTTGGTCGAGATCTGTTCAACCGTATACCCGTGATGGTGGAACAAACAGACAATTAGACAAACAGACACGAAAGACAAAAACTACTGGTACGATCTTGAATTGACCTGAAATGGATAAATATATCGAAATTTGGCGAAATAAATGACACTAGCATTTGTACCATTTTTTCGCAAGGGAATTTGCAGAGCAGAAATTTGTACACACGTTTAATGCGATATGTTAACAATTTACTTTCCTACGACAGCGCGGGGCAGTAATGAACATATGATGAAGCTGAACAAGTTCTAGAGAGAATAAGAACGATTTCCGAATTTCTTGTACGGTACAGTTCCCGGCCCGAAGTTGTGCGAAATTCTCCATGGTTCTCTATATACAGTCTATTGATAGGCCTAATGTCAACGAATATATTTCAGAATAATCTTCGTATAAATACTAACTACCTGTGATTGTCACGACATCATATGCACATGATAACACAAACCGGAGTGAGTAGATTTGGTTGAAATATGTCCTCCAGTTTTCCACTTTTAGAAATATATAAACGGATAGACAGGGATATGCCAAAAGGAAAAGTTCTACCTCATGTTTCCCCGACGTTCAGTTACATTAGGTGGGGGATAATTTTCGAGCCGAGAGAAATATTATGCATCCTCTGATTTTCTCCTGTATTGGATCCTTCAAATAACTGTAGGTGTACGAGGGTGTCCGTGACTGGCTGCAGAGCATGAATCCCGTAGCAAATATTT
This sequence comes from Anabrus simplex, assembly GCF_040414725.1. Lineage (NCBI taxonomy): Eukaryota > Metazoa > Arthropoda > Insecta > Orthoptera > Tettigoniidae > Anabrus > Anabrus simplex. The sequence goes on from NC_090266.1 coordinate 477,240,527, forward strand.
TTTTTCTCCGCACTTGAAGAGTAAGAGGAATTATGTACAAAACTATTATTATTTAAAATGAAGGGGCGTTTCACATACATTTCTCAGATTTGACATATAATCAATTGTGCAAGACGAAATTGAAAACAAAGCAACCTATTCTTTTCTTCCTATAACCCCGAGTTTATTCAGTAATTTTTAAATTATATGCATATCAAAACTTGATCATGGACGATTCAGCTCTAAATATGAAGTTTAGTCGATAGTGTAAACAAATTGAATAACTCTTGCTTTATTTTTACAAACCCCCAGTCTATTCAGTGATTTTCAAATTATATGCATATCGAAACTTGCTCCTGGATGATTAGACTCTAAACGTGAATTTAGGTAGAGATGTAGTCAATAGTGTAAAAGAAAATTGAAAAGAATCCCTTATGAACTTCTTATAAACCCCCGGTCTATTCAGTGATTCTTACACGATATCCATATTGGAACCTGCTCCTTGATAAGTAGACTCTAAACATGAACATTGGTCGAGATAGAATCAATAGTGTAGGGGAAAATTGAAAAATCTCTTCAGGTCTTCCTATAAACCCCCAGTCTTTTCAGTAATTTTTCAATAATATGAATATCGAAATCTGATCCTGGAGGAGTATATTCTAAATATGACGTTTGCTTGAAATATAATTAGTAGTGTAAGATAAAATTGAAAATAAAAAACCTCTTCTGGTCTTCCTACAAACTCCCAGTGCGTTAGGTGATTTTTAAAAGGTATTCATATTGAAACATGCAGTACTCGGTTTACTCAGTGAAAGTCAAAGCCTGTCGTTTCTCATCGATATCCCAGTTTCTTCTACCTGACCTAAGTGAATATCAAGATACTCCTTTCAAAAATACTCCAGCATATTTTATCAGATATTAACAATGACCGTGTCCTAGAGGTGTAGCATGAGAATTAGTCCAGTTGCAATGATTAATAAATAGTTGATAGGACGTTCAATATACAACACAGTTATTATTATTATTATTATTATTATTATTATTATTATTATTATTATTATTATTATTATTATTATTATTATTATTATTATTATTATTATTATTATTATTATTATTATTATATGCCGTCGTTCCTGACCATCTCTAGAGTGGTCTTCATGCTCAACAAGCCTCTCCTGATCTCCGACACCAAGGCCATCTATTACCTATTTAAAATACTAATGTCTTAAAAGGTTAGATGCTAATGGCCAATAATTTCTTTTTTACGATAGGCACTGAAGGCTGGCAACCTTGGAATAAATTGGAACGCTCTGACGTCACACAATTCGATGTGTCTCCTGTGCTGGACTTGAACAGCGTTTGAAGGATGGAGGTGGTAATCAAGAAGTGAGAATGGAGGAATTGCAAAGTTAAGAAATTAGAGGATATGGCAAGAGAGTGGTGAATTCATCTCTGACATCACACGCTCCCGAATCGCGCTAATGGCGAGATGTTATCTCCGTCGCCACGCCGCCCTGTCTTTACAGATATTACAGATTACTACTTGCACACGTTGTTTGCAAAGTTAATCCCCAACTCTCTGCCCCTGTCGGCGATTTCAACTGACTTAAAATAGTCTTAAATTTGCAAAAGCTGCTATGTGTAAAGTTAAGTGGCCAAATGAATCAGTTTTGATCTGAAACTGCACTTAGCCCCTCTTCTGGTTCGTTTAATTAGCCATACTTCAGCCGGTCGTCTTTTGTGGTAATGTAGGTAATTTCGATTACCAAAAACCAAAAGAAGCGTATTGGCTGAACTGAGTCTTCATCATGATACCTGAAGTTCTATTCAGTAATCTGTATCATCACCATATCTCACACTTTACGTTACCTGAAGATCCGATTGTGTTGGCTGCTGCATTTAACTTAAAATATTACATCGGAACTTCTCATTCAGATTGTTTAAATACACACTACATCCTGCATTTTGATGAATAATCATACCATAGGCACATTGGATCTTCATATAGTATCACGGCTATAAGAAAAAAGCAGCAACCAATAATCGCGCTATAATGAGGCAGTTTGCAATTGCTTTCCTCACTGAGCTAGAAAATGATATTGCAGCACGACTGGCCCCACGAGTATCAATTATCGTAACATTTATACACACTACTCATGCTCTCAATATTGTTCATAACTTGGAAACACCAATCATGGCTCAACAGTATCCACACCGTCACAATCATAAATGAGACTGCAAGGAAAGGGCGCGTACCGGGGAATCGCCGATCTTAGGTAAATTATGCACACACGTTAAATGAGCCAAGAATAACACAATTGGCCAAAACACGTCCTTCGGAAATTAACTTGTGCGACCTACTTTTTCATATTTGAGTTAGCGCGATCGGGTACGCAGGCCGCTACTCTATATATCCTACCAGCAACTCGCACTGTCTAACAGTTCAGTTGAGGCCATGCTGAGATACGCATATAGTTGTTGTATGGGACAAGTGTTTTTTTTCTAAATTGGTAATCAACGTAGGAAAATGTATTTTTGCGTTGGAAGAAAAATATGGAACTTGTGTCCGGCTCCATGGCTAAACGGTTAGCATGCTTGCCTTTGGTCACAGGGGTCCGGGGTTCGATTCCCGGCATGGTCGGGAATTTTAACCATCTTTGGTTAATTTCGCTGTCACGGGGGCTGGGTGTGTGTGTCGTCTTCTTCATCATTTCATCCTCATGACGACGCGCAGGTCGCCTACGGGAGTCAAATCAAAAGACCTGCACCTGGCGAGCGGAGCTTGCACTCGTACACTCCCGACACTAAAAGCCGTATGCCATTTCATTATGGAACATGTAACATTAAGTCCTAATCCTCGCTTCGATAGGTGTAGTTGGTGTAGAACCGCTTTGTGTTTTCAACATTTATACCACGAATATTGTTGTTGCAGAAGCTGTAAGAAGTAACTTGTTTTCGTGTGTGACGTCCCTTCTTATTCTGGTTAACCTGTATTTTCACTGTAACAATCTTATTCTATTGCATTTATTGACCCACAAGTTGGTCAGTGGCGCAGTCCATCGACGAGTGAACCCAGTACGCAACGTAGTCCTGAGCAGCGAAGACCGCCGAATCCAAACGTGCGAAATTTAACGCTTGCTGTAGGTCGCATGAGTTAATTTCCGAAAGAAATATTTTGGCCGTTTTGTTATTCTTGGCTCATAACGTATGTGCAATGTTTACGTAAAATCCTTGATTCCCCGGTACACGCCCTTCCCTTGTGAGATTTCGGTTGAAATTATAGTCGTATTTTGCTCTGGCCTGTGCTAAGAGGCACATGTAAAAATACTGCATCCATCGAAATGTTGCTACAGCCGACACTAGGCTATATACTAAGTACTCAAAAAACTTTTAACATTAATATTCAAGTTCGTACGTTCTATCGAGCTCAGTCTCAGGTGATTATCTATATGAATATGCGTTGTGAGGGTAGATTTATTGGCTCGTAAAGGAGCTGTCGTGAGTCAAAATTTCTGCTCTCGGGGTATCCAAAAACCTAAAAGTAGCTAGTGGGACGTAAATAAATAGCATTTTAGTATTAACTAGCGTACAGCTCTCTCTCTTTCGTAAAAATAAAAGTTATTTTTCTTAAAAGAATACAAGTATTATAAATTGGCCGGATTTTTCCTGTATTCTTGGTGAATATCTGGTATTTACAATCTGTTATCTTGAATTCAGTTGAAATGGAAGGTATGTCGACTCGAAATCATCACGTTATACATCTAGAAAAATATCCAACATGCCTTGGACGGGTCGGCCATGTGAGTGGTTCATGTAATTGTAGAAGCGCTATCTTATTCTCTGTAGGAGTGAAAGTATGAATATGGCGGGTTGATAATGTACTAAGTATTCAAGTCGGAATAAAATTACCCAAGCAAAATGTTGCGTTTAAAAGCAATGCGATCATATACAATGCTTGATCAACTCAAAAGCAGCATATATAAGGTAACTTAGGGAAATCCCGATATGGGGGAGAACTCGACTCTTTTAAGCTTAGCGCCACTGGTAACCACAGTACTTTACAAGTCAAATTAGTAACTACATGTATTGGAGCCATATGGTTTTGTGCTTATGGTAATCCTGTTAGCTGAAGAATATCACTACAAATACAAGGCATCTGAATAGTTGAAGGTGAGTAAGTAAGTGATATATGATTCAAAAGGGACTTGCTGTAACATAATGAGTAGGCTATGTAACGAAATAGATAGACATGCGATATTTTTAAGATAATATTTGAGGGTAGGCACACAAAGCAAGTTTTGGAGAAGTGGCCATGTCGTTTCCAAATCGGCAAACCTTCAGCTTGGTATGTGCTGCCAACTCTTGCCGGCCAATGGATCTTGGGGTGATCTGGAGACGACAAGCTGGGAGATCTCGACATGTCGAGATCTCCCTGGAACTCTAACCCGGGATACATTTTGGGGACAGGATTTAATGGTGCGTTAATACTACATCTTAGTGGGATTAATCAACGATGACAACGTAGTGTATTAGGATATTTATAATTTTTTGTAATGCGATTTTATTATAGTGTTTGTATTGTTTTGTTTTGTTAAGAGTAAATTACGTAGGATGGAGACTGATGATTAAGTAGCAGTTTCGCGTTAATAGTTTTGCATCTTACTGGTTATAGGCGGAGGATGCCACGGAAATATGTGTACGAAAGTCTGCTTGGACGATGGAATGCAGAAGATATGGCTGCTGTTATTAAGGACGTGAAAGAAATGGAATTCCGTTAGCAGCGGCTGCGAAGCATATCAGTGTTGCAAGCAATACACTCCGATGCAGAATACCCTCTGGTTTATCTACCAATAGATAACTGGGAAAAAGAGAAACAATGGACAAAGCTCTGGAGGACCAGTCAGTCAACCATCTTGTTCTTGATTCTGAAGGGTTTGGACTTACAGTCACTGACTTACGAGAACTGGCTTTTAGGTTCGCTCAGGGAAATGGCGTGAAAAACAAATTTAATAAGCAAGAGGCAATGGTTGGATATGACTGGAGCCTGGTAGGAGTTTCAGTGCCGATGAAACTGGTGTTCAGCACATATTTAAGACAGGGAAGATTATCAGTGAAAAAGGAAAGGAAAACGTATTCCACCGCACCACGGCTGAAAAGGGATCTACGGTAACAGCAATGGTGTGTTCTAATGCTGTTGAATATTCTACGCCACCCTTTATTATAGTGAAGGGTGTAGGGCAAAAAGACACTTACTCAAAAGGAATGCCCAGTGGATCAATTGTTACAATGTCCGAATCAGGGTATATGACCAGTGAGGTATTTTCATTATCCTTGATCACCCAAAACCGTTACAAACCACAGGGCAGGATTCGGTTGATAATCGACGGATACTCAACGCACTGCAAAGATCCGGATGTGCTTGATAAAGCATCAGCTTTAGGAATAGTGATGTGGTGCCCCCCCCCAACCCCTCCCGATAGTACTCAACGCTGCCAGCCGCTAGATGTGTCCTACTTCCAGACCTTCAAACATTTTTACAATGAGGCCACCAGGAACTTTGTTCGCGTTCACCCGGGAAAAGGGAGCACTAAAGATAATTTTGGAGACCTTCTAAAGCTGGCTTAGGACAAATAGGCAACGGCAGGAAATTTTACCGGCGGATTTCATTAATGTGGCATTTATTCGTACAATCTCGATATCCCGCAAGACGACATTCTTGAATAGACTTTGTGCTGGATGAAATGGTTCAAATCATGTAAATGTTGGAGAAGATATCACTGTAGAAGATAATGCCAATAGTCCTACATTATCACAGTAGTATGAAGCTTCACCCGCATTTACCCTCTCAGTTGCTCAAACCAGGAATTGTCTCCTGTTCCGATATGAAGACTCCCATCTGGAAAAGAAAGAGGAAGAAGAGCGCAAGAATCCGCCATCGTGACTTCACAGGATTACCGAGAAAATTTAAGGAAGAAGAAACGCAGAAATGAAAAAGAATCCTTCAAATTGGAAGTCAACAACCAGAATTCGGCGTGTTTGCGATGGGGAAGCTATTTCCTCGAGCAGTATTAATTGCTCTGAGAATTACTGCGCAGTATGTGACAACAACCGTAATGAGGCATGGGTCCAATGTAGTGGGGAATGCAGGAAATGGTTCCACGAGTTGTGTGTGGAAAATGGAAACGATAAACAGTTTATATGTACCCACTGTGTAAAATAGTTGTGTAACTATTGCGATGTCTTACCTAGTATCAGGTTCTCCCTAAGTGCGAGAGGAGTGGTCATTATTGCGTATTTTATTTATTTGTTAATTGAAAATGTTATGAATAGGTATTTTTGCCATAAATAATAGAAAACATAAACTATCTGTGTACAAAATCACCAGGGAAATAATTGAAATATTTTGCAAATAAAGCATAATCAAAATTGCACTAAAGTGCACTAATAGTGTGTCGAAATATCCGTAAATTACCTTACTCACATTTCGGGAACAGAATAGGCTTTTACGTTTGCGATCTACAGATACACAGATACCAAGTTCCAGTCTTAAAATGTCGGCCGTAGACGGCGAGAAATCGAATCTGATGTTTCCCATTCAGTGTGTGAACTCCCCAGTCCTATTAACATCCCCAAAGTACACGGACCGAATAGCCTGAGTACTACGATAGGCGAATGTGTCAAGTAAAATTAGTTACCAGGCAATTTTGATTTAGCGGAACTGCGAGATAAAAAGGAAAGTTATACATCTTCCCAGCTATTCCGTGGCAATATTCAGACAGGCTGGTTCACTTGGCGAGGTAACTCCCCTACATCACGGGTCATATAGAGATCTGCACACGGCCCGCGTTGGGGCGGACATGGATTCTGGTATGGGGAGACCGATTGGTCACCTCTTTGCTACGATAACAATGCATGAAAGAATAAACAAATAAATAAACAAATACAATAAATAAATAAATAAATAAATAAATAAATAAATAAATAAATAAATAAATAAATAAATAAATAAACAAATAAGAACTTAGATATTACCATTACTTCAAGGATCGGTTTTTACTACACATAAGATCGGAAGTAGTATTTTCTGCATCTGTTGCCGTGTAGTATTTATCGATAGAATGAGTATATTAACGGAAACACAGTATATACATATATACATTATCATTATAGACTGTTATGCCTTTCAGCGTTCAGCCTGCAAGCCTCCTAGAATTTAATAAACGTCGCCACAATCCTCCTGCAACTAGTGTTGTGGCCCCATTTAGTTCTATACCTCTTATCTTTAAGTCGTTAGAAACTGAGTCTAAATATCGTCGTCTTGGTCTCCCTCTACTTCTCTTACCCTCCATAGCAGAGTCCATTATTCTCCTAGATAACCTATCCTCCTCCATTCGCCTCACATGACTCCACCACCGAAGCCGATTTATGCCTACAGCTTCATCCATCGAGTTCATTCCTAAATTAGCCTTTACCTCCTCATTCCGAGTACCCTCCTGCCGTTGTTCCCACCTGTTTGTAACAACAATCATTCTTGCTACTTTCATGTCTGTTACTTCTAAATTATGAATAAGATATCCTGTGTCCACCCAGCTTTCGCTCCCGTAAAGCAAAGTTGGTCTGAAAACAGACCGATGTAAAGATAGTTTCGTCTGGGAGCTGACTTCCTTCTTACAGAATACTGCTGATCGCAACTGCGAGCTCACTGCATTAGCTTTACGACAACTTGATTCAATCTCACTTACTATATTACCAACCTGGGAGAACACACAATTTAAATACTTGAAATTATCGACCTGTTCTAGCTTTGTATCACCAATCTGACATTCAATTCTGTTGAATTTCTTACCTACTGACATCAATTTAGTCTTCGAGAGGCTAATTTTCATACCATACTCATTGCACGTATTTTCAAGTTCCAAGATATTAGAGTGCAGGCTTTCGGCAAAGTCTGCCATTAAGACCAAGTCGTCGGCATAGGCCACATTTCCACCTATCTGAATCCCTCCCTGCCATTTTATACCTTTCAGCAGATGATCCACGTAAACTATGAACAGCAAAGGTGAAGGATTACAGCCTTATCTAACTCCTGTAAGCACCCTGAACCAAGAACTCATTCTACCATCAATTCTCACTGAAGCCCAATTGTCAACATAAATGCCTTTGATTGATTTTAATAATCTACATTTAATTCCACAGTCCCCCAGTATGGCGAACATATTTTCCCTCGGTACCCTGTCATATGCGTTCTCTAGATCTACGAAACATAAACACAACTGCTTATTCCTTTCGTAGCATTTTTCAATTACCTGGCGCATACTGAAAATCTGATCCTCACAGCCTCTCTGAGGTCTGAAACCACACTGGTTTTCATCCAACTTACTCTCAACGACTGATCGCATCCTCCCTCCCAAGATGCCAGTGAATACTTTGCCTGGTATACAAATCATTGAGATACCTCGATAGCTGTTGCAATCCTTCCTGTTCCCTTGCTTATAGATAAGTGCAATTACTGCTTTTGTCCAGTCTGAAGGTACCTTACCAGCACTCCTCGCTGGTTTTACTACTCTATGAAGACATTTCATCCCTGCCTTCCCACTATACTTCACCATTTCAGGTCTAATTTCATCTATTCCTGCTGCCTTATGACAATGGAGTTTATTTACTATCCTTTCCACTTCCTCAAGCATAATTTCACCAACATCATTTTCCTCCTCCCCATGAGCTTGGCTGTTTGAAAACCACCATGATGATTTCCTTTTACATTGAGAAGATGTTCAAAATATTCCCTCCACCTCTCCAGTGATTTCCTGGGATCTATTATGAGTTCACCTGAATTACTCAAAACACTGTTCATTTCCTTTTTCCCTCCCTTCATAAGATATTTTATTACTGTCCAGAAAGGTTTCCCTGCTGCTTGACCTAGCCTTTCCAGGTTATTACCAAAATCTTCCCATGACTTCTTTTTTTGGATTCAACAACTATTTGTTTCGCTCTGTTTCTTTCATCTAAGTACCAATCCCTGTCTGCCTCGGCCATTGTTTGGAGCCATTTCTGATAAGCCTTCTTTTTACGTTTACAAGCTGCTCTCACTTCATCATTCCACCAAGATGTTCGCCTTTTCCCATCTTTACACACAGTTGTTCCTAGGCATTCCCTTGCTATTTCTACTACAGCATCCCTGTATGCCACCCATTCACTTTCTATATCCTGAACCTGCTTACTATCTACTGTTCGAAACTTCTCACTAATAATATCCATGTACTTCTTTCTAAAATCCTCGTCCTGGAGATTTTCTACCCTTATTCGTTTGCAGACAGATTTCACTTTATCTACCCTAGGCCTAGAGATACCTATGTAACTACAGATCAGATAGTGGTCTGTATCATCAAAAAATCCGCGAAAAACTCGTACATTCCTAACATATTTCCTGAATTCAAAGTCTGTTAAGATATAGTCTATTATGGATCTGGTACCCCTAGCCTTCCATTTGTAGCGGTGAATAGCCTTATGCTTGAAGAATGTATTCGTAACAGCTAAAGCCATACTAGCACAGAAGTCCAGCAAACGCTTTCCATTCCCATTAGCTTCCATATCTTCCCCACATTTACCAATCACCCTTTCGTATCCTTCAGTTCTATTCCCAACTCTCGCATTGAAATCGCCCATTAGCACTATTCTATCCTTGCTGTTGACCCTGACCACGATGTCACTCAATGCTTCATAGAACTTTTCAACTTCATCCTCATCTGCACCCTCACATGGTGGATACACGGACACAATTCTATTCCTAATTCCTCCAACTGACAAATCTACCCACATCATTCGCTCATTTACGTGCCTAACAGATACTATGTTGCGTGCAATGGTATTCCTGATAAAGAGCCCTACCCCAGACGCTGCCCTTCCCTTTCTAACACCCGTCAAGTATACTTTATTATATCCTGTCTCTTCCTCGTTATCTCCCATTACCCGAGTATCACTTACTCCTAGCGCATCCAGATGCATCCTCTTTGCTGACTCAGCCAGTTCTACCTTCTTTCTTCCATAAGCCCCAGTAATATTGATAGCTCCCCATCGAATTCCATTTCGTTTGCCAAGTTGTTTCCAAGGAGTCCCTCGCCTGTCAAATGGGAGTGGGACTCCATTACTTGCATAGGTCCGAGGCTTGCTTAAAGTGTTCTGAGCTCGGTAAATTCATGAAGCAGGATGCTGCCCTACTTGCACATAGTCCAAGTGAGGATATCTCCTCTAACGGGTTATGGCCCACTGGTGAATTTTATAGTCCTAGCCGCCTGAGCACAAGGAGGGCCACGACTCAGAATATGTCCGAGATGCCCACTCCCATTCCATAGCAACTGGTATCCCGACTCTCAGGACCACTTACTAGGCCACTCAGCCGTTGCCCATGGTTCACGAACTAGGACGTGACTACAGTAACCCACAAACATGAACCATTATACAGTATACCAATATACAGTATATTAGAATTCATTTTAAGCCTTTCCCTAAAACTATCATTTCATCCAGCGCTAATAAGGTTATTTACAATCCTAGGTCGCAGAACCTTCTCCTATGACCTTAAATACCAATTTTCATTAAATTATGTTCTGATGCTTTGTCATGATGCGCGCACATGCATACATACAGACATACGTACAAACGTGACGGAAATGTTATAATATTGCATTTCCTTCTTATTCTTGTCATGACTCTATTATAACTGAACTGTTTTAAAACTTCAAATCAAAGTCAAGACAACACTCTTATGTTCTTCAAAGAGATATCTATATCTTATATAAACTGTGTCTTCCTGCCACCACCATACGAATTTATATGTGCGTCTGGATATTTATTTATCACCTAAGATTAAGAGGAATCTACCAAACAGCGCAACGGCAGAATGTCAGGTATCGGTCATGAACATACATTTATGTATGTCAGACTTTTGCCTTTATCACGGCCCTGACTCTGTTGGGGATACTTTCCATCAGGTGTCGGAACGTTTTCATGGGAATGGCATCCCATCCTTCTCAAAGTGCCGTAGCCAGAGAACGTGTCGATGTCGGACGTTGGGGTCTAGAACAAAGCTGCCGTTCTAACCCATCCCACAGATGTTCTATTGGGTTATGGGCGGACGAGTCCAGTTGCAGTTGCTTACAGAGTCCGCTATATGACTCGGAGCGTTATCACTATGGTATAAACAATGTTCGCCACTGAACTGATTTCCCAGGCTAAGCAGTACGAAAGCATTCAGAATGTATTGATATCTGTCTGCGCTTACAGCGTTGCATTCCTACTGGACGGCCGAATCCATGCCATGGGAAACGTCCGTACATCACATCACAATGCCACCTCCTCCAAACGTCACTGTTGGTACTAAACATTTAGGTAGATAGCGTTCTCCGGGCATTTTCCATATCCAAACTCTCCCATCAGATTGCCACAATTTACAACATTATTTATCACTTCCAGTGGTGTCGTTCCTTATTAACAGGGGAAATATATGGTTTATAGGCAGCCTCTCGACCGTAATCCCCGACGCACAGTCATGGGTCGGGCTATACTTGATAACACCTTGAAATTTCCTGGTGATTCTTTCTACAGGAGACCGACGATTTTCTCGCACCACCCTCTTTAGTGTTCCTTGGTCCCTGTTTGTCAGTACATGTAGCCATCCAGATCGAGGTTGTGCTGCGGTTGTGCCTTCATGCATTACTTTACAGTTACTTCACTGACAGTACGTTTGGGTGCATTCGTAAAGTTAGAAACGTCCCTTACATATTTCCTGCTATTATGGCAACCAATGATTACCCCCACGTTGAAAGTCATTATGCTCACCTGACCTACCCCTATTGGTGTTCCATAGTAGCAGTGCACAATACAAACCTCCCGCCTCCTTGTACACTGTTACGATGCGTCTTTCTGGTTTTTCTTTACTATTGTGCAGTGCTGTTGGGATACTGTTGATCATGTAATGCATGAATATACGTACAGTCCTCAGGCAATGGTTTACTGGTTCTCCAATAACTCCACTATCGCCAGTAGCTTATTAACAGCGTAGTTGTCAGTGAAAAGGCGTACTATGGAATGAAGAGTGAGTTAGTTTCCCGTTGTTTTCCTTATCGAACCAGAAGATGTTCTTACGTATCACTCTGCCAACCCTACTAAAAATATACGTAAGTTGATATTATGAGCGACGCGTATACAGTACTCATTTTAGGGATTGGCTGCTTAGGGATTTGCTTTACTAGCACCGTTCATACATCAATCACGTCCATATAATCTATGTCAAATATGAAACTGGGACAGATGGATTCAACTAACAAAGTTGTTCTAGCCCATACCAGAAGGAACGGTGAATTTCAAACACTATATCTCACCAGAGGTTGAATTACTGTACGTAAGAAATGTATTCGTTAATACTCTAACGTACTGTAATTTCTCAAAAGCAATGCTGAGTAGGCGTACTTCCGTAAATTACCATTTTTCGCTAGAGAGTGATTGAAAGAATGAGACTTAGTAGTAATATGAGGCAGAAACAGACTATATTTGGTGAAAATTGACTCCTTCAGTGCTTCTTGGAAGTATGTTCTGTAATGATTTTTGTAAGGGTTTTAGATTGCTTCATAACAGAGATAATTTGTCATTGATCACTTTGAAATAATACTGAGGGAATCGTGATTCAAGTCATATTATATAAAGAGGTTCTGTGATTGCACAAGTTTCTAATTATGTTTATATTATATTTTGAGTGCCGTCGTCATCCGCAAATGAGCTGGAATTGTATTTCTACGTTATCATTACTTGACTAGGGTTGAGTTCTGTAATTTGTTTATGTTTACATCTGGAAACCTCACATTTACTAGAAAGATAGGTGGAATTTCCGAAGACCGAGTGAGTTGGCTGTGCTGACGTAGCTTCGATTCGGAAGATGGTGGATCGACAGGCATGAAGGTGGTTTCAGATTGATTTCCGTTTCCCATTTCTACATCAGGCTAATTCTGATGCTGTGCCACAGTCATGTCGTTCTCAGTCCTCATCCTGTCCTATCGCATCTTCACCATGAGACCTGTCTAAGTAGGTGTGACGTAAAACTAATGCGCAGAGCATCTCCTTGGAATACAAATTCTGTGCTTATCTGGAGAACGTGGAAGTTCTAAAAGTCCATAGTTATTAAAGAATCTTGCTTACTAGAAATAATGTGCACAAATTCACCCATCTACACATCCTAAACACATCGCTCATGGGCTGCAATAGAGGCACAACTCAAAAAATCGAGGTATGAGATAGATGAGTACGAAGTTTCCCTTAGTAGTGAAATACAGATATCATATTATTAATTATGGAATAAAGAGCAAGCGGTACTAAATTGCTCGATAAGAGTTCAGTTAATAAAAGTGTTACTTAGGAATTACTCCTCCAGTCCCCTTCCCGAATTCATGACATAGATGTTCTGAGAAATATCACTATTGTTGCATTGTTTTTTATATATTATGCTCGACTATCTTGGCAGTTGGTTGTGATAATTATGAAAATATTATTGACAATGCTAAAGCCGGGAATAAATCCGATTTCGTATTTTCTGAATTGTGCCGCAATTGCAGCCTACGAGCGATATCATTCATCAACACAAAGGCATCATAGTCTAATGAAAGAAGAATGTTAACCAGTCTCTAAGTCAAGAAACTCACTGATATCAGCTTCGACCTTTAATTCCAACGGAGATTTCCCGTACCTCAGGGTATAAAGATATTAATCTAAAAAATAGTCAGGTATATCGAAAACGGTAAGATTAGGTTCTTTCCAGATTTAATGTGAAATATCTTGAATGACCTGCCGTATGAGGAAATAATGCACGAAATATGGAGCCTAATAATGCAGAAATCCTTAAACGAGTTTTCAAATAGTTATGGTTTTAATAGCATCCTTTCTAAAATGCAGATGCTAATGTATGTAGTAACGCACACTATCACATCTGGGACTCCCAATAGTTCTACTGGCAAGTATTAACAATTAGATTGTGTCAATAACAGGAAACTATGGAGTACCAACGAGGAAATGTACTCAATCATCGGAAAATTAGATCAGGGCCTCTCAGGGTGCATGCGCGTGGTGCATGCACTGTGCACGATGCAAAAGACGACTTCGCTTGGTTGACCAGAGTGCAGACCCCCACTGCTCTCTCCCTACACCTGTCTCCCCGTTCGGCCTGTCTCCGCGTTCCTCACCTTCACTGCTGTTTCTCCCCCACTACGAAATGTTTACGTGTGGTGAGCGGAGACGCACAGTTGTATGGGACAAGGTTACCAGTGTTATAAAAAAAATTTAAAAAGTGAATTAGAAATACACATACATGTTTGAGAGGAATGTAAACATAATTTTAAAAAAATGCAGAACCCGTAACCAAAATGAAAATGCTACAGTACTGGAACAAAACTCATTTGTGGATATAGAATGCTCTTCTTCAAGCTGTTTCAACTTCCTTAATTCTTTCTCTCTGACGTCTCCTATGATTTCACAATAATTTTCCGAATGTAGTCTGTTGTCTTTCAATAGATGATTTTCTTACGCACGTAATTATCGTCCCACAGATTAAGCATTTGGCGTTATCGTCACGACAAACAAACAAAAAAAAAATACGAAAGTTCCCAGTTCGATTGAAATGGACTTTCGGAAGTCTTTGCTTTCTTCGAAACAGGTTGCTCCATTATTATGTTGTTGTCGTGCGCTTGTCTATTTCACTGATAAACACTTCGTCTACCACCAAACGCTTCGTCGCTCTCAGCACACTACACCATCCGAGTCAAGCCGAGTTGAGGCGAAGCGTACCGATGCACAGTGCACAGAGCCTATGCACCTCGCGCTGCACGCGTGAGAGTTTGGGCGTTTGAGAGGCCCTGACTTAGATAAATACGCACACTCTTGTTTGAATCTCGAATGAACAATTACGTTATTCGCTACCCGCAAAACTCTCATAATCATATTGAATGTTACTTTACACAATGAACTCAGACATTGAGTTATATAGCAGTATGTCAAAAGAGTACAGTGTCAAAATATTTAATATCTGGTATACAGTGGCTACTGATATTCTCGTGTACGTGTAGCGTATAAAAAGCTATTGAGAAAAAATCACAAGAAGAGTAACTTAGCAATTCATAGATTTGTTACCCCATTCCGATATAAATTAATTCTGGAAATGTGCGAAAAGAAATATTCCAGTCCTGCTTTCGACGAAACATTTCCTTTATCTAACTGTAATACAAGGTTTTGTTATCTGCATGCATTACTTATGAGTCAATTTCTTTCCAGCTGACTTAGGTTCCAAGAAAAGCAAAGAAAATTCAATTTACTCAGCGATTTGAATCAATCTTGGGGAACAAAAGCACGTCTTTCCATTTTATGTTATGGCAGTCATACTTAGTTCTTAAGTGGGCGCTCCACTTCAGTAACGAAACAATATTGAAGCTTATGTGCTTCCAATGGACAATTCATTAAGGGGGAATCATAGTCCGTTAAAGTTCACCCCTGTCACAATATTTTCTATTCTCAGATACTGTTTCATTTTTCATACCCCTACCAACAATTAACCTACGTTTGATAGCGGAATAGATTACAATGCACCTCTGATAAAGCAGTAAGTGTACGAGGAAGATGTCGTGGTACAGGAGTAAACACTCTGTATGTTCCTTTGAAATATGCCCCTTTTTAAGATGTTGTCCGATAGTAGTTATAGTACTGCATTCCTCAATGTCGTTGTTGTTATTGAGTTATCTGCCCATAGACTGGTTTGTTGCAGCTCTCCATACCACCCTATCCTGTGCTAACCTTTTCATTTCTACGTAACTGTCACATCCTACATCTGCTCTTATCTGCTTGTCATATCCATACCTTGGCCTACCCCCACCATTTTTACCCCCTACTCTTCAATCAAAAACTTAACTGAACAAGACCTGGGTGTCTTAATATGTGCCCTATTATTCTGTCTCTTCTTCTCGTCAAATTTAGACAAATCCATTTCCTCTCACCAATTCTATTCAGTATCTATTCATACGTGATTCTATATATCCATCTCACTTTCAGCATTTATCTGTAACACCACATTTCAAAACCTTCTATTCTCTTTCTTTCTGAGCTAGTTATCGTCCACGTTTCACTTCCATACAGTGCCACGCTCCAGACGAAAGTCTTCAGACACCTCCTTCTAATTCCTATATCGATGTTCGAAGTGAGCAAATTTCTTTCCTTAGAAAAGCCCTTCCTTGCTTGTGCTAGTTTGCATTTTATGTTCCCCTAACTTCTGCCATCGTTAGTTATCTTACTACCCAAGTTACAATATTCAGCTACTTCCTTTAAGACTCCATTTCTTAATCTAATATTACATGCATCACATGACTTCATTCGACTGCACTCCACTACTTTTGTTTTGGGATTATTTATTTTCATCTTGTACATCTTATCAATGATTCTGTTCGTACCATTCAGCAATTTCTCTAGATTTTCTGCAGTCTCAGAAAAAATAAGAATATCATCGACAAATATCAGGGTTTTGATTTCCTCTCCTTGGATCGTGATTCTATTTCGAAATTCCTCCTTGATTTCCTTTATGGAGTGTTGATATGGTCATTTAAAAGGAGGGGGAACAAACAAAAAATGAATATTTGCCCCGCCGGGCTGAGTGGCTCAGACGGTTAAGGCGCTGGCCTTCTGACCCCAACTTGGCAGTTTCGATCCTGACTCAGTCCGGTGGTATTTGAAGGTGCTCAAGTACGACAGCCCCGTGTCGGTAGATTTACTGGCACGTAAAAGAACTCCTGCGGGACTAAATTCCGGCACCTCGGAGTCTCCGAAAACCTTAAAAAGCAGTTATGGGGACGTAAAACAAGTAGCATTATTATTATAATAATATTTGCCCCAATTTGTCCTCTTGAATTCCAACTTTACCGTCATATTGTGATCTTTCCTGCTTTTAAAGACGTAGTAAGTTACTGTTTGTTAAAAGTGAGAAAATGTGCGGTTTTTCATTGATAGAGTATTTCATATGATAACATTGCTTTTAATCGCTACTTTCCTACTGACGTTTTTGTAATGATCTATGTTGACTTCAGTTAGGAAAGCCACGAAGTCAGTCTTTCTGAGAATCCCGTAGCGAAGCACGGGTACATCAGCTAGTCTATATATATTGTATTTCACGGCGGTTTCGGAGATTTTAGCCTTCATTGGTTAATTCCAATGGCCCGGGGGCTGGGTGTTTGTGCTCTCCCCAACATCCCCGCCACTCACACACCACACATAACATTATGCCGCCCACCCACATCGGAGGGTCTGCCTTACGAGGGCTGCACTCCGCTCGAAATAGCTACACATAATTATAATTACTATAGTGCGGTGCGCAACGTCACCAGTTGTTTTCCTTTCCATACGGCCAAATATCCCAGCAACTAACAGTGCGTACCACGGTGATAATTGCCCGATTTGATTCGTCTTCTACAGTACTCTTAATTGTTTATGTTGTATACTGCAGACGAACCGGTGTTTTGCACTTAAAAACACACACTTTTTTCCTCGTTCAGGAAAGTTGGGCTAATAACGGCAAATTATCCTTTTTCCAGTTTCCCTTCTGTTACCTCAGGATTAGTCTTAATTATAAAATTCCTCTTATACTGTATGTGTTCCGCTTGCTGCGTCTGTCAGTGAATCAGCTGGTCCCGTATTTTCTCCAAACTCATCGCTGCTGCTGTTCATTCCCGGGTTAATTATTATGCGCTCCATTCATTCTTTCAGCAGTTTTTGCTGTTGTTGTATTTCTTTCTCATTCAGAACTGATAGTTTCCAATCATCCACTATTCTAGGTTCAATGTTACTATATTGCGTGCGAATCAACGTTTAAACCATGTATACAACCGGTTAATTTCTTTTCATTTTTTATTTCTTTATGGTGTTCTAAGAAATAATATCCTTTGAACCACTACATCAGCGCTATCACACAATAAATATATATTTAGTTCTTATATTTTTCAATGATAATCCGATAGATTTAACTATATTTCTATGAGTTCCTCTGCCCCTGTGAAATAAATTTCTTGCTTGAAGAATTTTCAAAGTTTTTGCAAAGATGGCCTTTTATTGATATCAAACTATTCAGGAAATTTTCTGCGAATAATACATTTATCCCTATCGTACAGCACAATCTTTTCCCACATTTACGAGGTGCTTAATTTTGTTCGTTCCCATTTCTTCACCTTTTTCTTAGTGTGGACGACACGGGCAATAGCAGGTTCAGGTGTTCTCATACCTTCCTTCCTTCCTTCCTTCCTCCCTCGTTTACAAAACTTAATAGCGTGATAAATAACAGGCCGAGCTTGTTCAGGAATAACTTAAATTTCCTTACGCTCTATCGCCTAGCTGAACCATACTCTGCGTATTTCCGCGCATTGCTCTTACGTCACCGTACTAGCTCAGGTTCATCCAGGGTATCCACTGGCTATGCAGCCGAGGCGTACGTATTCGAGGCGTACAGTGGTTGAGGCGTATAGTAAAACTTCCTCACGTGCGAGGCGTACAGATTGATAACTTTGATAAGAACTTCGCTGGGTCCAAGTCAGCTAAGTGGAAATTTCCAACTTGTTTCTGAGTAAACGAGATATTCCAACTCGTCTCTACGTTCCATGCAGATGTTTACATTTTGTAAACAGCATTCTTCGTTCACCTGTTTTGGTAATCAGTTCAGTATAAAACGAGTGATAGTAGGAGGGAAATGAAAAGCGATTAGGACAACCACCCTTGGTTATTTTTATTTATTTATTTAGCGTGCGGCTTTTATTGAAGGGGGAGTCCGAGAACATGTTCAACTTCCGTGGTGCAAGCCTTTCTATTCGATCAGCATGGTCCACCTGGGCATCTGAATGCTAGATGATATTGATGATGATGTTGCTGAGATAGGGAGAGGTTGAATCTCGGTGTCGGCACATAGCCTACTCTTGACGGATAACACCAAGAGTCTACCAGCGGCTTAACGTCCCCATCTGACGGACGAATCATCTTGAACTACATCATATGCCCTCACTCCATATGAACACTGCGGATAGGTTTGAAATTAAATCCAGGCTTTTGGGACGCAACCATTTAGAAGTTGTATTCCACCACATCTTCTACTCCGCCGACCATCATTCTGATGGTGAAAATTTGTTCCACTAACGGGACTCCAATCTTTAACAACGGTGTCAGACCAAATAGACGTTAACGATCATAGTGGTGGTTGTGTTCATTGTTTTAAGAGGAAGTAAAAGTGAGAAAATTAACAATAATCAAAGGTAAAATTGGAAGAGGATCGACACTTCGTAAATTAAGTTATCGGCGAAATAAAGTTAAGGACCAGAAAGGGCACGAAAACGAAAGTTTTTCCAGGTTTCGGAATCCTAATACCATCGTCGTCAAAAAAGAGGTAGAGTTGACAGAGAAGGTCGGATAGGAAGAATAAAAGCCAAGAGACTTACATGAGGAAGTGGAGGTAATGACAGACTCTGCTTGGGGACCCATGATCGTCAACCCTTGCTTCCAGTATCAAAACGCCTAGGACCCTTTTAGTTGACTCTTACGACAGCGGATGTTATTCTGCCGTGCCCACCCACAGGGAACTTCGCGATCATGGCCAATGGTGGTGCTGGTGGTCATTATTTTAAGAGGAAGTAAAACTTTGCAGGAGTGATCCTGCTACGGTGATGGAGTAGACCATACAGCCAGCAACAAAACACCGTAAGTCAGGTGGTAGGAACTATCCTGACAACCAGTGAGACCAACGGTCTTGAGCGGAAGAGTTTCTCCAGGAATGACTATGGATCCTTAGTAGAGGAAATGACACTTCAATCCACATACCCCTGCCCAGGGATATGGGTGAAGTCCACAGTAGCAGTGATCGCGTGTAAGTGGCTACCCTGCTTTGATGGCTTTCCCCATGGGACAAACATATGGAGGTTCCTAGCCAGAGTAAATGTACAGTATTCAAAATTCGACTTAGTGGAGAAGTGCACCTTCGGAACAAAGAATCGGGCGGAATGGGCTCATGGGCACTCTTTTCCCCAAGAAGGCGAATGGCTCCTCAACCGACCAACGACATATCACGATGACAAAGGGAAATCATCTGATTGTCTTCCTATGAGCACATCATGATGCCTTAAGGAAATTATACTATTGTGTCATGCAATCCAAGTAGCGAACGGTGCCAGTCTGGATCCGGGTCTGTTAGTGTGAAATGGGCTACGGGACTTGCAGTGCTGAACGATCAGGCCCTGCACGGCAAAACTGAAACTGATTGAACAAATACAGAAAAAATCTGTAATGTCAAAACCATCGCCACATCGAATGTAAGGGGACTTCTCCAGGCAAGGAAATTTTATATCTCGCCATAAGACCTATCTGTGTCGGTGCGACGTAAAGCCCCTAGCAAAAAAAATATATCGTTGAACGCGGACTAGAGCGACATGAAATTAATATATGCGATCAATCAGAAACTCATCGGAAAGGCTGTGGATATTTTGACGCAGAAAGCCATGTGATATTCATCTCTGGCATATACAAAATGGCGTCGCATGTCTTGTCAGAAATCGCCTTGCTCCATACGTCACTCTGAAACAAGTTGCACCTGGTGGAAGTATACAAACACACTATTAACTCAGACCAACAGAAAGTAAAGTAATTCTACGCGATCCTGGAGGACACCGTTGCTACTCTGAAGCCCAGGGGAATATTCTTACTGGTGATTTTAATAGTAAGTTTGAAATAACCTCAACGGACAAGAACTTGACGGACACGGTGGAGCACTCTGGCTTGAGAGCGAGAGACAACAGACTGATCTAGTTTGAGACTGACAGTGATCTGTCCATAATGAATACGATGCCCAGCGGCCAATATGTAAACTTGTTTAAAAAAAATAATTTTGCTATACGTCGCACCGACACAGGCAGATCTTATGGCGACGCTGGGAGAGGAATGGGCTAGGAGTGGGAAGGAAGGGGACGTGGCCATAATTGAGGTACATCCCCAGAATTTGCCTTGTGCGAAAATTAGAAATAATGGAAAACCATCTTCATTAAAAGATCAAGAATTAATTCTTCTAGATATTCCTGTGTTAGGCATTTGAGAAAGATGACTCTAAAAAGTACGAAAGCGCTACCTCATGGCAACGTGCGAGCTTTTCAAATTTAGAGTTTAGCTCTGCATTTGACGTCAGACGATATTCACCCTAAGAATTATGCTGATCTAGAACCTTTCGTAGGAATGTCCTCCCTATACCTGGATCCCCTCTTCGTCCACCTAGTGAGCGAGGTCCAATCATGAACCAGCATAAACGGCTTCAAGACATAATGCTGTGGAGTAGTAGCGACATTGCGCCTGCCATAAAATCTATCTGGACTGATATGTGGGTTGGCCTTGGTGGAAGCTTTCCCATGCATTTAGCTTGATATTTAAAGACTTGATTTTCTGGTGAATTAGAGTAAATAATATCTCCATGATAGACCTAATACAATGAGTGCAACGATTGATTTGCCCATATTTGGTATTGAGAAATTCAGGAGTATTATGACGGTCAAACACCATTACTTCAGTGTTTCAAATAAATCAGGACAACTACAGCTTCAGCTACTTCACGTAATGTTTCAACCTGCAGGCGGGCAGATTTTCTGCACATACAAGGAAGTCAATGTTCACCGCTTTGACTCCAGTGCTCGGCCTAATACCGTTATTGGATAGTCTGTTTCGCCACACACGGGTGACATCCTTAAGAACACAATTGCAAGGGATGGGTGAGAGCCCATCGCCTTGACGAATACGAGTTTTAATCTCAAAGGATCTAGACTTTGCCCCCCATGAATTTCACTTATGCAAAGGTATTGGTCAGAATTTGCTCAGTGACGGACCGTGTATTGTTGTTCACACCCATCCCCTTGAGGAAACCAATAAGACCGAATCGTCGGCCTTCTTGAAATCAACAAAAGTCAATGCAAGTGGTCTGACGAGAAGAGATCTGATTTTGATTATATTCATTAATTCAAAGAGGTGTTCGCTGCAAAAGTGCATCTTACTATAGCTGGTTTGATATTCACCAATATTCGGACCACCAATATGCTCAATGCGACTTTGTAGTGCTTTTGGCATGATTGTATAGGCAACTGATTATTCACAACTGCTTTACAAAAATTGTGTCTTATGCAGAAGATGTCCAAGAACTAATTGCCACTCTTTAGGAGTATGTCCTACTCCCAAATGTCATTAAAGAGTTCCGCAAGTTTGGCAAACAAATTGGGACCAGCTATTTTCAAAAGTTCGGCAATTATGAAATGCTTGCCTGAAGTTTCATTGTTGGGTATAGATGCAATGATTTGGTTGCTTCCTGATCAAAATAAAGAGAATCATGTCAACTGAAGAATGGACAAGAATTTGCAATATTTAATTTTGAAGGAGGGCAGTTGAGTAAAGACTCAAAATATTGAGCTAATTATTCGCAATTGTCATGATTATTCAGCAAAACGATTGCCGTTCTCCACCTGGAAACACTGCGAATGGGCTTGGTAGCCTGAAGTGTAGATTTGAAAATATTGTATAAATCAAGAGTGTTGTTTCTCCTGAAGGTTTCTTCAGTGGTCACAAGCTGAGCTTTCCCATAAGCACGTTTTGCTATACGGATTATTTCAGCAGTCAGTTAACGTTTGATGAGGAATTCTACAACTTTTCCCACTTTAATCTAGACTTGAAACCTATGTTAATTTAGAGATTCCTCACGGTGTTTATCTACCATGGATGTACCCTTTTCCCCGCTAAACTGAGCGTTCGGGTAACAGCATTCTGATCCGCCTTGGAAAAGTCTTCCCTAAGGAGCAGGTTGGCCATGCGGTTAGGGGCACGCTGCTGTGAGTTTGCATTCGGGAGATACTGGGTTCGAGTCGTACTGTCGGTAGCCTTAATGGTGCATTTTCCGTTGTTTCCAATTTTATCGACAGCAAACCCCGCGGCTGTACAGTAACTCTTGCCATAACCACTTCCTTCCAATCATTAGCACTTTCCTAATCCATCGTCACCATAGGAGCTGTCTGTGTGGGTAGAGTGTAAAGAAAACTGAAAAATCTTCCCGATTGGGTTCGGTACAAACTGCAATGTAACCTGTAATATTATTATTATCATTATTATTATTATTATTATTATTATTATTATTATTATTATTATTATTATTATTACTATTATTATTATTATTATTATTATTATTATCCGTAGCTGTCATAAAATGAGAATTTCTTAAGTTCTTGGTCGAATATTAGCATCCGTTAAATCATTGATACGAAGAGTTTTGGATATACTGTACCCGAACACCTGCCCTGAAATGCGCCTGTCTATGCCTATCAGTTCACGGTGTGGAGTGTCCGGAATAGACCTTTTAAAAGATGTTTGTTTTCTCGATAGATTCATCAAATTGTGATTTAAATTGCCTCGTTTATCCGAGGTTATATAAAACATTTCTGTGATATTGATCAGACGTCCTTTTTTCATAATTCAACGATTTGCTAGTCCTTATCTCTATTGGAAAAATTGTGGTTAGATTCGTGTATGTGTACTCCCATGGCAGAATGCCTGTTATGTTTAACTGCATCAATATGTTCAATGTTTATATTGTTGAAGCTCCTCCCGGTTTTTTCTATATAGCGTGTCAGGCACGACTGACACTGTAGTCTGTAGGTACCTGATTTACAAAACGTATTAGGTTTATTTACGGATTCTGGATTATGAAAATGAGATAGATTGTTGCTAATTGCCCTGAACGTTGTTGAAAGTGAAAACTGAATAACTGTTTCTGTTCTAGGCTATAATTAGAGTAGATTTGTAGATTTAGGTTTATTTTAAATTTTAGACATTGTTTGGTCAATGAACCTTGTGTTATACCCATTAGAATGAGCTATCGCTCTGGTGGTGTCAAGTTCTTTCCTTATGTTGGAACGAGGTAATGGTATAATATTGCATGACTTGTGGACCAAGCTATAAAATAAGGCTTTGTATATAGAGCATTTTGGTTGATTAAAAATTGCTTGATAGTATTTTTAGTTTCTCTAGTACTCCTGTATATATCGCATGAAAGGTAGTGTTAATTTCTTTTGACTGGTAGGTCTTGTAACGGCTCAAATCCCGTTACAAGCATTCATATGTATTATTATTATTATTATTATTATTATTATTATTATTATTATTATTATTATATCTGTACTATTATCATTGATATGATTAGTATTATTGTTAGTGTTATTATTAATGTATATGTATTATTATTATATATATAATTCGCTGGGGCCATCAAGGACCACATTAAGTCTTGTTGCATTTGACACTGAACTTGGCCTTCTTTAGATCCCAAATTTCCCTCATTCTTTGTGAGTGAGCCTGCTTACGCTCCTCTGTCCAAGGGGCACCGTGTCTTCTCTTCGGTTGCTCGTCTCGGTTTAGCCCGTTCGTCAATATTTTCTTGCGGAAGAGATCTCTGTTAAGGGCGTCTTCAGCTGAGATATGTAGCATTCGCAGGTCTTCTTTGGTATTTCTAAACCAGGGAATTGTGGTTTTGGGGTTTGAATCAAAAAAGTGAAAGATTTCTTTAGTTAACTTTCTTCCGTCCATTCTTTTCAGATGACCGTAAAATCGTGCCCGTCTTTTTCTGATTGGGTCCGTAATTTTCTTTATTTTGCTGTAGACTTCCTTGTTGGATCTCTTTTGATGGATTCCATTTCTGTACTTTGATCCCAAGATTCCTCTCACAATTTTGCGGTCTCTTTTCTCCAGTTCTTCAAGGAGTCCTTTGTTGGCATTTAGAGACAGGGTTTCGGCTGCATATAGAACTACTGGCTTCAGAACTGTTTCATAGTGACGTATCTTGGAGTTTTGGGAAAGGCATTTGCTGTTGTAGATTGTGCGGAATGTTTGGTAGGCTATTTCCAGTTTGCGTACTCGCTTCTGAAGTGCTTCTTTGTCCAGCCCATTTTTCATGATGATCTCACCCAGGTATTTGAATTTGTCTACTCGGGTAATGTCCCCGTATTTTGTATGGAGTTTTGGTGGAGCCTCTTTGATGTTAGTCATTACTTCTGTTTTCTCAAACGATATCTGCAAACCAGTTTGTTCGGCAATTTCTTTTAAAATTTCAACCTGAGCTCTAGCGGTTTCTATGTCGTTTGAGAGAACAGCAATATCATCGGCAAATGCTAAGCAGTCTGTTGCGATCCCCTTGTATTTGGTTCCTATTCTCAATGGACTGTAGTTGGTTTCCTGTAATCTCACCCCCCAGGTTCTGATGATCTTTTCAAGAACACAGTTGAAGAGTATCGGGGATAGTCCATCACCTTGTCGGACTCCTGTTTTGATGTCAAAGGAATGCGAGAGACATCCGTGGAACTTCACCTTGGATTTTGTATCGGTCAGGGTGGCTCTAATTAATGCCAGCAGTTTCAAATCAACTCCAAATTCATTTAAGATGTTTAGCAGGACTTCCCGGTCAATGGAGTCGTACGCTTTCTTAAAGTCCACAAAGACAGACACATACTGCTTGGACCTTAGTGTACAATAGCTGATGATCGTTTTGAGATTTTGGATCTGTTCAGCTGTTGAGCGACCTTTTCTTAACCCTCCTTGGTATTCGTCTATTTGATGTTCGACTTGTGCTTCCAAACGCTCCAGGATGGCATGTGATAGAATTTTGTAAGTCACGGGTAGCAAAGATATTCCTCTGTAGTTGTTGATGTTCTTCATGCTGCTTTTTTGTGTAATGGATGGATCAGAGCTATTTTCCAATCTTCGGGTAGGGCCTCCTTGTTCCAAACTTCTTCTATTTGCTTTTGCAAGATATCAAGTGATTCCTCTGGGGCATATTTCCATAGTTCTGCTACTACTGAGTCTTCCCCCGGCACTTTGTTATTTTTGAGACGGGCAATGTGGCGCTTGATTTCATCTCTGTCAGGTGGTCTGAAATCTGCGTATCTGAGTAAGGGTTCCTTGGGCTCAATGGCGCTTTGCGGTTTAGAGCAATTAAGTAAATTCTTGAAGTAGTCTGCCAGAATGCTGCAATTTTCTTCATTTGAGGTCGCCAGTGTGCCGTCCTTTCGCTCAAAGCATAGAGATGGTGGTTTATATCCAGTGAGTTTGCGTTTGAAGGCTCTGTATTACTCTCTGCTTTCATTCTTCCTAATGCCTTGTTCTATCTTTTCAATGAGAGATTTTTCGTATTTACGTTTCTCAGTACTGAACACCCTAGCTGCTTGGGCACGTTGGGTTTTGTAGGTTTCCCAATCATTTTCTGATTTCGTAGAGTAGTACTGTTTCCACGCATTGAGTCTTTCTTGGAGGACTGATTCACAGGTACCATTCCACCAGGCATGCTTTTTGCTTCTCTTGATTTCTGCAATGTCCTTTGCGGCCTCAACAAGGAGACTTTTGTTGTTTTTAAAGTCACAGTCATTCGGTCTAGCCTTCTCCTGGAACTCCTCGACCCTTTGCCGAAGTTTATCATTGTCGAAGCGTGTGATTTGTTTGAATTTGATAAGAGACATATAATGATCTGAGGCCACACTGATGCCGTTCTTTACCTTGACATTCTTAATCTCACGGCTGTTTCTCTTGGAGATTGCAACATGATCAATTTGGAACTCTCGAGAGCTTGGACGGGAGAACGGCAAGTCATTTGCTTATTGTTATTATTATTATTATGATTATTATTATTTATTATTATTAAATATTATTATTATTATTATTATTATTATTATTATTATTATTATTATTATTATTATTATTATTATTATTATTATTATTATTATTATTATTATTATTATTATTATTATTATTTGATTGAATTCTGCAATCAGATTTCGCTATGTATTAATTAATTATCTCTTGTTTGATTGTATTTAATTTATTATGTTGTATATATATGTATTCGTTTGCATTAAACTTATGTAGAGTGAGAGTTGCTGCCTAATGTCGGATATGGATATATTACTTGTGATACTCCAATGCCACGGGGGCTGGGTGTATGTGTTGTCTTCATCATCATTTCATCCTCATAACGACGCGCAGGTCGCCTACGGGAGTCAAATAGAAAGACCTGCACCTGGCGAGCCGAACCCGTCCTGGGATATCCCGGCACTAAAAGCCATACGACATTTCATTTCACTTGTGATACTACTTTTAAACCATTGCTACATATGGTGAAACACTGTTACACTAACTGTCGAGTCGTCTGTCATTTTATGCATTTAGACTATGAGATAATTTAGGGAACTCCTAGTTTACCTGAGGCTATTTCAGAGATGAGGCATCTATTAGGTTCCAGCTATTCAATACTGTACCAGGAACTGTTCCAGCCAGGTACATTATTTCTTAATTGCCGGAATACATGGAAAAGGACGGCAGTAATATGTGTTCGCATGCCCGACATCCTTTGTGAGCGCAATACGAAGTTTTTCGTGGCAAGCAGGACACGTCACGAGCAATGAACCTGCGGGTGACGTCACTGCCATACGTTATACGCCTTTCTCTCGAATGTACTGGAAGGAAAATTTCTAACTTTTTAGCCAATAAAGATACAGAAATGAGACATAAATCATCGTGTAGTCCATGTTCTAAAGGCAAACATATGTTAAATTCAATAAAATCCATCAAAGTATTCAAGAGATATGAGCGAGGAAGGAATCACGTTTCCCCTAGTGACGTGGCAAGCAACCTTGGGTCTTACGGAATATAAGCAGCGGATCAGACCGTAGCAAACCAGTTCCTCAGGCCATATTCTGGTCAGTTCGATCCCCCACACTGATCCACTCCACACACCCATTATGTCACTACCATCTTAATTAAGAAATAGCACTCAAGGCCGTTTACTGGTCGATGGGCTATAACCATCATTGGTCCCTCGGGACCTCTGATAATAGTGGCTATTCATTCATTCAGCAAACCAGTTCGCATTCTTCACAGCTGGCTCGTATGTCATGCTGATCGCGACGAGCGGAGTCGAACTGAGTGTTCATTCTGCCGGAACATCGTCATACTCATATAACTTCGACGGCAAGTTGACACTTAGTTTCTGTGAATACCAGTGAGTAACTTATAAACTGTTGGACTTGCAATTCGTTAGACATTCAGACTTTGGAAATTAACGTGTGTATAACATCGAAGTCATAAGAGTTGTAAGATTTCGTCAATATTTGAACTTGACAAATATCTCAATTTTCGTGTGAATGACTTTAGCAAACTTAAAGTTAGTACAGCTACTTTAAATTGTAATTATCTTGAACTGTTTCAACTTAGAATATCGTAAGTGTAGGTTGCAACACATTGACTATTTTGAGTATTATCAAAGCCTAGAACACTTTAATGTGTGCCAAAGGACTGTTAGCTAATCATCATAACTGACTGTACCATTTGAAACAACCCGTGTGGATAGACTGTATAATGAACTTCGTAATTCAGTCATGTTGTGAAGTATAGGACTCGTACACGAATACTTGTAGAACTGTGATAGTGAGAAGGAACATTACGAATTATTACGAGAGAGAGCTAATTATTTATTTATTTATTTGCTGTGGAAGAGAGCCATGATAAACTGTGCTTCGAATGAAAGTTATTCTTGACAATACGAACAGTGTACAGTAAGTGTCAAAATGAACTATGCATGGAGGCGTGTTTTCTCATCGCAACTTACGATAAGAGACAGTGCTTCGACATATCTCTCATCCAGTGAATGGTGATTATTTATCAGACAGTTATAATCAGTTCTAACAGTGCAAATCAAATGGTGCACATTTCAACCTAGTCAGATAGACTTTCTCGTGTTAAAACCACTCTTTTATTAATGTGAGAAA
This sequence comes from Anabrus simplex, assembly GCF_040414725.1. Lineage (NCBI taxonomy): Eukaryota > Metazoa > Arthropoda > Insecta > Orthoptera > Tettigoniidae > Anabrus > Anabrus simplex. The sequence continues at coordinate 477,269,386 of NC_090266.1, forward strand.
TCCTGCTTCGAGACGACGGAGATCGACGACAGAAAACGACAGAGATCGACGGAGAACGACGTAGATCGACGGAGATTTGATGCAGATCAACGCGGAACGTGGACTTGGTACTACGAGGGACAGTTCCAGTGACGTGGTACTATGGAACATCGTAGCATTTGCTGTTGGCTGAGTTCCAGATTGCTGCTTGCAGAGCAGTATTCAATTGTTCGAGCTCAACAAGAAGACGTATGTCAGGTGATAACAGTGTTTTTTTCCATTCAAAAACATAATTCTAAATTTGAACAGAGCTCTCAAAAACAGTGTCATTTCTAACAAAGAACATTAACTCTATTCAAAACCTCACTTACTTAATATTTTATAAACTTGGAAAATTCACGCTTTACAACTCTTAAAAGTAAAGGCAGACTTTCAAATAACAGTGTGCTCTCGTAATGTCGTATGTTCTCACTTATTGAAAGATTATAATTTCAATTGAGTGCTTCATTCATAGTGAAAGTGTATCATAAATTCTTAATTTGCAATATTTACGTATAGTGTACAATAAGTTAGAAAAAAATAGGACAATACTCAGAACTTTATAACAGAAGATCAGATTTAATTTCAAGCGTTTCATATTTGAGTTTGATGTGCTCACAAGAAGGAATTACAAATTTTACTTTATTTAATTTATATAGAAAGCATAAAATAAAGTCACAAGTGCTAATAGAAAGGACGTTAGGATTTCTCGCTTACTTACAACTTGCTTTATTATTAATTTATACCAAGAAGGTTATGATGGACATAACTAATTGAAAAGGAGATTATTCAGTTGAATTTTACTTGATCAAATTAATTTTTCGATATTCTGTTGTTGAAATTGGGATTTATTTTCCAGTAAGTATCTGTGATTCGGCGATATAATAGGGTGACCTTCCTGAGATTGAATAAAAGAAAGAAAGATATAATGTCTATTATTTTGCTTTGTGATCCTCCCTCTCTGCACCATCTCCTAAGGACTAGGCACCCCTCAGAAAGACGTCATGCTCTTTGAAATCAACTTTTCCTGGTACAATACTAATTACGTGTTCATGTTACTAATAACTTTGTTTCAACTTGGGACCGGTTTCGACATATAAAATATCATCATCAGCCATAAAATGAATCACAACTATATAAGCAAGGACATCAAATCAAAACTGTTGTGGATACATATTGAAATATGATCATTAAAAATCTTTAACCGTCCATTCACACCATGTGTTAAGATAAATCGCCATAACAGAAGAGCAACGGCATAATAATTATTAAATCTGGCGCAGTGACACATTGAAGTATGCATATAGTCTCTCACTAATCAAAGAATAAAAGAAGGTTCTTCAATATGTAGTCTTTGTGCATCCGTTTAATAGAAGGCTCCGACAGGCTTCCAAAGTAAAGAGTCATGTAAAACATTCGCACATGCTATGCGTCAACCAGAGCGTCGATATCTCATCTCTGTGAACTCAGTTCAATACGGAAACATCAATGAAGCTCACATCTTTGAATGAGGCTATTTCGTCACTATATGTAATACTTTGGAGCTGGGTGGAAGTTACATTTTATACTCTTTTAGAAATGACGTGTGTGTGACAACTTATTTCTATATAAAGGGCTGTAACCTATTGCGGCAGTTCAGTTGGATAGTTCAGTTGGTTGGAGGGAGTTGAATGGAGAGACTTGCCATGAAGTCAATTGGAGTCAATTGGAAGGAGACGGATGGCGAACAATGATAAGGATACTTAGTCGTCAGTTACCAAAAGTATTAAATGTTTGGAGTGTGTTTTCGTGCATCTGTTCGGTCGAGTTCTTGTGTCAGTTCGGTGAGAGCCAAATATCGAGTCGTCGTAATGCAGAATAACGTTTATCAGTGAATTACTTGTAAAATTGATTGTGAAGTGCGAGTATAATTTCAAGTCATGCTATATCTCGTTTGTGAAACTAAAAGTATACACCACCGAATTATGTTTGAGATACCTACAGCTGATACCAATTCAAAGGAGTACATCGTAATAACGCTCAAATTGTTGAAGGTACTGTTATGTGAACCAGAAGGGATAAATTCCTTGTACAACTTTTAAATGTCCGGTCAAGAGGGTTTCAAATTTATTGTCCAGAGTTTCTTTCAGTTGTTATTTCAGAGTTTTATATTATCACTGATACCATCGCAGCAGGTCTCACCCGTTAAAGTCAATATTTAAAGAAATATTTTGTTTAGTATCAAATACAATTAATTGTTTCATTTCAATAGTGATCAGATGACCTCACATTTTAATGGGGAAATCAATCTTCAGTGTCCTTTTCCCAGAACCTACATGTTATGATGTCAAAGTAAGCTTATTACCTCACAGCCTAGATATATTCAAATCTCTCATTCTATTATCGTTACATTGATTTGTATCTGGCGCCCATCATCAATTGTATGTGTAAGTAATCAAGTAAGTACTAAGTGTGGGTACATAGTCCGACGATTGAATATTTTAATTCCGTTCCATTCATATATAGTTACATGTATCTGTGACCTATTAGTCATAGTCGAGACAATTTAGGGAACGGTTGGATTCAGCTTCTAACGTACACTGTATGTGGATATTCAACTTGTTTAACTTATCAAAAATAGTTTGGCTTTTGGTATGCCTTTCATCTGTCTGGCCCTGCTGTGTAGGTGGCAACGCGTACGCCTGTCACCTGGTGGCCCCGGGTTCGATTCCCGGCCACGTCAGGGGTTTTAATTGTAATGATTAACATCCCTCGCCTGGAGAGTGGGTGCTTGTGACGTCCTTAACCAATACTTTCCTCACACACAACATTACACACTACCGCCATTCCAATTACCGCAGGTTCGTATAATATGGTGCCAGTAGCGGAAAAAGATCCGCATGGGTCGACGCCCCGACAAATAGCATTTAACATAAAACTGTATTTCATCTAAAACTGTAACGGTGTCATCGACAAATCTAATCCAGAAGATAATGTGCTCCATTCTGCTGATGTGTGTGTGTGTTCTATGCAGACTAAATAAATATCTGCCATAATGCCCGACGCTGGAGATACCATGGGAAGGCCATTTCCTTGATACACATAACCCCGTTTAAAACAAAATAATTATTAGTGAAAGTGAATTTAACCAAAGGGATAAATTCCTCTATTTCCAGTCCGCTTAGTTTACCATGCTGTAGCAAGTTACTCTGTGTGATAGAAAACGTCTCGTCTAAAGGAATACTAGAATACATATTCTTGATGTCGAAGGATGCTAATGAATGGTAAGGTTGAATTATGATATTTTTAGTGTTGTTACAAAATAATAGTGTATTTTTAACAGACGTTCTTGCATGAAGGACATAGTGGGCCGATTGCAGAAACTGTGTTTAGACGATGTCTGCGGTTAAACAATGCCTTAGTATGGCTGCCGCATAGCAGAGACGTTATTTATCACTTTGGTACTGTCTAAAACCGATGTTCAACCGGTCATGTTTAAACACTGCCGAGAGCACTGTTTAACCTCAAATGAGATAAGTGAATCACAATCAGAGGTTATGTACCATGATACATGTAATTTGTATTATCATGTTGAGACGATTCAGGGAAGAAAGGTTAGTCCGACGGCCACTCTGTGGGTCGCCCGCTGTTAAATCGCAGCAATTCACTTGACACGCACGGGGAGATAGATCTTAAAATAAGGTTTCGCTTTTCAAGAGACTTGTTTCTTGAGACTGACAAAGGGACAGTCCGGTAACTGTCAACTTGAATACAATTCTTGGCAACCGATGTATTTTATTATATACAGGGGATAATTTCCATGGAATTATAGGTCACTTCGACTACATACATTTCATAATTACGTGTCCCGATCGTAAGAGGGCTGTCACATACATCAACCAGGAGGAATTAACTTGTATTTACTGCCAAGTAAACATACATATTAGTTCAAAATAAAAAGTAGGTTTTATGTGTTTTTAATGTATATAATCGTATAAGTTTTCGGCAACTATCAGATAGGAAAAGGCAAGTGATGGTGGTGATTATTGTCTAAAGAGTAGGACTGGGGAAGATGAGCCGTGGCCATAATAACAGCCCTAGTACTTGCCTGGTGTAAAAATAGGGAAACTACGGTAAACAATCTTCAGGGCTGCCAATGATGCGTTTCGAACCTACGATCTCCAGAATGAAATCTACATCTATATGGCCCATAAAACACACTGGGTTACACATTACTATTGCTTCATCTTCCTTTCGTCGAAGCTACCGTATTTATGAGTAGATTACACTCACTGTAACAAAGCTATAATCAAAGCTGCACTTCCCCGTACGGTAGAGTGTCGCTTTAGTGTCGATAACATTGTGCACTGAGATTTAATTTTCACCGAAAGTGTTACTCTTATCTGAGGGCAAGTCATGCTCATGCTTAGCCATATTTCATTAATGTGCAGGAAGACAAACAGCTGACTGGTGTTCGGCGCGCGCACCGACAATTTCATTGGTTGCGATAAGCAAAGATTTGCATGAAAGATGCTTCTATCTCCATTTTCAAACCAATATTGAAACGTTAAACGATGTCTAGTTAAAAACCAGACGAACACTGTTTATGCAATGGAAGATCGTTCTTGATTTAGACGTTGCTTAGGTAGACGTTGCCTAAGGCTTAAAACTAGTCATCGTTTCTGCAATCGGCCCAGTGAATTTTGATAATTTTTTGGATGAATCGCGCTAATTTATGGGTACGGCTGTGTCTAAAATACTTATTGGTCTTACGGGAGTGTTTTCAATTAATTATTGGTCTTACGGGGGTGTTTTATGGATTTTAGGGGGTACCCATGCTGTTGGAGGCTTGGGGTTCATACTTCTTATTTTGTTGGAATCTTGTTCCCTGAGTACAAAGGAAGCGTTTTTAAGTAGATGTATCAGATTTTTCTTCAGTCTGTGGGTGGGATTTTTTTATTGTTCTGTAAATTCCTTCTTGAATTTTTTTGTGATTTTCCTTATCCATGATAACGGTAGTATTTCCTTTGTCCGCTTGTGCAACTATGAGATTGTTAGTTCTTATTTTATCTTTAGTTGGTTTATTAGTTGGCACTGGGTGGAGTTATTGTTTGTTTTATTTTTCTGTTTGTTAATTAGTTTGGTTAATCTTCTTCTGGCCTCAAATGTAACTTCTTCTCGTTGTTATATGGGAGATTACTGACGGCGAGTTCTGTTTCGGTAATTGGGGCGTTTAATTCTTCATATCTAGAACATGAACCTCAATTAAATTTGAGACCTCTGCTCAATATTTATATTTCAGATTCGTTGAAAGATGTCATACAAAAGTTCTTAAAGAGAGTGTGTGTGGGGGGGGATTTGGAAGTATGTTCAGATGGTTCACTAGAAGCTTTAGTGTTTATGTTAGAACAAGGTGTATAATCTCTCTCATTTAACTTAAAGAAGGTGGTGTGATTGTGACTGGTATGCGTTTTCTAGGGATTTAATATTTTCTTGTTGTGGCTGTCCAGTTGCATGAAAGAATTATTTTGTATTTTGTAATGTGTGTGCCTGAGAAAATCCACATCCACAGCATCTACAGATACTTTATAGGATTATCAACCACAAGTTTTTACACAATATTTTAACACTTTGCTTATAATTGAGTATGCGTGCTCAGTTATTGCACTTCGACTGTAAGGACGTCATTTAAAATTCAGTGTTTCTTTATGACATACAACTCATGTTAACTACTTTAAGTGAATTTTTAAGGCATATTCCATGTAAAACGTGTGTTAGTCCTGATACCTTTCTGATTTATGTATTTATTTGAACTGATGATGATTCCAAGGGAATCGAAACTAGTCATCATTTGTTAAATGTAAAAATGATACACATTACATAAAGTGTTGAATGGTGGAATGTCCCTCGACTGATTCCTATCATATAAGTCAAACTTCAACACTGAAATGAAAGTTATAAATTATGATTAACTATATCCCTCAATGGCATTCAAGGAAACACAAAACTATACGCTAAATAAACGCTCTCCGGGCCCACTCAATTTAAATCTCTTATAAAATTATCTCGCCCCTGACTGGGTTAACTATATAATTTTTACATTTTTATAACAAACTACTGTCTCAAATACTGTTTGACATGACTTATCTCATATCCATATCGTGCGTCACTTCACTCCCTTTGGGACTACCATGGGTGCTTAGCCCGCCATAGAGCTCACGATGTCGAGTGTAGAGGTCCTAAATCCCAACTGCGTTCTGCCAAACATGTCAAGATGCCTTCTGCTTGAATTCTGGTGCTTTAGTTCCCGGCAACTATGCGCGTAAGCGTACATTCGACACACGTTTCACATACTTACGTTGTTTAATATCGTGGTCTACAATTGGGAATTCATTGACTATTCCCGCTAGGGAAAAATTACTCTATTTCCTAACGCTTCTATTTACGGATGAGTAACCCGTACTCTTCTGATATCAATCTCGCTGACTGCATTCATTCAATTATTTGAACACCGTCATTTGTACGGGAAAATGAGTCCGTTTCCAATGTTATCGCTATCACTACGGGTTTTATTTTCCTAGCTTCATACAAGAACACCATGTCTAACTGTCCCTTTGTTCACTCCTCTCTGATCACGGCGTAACATGACACGCACTCCATGTCTTGTACTATTACAAAGCGGGGACGAAGCCTATGTTCAGTCTTATTTAAATGGTCTCCCCTTCCATCGGGCTCTAGTGATTCCCAGAGAAACATTGAGTTTTCTTTGTACCGTGACCCACTTTCTTTTTAACGGACATCCAAATACTCCTCATTTCACTAACATAGCAGAATTATTGTGCATTATGTGTCAAAGACACTTGATAAATCTAGAGGCCATTCGTCAATGTTCTATTTTCGCTCAATAAGACCCTAGAACGTAAACTGGAGCTTATTTTGGGATAATTCCAGTCCTGCATCTCCTCGTATTTTTCTCACCCCCATTGACGGAAGGGGGCTCCCGAAACAAAATCCAAGTTCTCTTTCTCTCTCGCCGGCTCATCCCTTCCTTGTCTGCTGCGCACGTCTGCCTTTCTTTTGTGTGCTCCACATGCCAAGCTGAACCCTCGCTCGCTGGTGCCTCCCCGTTCATAAACCGGCGAATGCCTTTCACACACATTATGCGCCGAATATTGGTCTGCCGTATGATACGGATCAATATTTACCTACATTTTTCTATAATGAAATGTAGACCATCCGGGATTTGACTGAAATATGGCTGATAATAGTTTAGTAAATAATGTGAAATGATGTGGAAATAACATGCTACCACTAGTCGAACATCATCAACCGCCTATGCTATACAAAAATCGGTCTCAATGGTGGCTTACGTGTATTAATATAAGAATGACGTCATTTTTACAATAATGTACGTTGTTTGCTGCACGACCAAGAGAAATACATTAAGTGAGAGAAATTTGGAAAGATAACACTGAAGGATTCAAAGGATCATGTTTTGGTAACTATTTCCATTGGGATCAAGCAAAGACACGCCATTGTGATTCAAACATTAACTACCTTTATTTTCTTAGATTCAAGGTGCATTTCTTGGATAGGTTTATGTATATATTATATATCAACGGTGTGCTAGAAAACCCCTTTACTCTCAATGTTGGATATGCTGTATAGGTTACATATGCGAAATCTTGTCTGTACTTTAGTGAGAGCAGTTCATCAATTGCACATCTCGTGTCGGAAATAATATTTATGGAGTTAATTTTTAGTTGATTCCCTCCGTATAGTAGAAGAATTGGCCTCATTTTAGTTACATACTCCATTATTTCAATCGTATCTATGATACACTGAGAAGAATAGGCACGGAAAAAATTCACCTTCACACATTTTTTTCCAGTTTATTGGGGTCGGCACTTGTTGTTGATTTGGATTCGTTTCAGGACCGCACTCCCTTCTTGACGCTCACCTCACGTGGAGGGATGTGGTTACTGATTGTTACAGTGGTGTAGAATGAAGAGAAATATATTAAGGCGAACAAAAGCACCCATTCGTCGAACGAAAGTAATTAAACATACGCAGTTTAAATCCTCGGCCAGCCAACCTATTCCTCTTCATAGACCTAGCTTTCCTCTTCCTCTTCCTCCTAATGCCTTTGTCGAATCCAGGGCATGTGAGGTTAAGCTTGGAGTTCAATCCGTGCCTATTAGTTTAAGCTTGCACTCAGGAGGAGGAGGAGGAAGTAGTCATGCGCTAATAAGTCTATGAGGAGGAGAAGGAAGAGCCCTTTTGCCATTTTGCCAGGCGGATAAGGAGGACGAGGATGAGCCTTTTGCCCTTCTGATAAGACGTGAGCCATTCGTTCCATTCCCGGTCAAGTGTGTACAAGGGATTTATTCGGTTCCTAACACAAATCTTTAATCTCTAAGTTCAGTCAGCATTACAGTAGCCAATTGAAAGTCTCTAGAGTTCAAACCCATTACTTAATGTCTCAGCAAGAACTTCCAAGAATAATCATCTTTTCACTCCGTACTAACAGTCCAGTCTTCGGGGGAAAGTAAAGCTTGTGATCTATTAAAACAATCTTGTACACTTAAGCTCTTTAGTTCTGAGTCCACGAATGCTCCAGGTTCGAATCCCATTCTGGTCGGTTCTGTCCAAGAAAGAAATCTAGTGTTCGATTTGCCTGGTTAATATTGAGCTTCAGTCTAAGAGAGTTTCAAGTTCGATATGCATTCGTCTTTTGTTCAAAGGAGTCCTAGACGTGATCTCTGTGTAGGTTATTACTTTTGTTCAAGGGAGCCCCCAGACTCAATCTCTGTTTTCGGTCAACTATTAATAATGATATTGACTTTATGTCCTACTAAATACGGTATGGATACGCCAAAGTGCCAGAATGTAGTCCCGCAGTTGTTCTCTTTTACTTCAAGCGATTCCCAAACTCGAACACCGTTTTAGAGCCTCAAAGATTTCCCCCAATATTACGCCCCCTATGAATAAAGCATATGTATTACACCTTACACCATCTCTCTAGTCCTATGTGTAGCTGCCATCTTGTTTAAGTTCAAGTTCAGCTTCCACCAGTCTCAGCATCAAAGCCCCTGCACCATGTCCCATCTTGTCTAGTTAGATTAAGCCTGGGATAGAATCTCAAACTTGTGTCTGAAACGCTCTTGTAAGGTTAAGCCAGGCATCAAATGCGTGCCTGTTAGGTTAACCTAGCACTTTTGACCATAATCACGCTGCAGTTGGGTTCAGCTGGCATTCTTGGGTTTCAAACTTGGGTCTGTAAGGCTAACGCCCTTAAGCCTAGGGTCGAATCCAGGACCTGTAAGGTTAAGCTTGGAGTCGAATCCGTATCTGTTAGGTTAAGATTACACTCTTGACTATATTCACGTTAGCAGTTGTGTCCAGCTTGCTCTTTTTGGCATCTAATTTGGGACTTAGGCCCTTGAGCATTGGGTCGAACCAGTGGTCTGAAAAGTTAAGCCTGGGCATGTAGCCAGTGTATGGTCATGTAAGGTTACGAGCGCACTCATAGCCAGCCGCTCGAGCGCTCCAGTGAAATGTAATGGGAGGTTAAGCATGCAGCCTTAGTCAGCACATTCCAGGAGGTGGAGGCCTCGTCCAGGGAATCGGAGGTAGAGGTGGCTGCCGAACCCGTGAAAAACCACTCCTGCAAATATTTAGATTAATACACTCGAGAGTGAGATTAGAACTTTTACCAACAGAGTGTAAAGTCAGTAGCTAAGGAACTGAACAAATCACGTCCCCAGAAAGTTGCAAGCAATGACGTAAACGAAAAGTGCAAAGTTATCGGATTTTTTGTAGTGATTCTCTCAATGAAGTAAGTTTCGTCGAAGTCATAGCAGCCATTCTTTAGAGACAGACACAAATTCTCATACGTTATTGTGATATAATACCTACTTGAAAATAATGCTTTCGGAAACAGGCTAATAAACCTGTAGTAGCTCACAGCAAGATGTGAGGATGTTTCTTGAAGCCCAGTTTTACACTCGAACTTAATGACTCAAATACAGCTCCATATATACACAAACAATTTGTACGCTTGTATATTGCAGGAGAAATATGGGAGTTAAAAGTTACAAGGAATTCCTAGGGGATCTCATTAAAAGCATCTACAAGTTATAAGCAGCAGGCAATCTTCTTTAATGCTCATTTAAAGGCTGTTTAAAACATAAATGTCAATCAAAGATGACTTGCTCGCTGCCGTCCAGGAGCAGTATGTTCGGCGAGTTTCAGTCATTAGAGGCAAAGTTGCAAACAATAAAATTGGTGGCACCGGTGAAACGTAAATCATCAATAGTCGCTACTTTAAAGCCGAGTGGATTCCAAACGCCAATCAATTATCTATACTGCGAGGAAATGTCTGTTCAACTTACCTGACGGAGATGTTAAAAGGTATTTAAATGTTGGAGTTGTTTATGCAGACATTGTTCTTGCAGTCATAAGGGAACAGGTTCAGAGGACATAAAATAAACATTTTTATTAACTGAAGTTTAAAATTAACGAAATTTTGTCTATATACCAAATCGCATTATTCATGGCTGAAAATTTTGCTTTGAAATCACGGGATAATATTTCACTTCACATGTACGAGAACCCCTGCACACACTAATATACATCCCTTCACAAGTCTTGCTTATCACTGACCCCTGTTGCTTGTTACGTGCTCAGAGACGTCCAGTCGCACTCCTAAATTGGCAGCCTTTGTGTACTGAGGACGGCGTGGTGAGTAATCGTTGATGGTTTTCAACCTCAGATATTTCAATCAATCCCATTGAGAATGCCAATATATATGTATGAATAGGAAACTGTACAACCGTGGTAAGTCAATCCGAAATATTCTGCTTCGTAAATGAATTTAACTCTAAATGCCTTGGATTTGAATAGTTTGAAAGTAATGTGAAATATTTTCATAAATATGTAAGAGAGATAAGAAGAACATGAAAATAACAATGGCCCGAGCTTCATGTATGAGGTCCGTTCGCAGGAAAGTGTGGTTATCATATGGTAAAGTTGTGTCCTACTGGGAACTATTGTATGAAATAAACAATGTAGGGATTATTGAAAAGTTTTGTATTTACTTCTTTGGTACCGAGCAGAGTGCCAGCTCTTCATTCCGGAGGGAAACGTGAGTTTGAATCCCACCGTTGGCTGTCCTGAGAATAAATTTTCACTTAAGGGCAAATACCGGGAGAGTTCCTGTTCAGAGGCCACGGCCGTTTTCTTCAACTCCTTACCAATTCTCATTTAATATAATTCATTTCTTCTTAATTAGCTTCTAGACTAAGGTTGACGTCAGGAGTGGAATTTGGGCGTAGAAACGTGACATAAAAATTCATCTCATTCCCGATTCGGTATCAGGAAACGCTACTAAGGTGTAGATATAAATTTATTTCTTTAGAGATTTGAAAACTTTTAACTACATTTTCAGAATTTCTCATTATTTAATAAGACATTTGGTTTTAAAATGATGCACGGTCCAGTCATCAAGGCTCTTCAATATGGGAGTTACAATAATCTGTAGCAAAGTGACGCCTGAATTTTGACGAAGGCGTAGAAGGATCAGTCAATCTGCGCAGCGGCTATATTTCCTGCTAATGTAATTCTTTTCTTTCTGTGATAATACTCGAAGCACTTGACAAAGAGGAATACATCACAATTCTTCGATGTAGTGCGATCTATTATCAAACAGTTGACACCAGCACATATTCTCTTCTTTTCAGTCAGAAACTATCAGTGTTTTATTCCATATCAACGGACAGTTCCATAAGATGTTCCCTCGATATGTTTTAGATGGTCCAGTCCATTGTAATGTGGTGGTTGAATTCTAGCAGTAATATAGAAGGATTATGTTCTCTATGGATTTGCCATGCATTGTGCACACGCACGTTGATAAAAAAAAGTTAAGATATATCTCCACCAGTTCTTGCCTCAGTTTCCAATGCGATACCAAGACAAATTATCATCCATGCGATCGATATCACACATGCACATATTGAAATTGAATTTGACCTAGTAAGAGTTTTACTTCCTTGCAACCTGTGTACTGAGCACGGCGTGGTGAGTAAGCGTTGATGGTTTTCAACTTCACTTCCAGATATTTCAATCAATCACATTGAGAATGGCAATATATTTGTATGAAAACGAAACTGTACAACCGTGGTAAGACAATCCGAAATATTTTGCTTCGTAAATGAATGCAACTGTAAATGCCTCAGAATTTTATAGTTTGAAAATAATATTTTATCTATGTGGAATTCGTTCTATATACCGCTGATGCAGGATCCACAAGCGCATTTGATCAAATGCACATCAGTTTCATTTTACTGAATTGCGATAACCCCGCGCCTTCTTATTCAGGATCCCACAAGTGGATTGTTTCCAGAAATGCTGTTCTCACGAGCTGTTCTTGTTGCTGAGTAGCCACAATACTTTAAATGTCCTAGCAATGGAAAATTATTTTTAAAAAGAAAATTGTGAAATGAGAACGGCATTTACGTTGTAAAAGGTGTGTGTGCTGCAGCGCTGAGCAGTTGAGATGGTAGAGCGCTGGCCTGCTGAGTCCGACATTGCGAGTTTAATCCTGGCTGAATCTGAACGTATTTGAAGGTATACGTATATGTATGTTTGAAAGGTACCAATCTCGCTACCTTCATGTCTGTTACAGGTGATGAGCGGGTCGCATGGTAGAGCAGAGGTGTTCTGAGTTTTGGATGGTTGGTTTGACCCCGACTCAATCTAGGCGTAAATGACAATTCTCATATGCGCTAGCCTCATGTTGGTAGATTTACTGGCACGTAAAATTATGTTTTACGGGATAAAACGTTTGCACTAGGTGTTTCTGAAAATATAAATTATGGTTAGAATGAACTAGAAAAAATAATCTCTACACAGTACAAAGTATATTCCTCGATCCTATCTGTCTGTCTGTGACGGCTAATCCCTATAACCATGGCTTCGATTTTCATGCGGGTTTCACCATTCTATACGGCATTTCTCGAGAAAGGCTTTCAAATAGGAACATTCGTTTATGACCATAGGAAGACGAGCGATTATGATTTCAGTGAATTAAGTAGAAAGAAGAAAGTACGTCTGTGCGCTGGCTAAACCGGTAAAGATATACCGATATTGTGAGGGTAAGAATAGTTCAGCATAAAGGGTTCTACAAGAATGTCCGCCGTTGCATTGCCTATCTTTAACGCATAGCCCACTATAAAAGGTTTTTATATTAGAGTCTGCAGGAAATAACCAAAGCCAAATTTAGACACGCCGTTTTAAAATAATCAGTTAATCCTTATAACAAGACATTTCTTATTCACAAGTAACTAATGTAGATTAAAATGCCGCTTATAGGAAGTAATTTTCATCATTATTTAGGGGATTATCGTCGTTTATACTTTTCTGCGCAATTTTCATTCTGAAATACGGAAACTTAACTATTTAAGTGAAGCAAGTCTAAGAAAAAATGATCGTCCGTGCGTCATTTAGGTTAACGCTAGCTAAACCGTAAAAGAAACATCTATACTATGGAGGTAAGAATTGTTCAGCTTAGTAAGTTCTACAAAATATTATGCGACAGCATAGGCCATTAGAGCTGGTTGTATGTTGCAGATTTAAGTAATAAAATGTCAAATTTAAAAATAAATGTTTAAATCCATCGGTCGATCCTTATTAAAATAAAGTATTAGTTCGTATCAAGTAACTTTTTTAAAACTTGCTTTACTTCACACCGACACAGATAGGTCGTATGGTAACGAGGGGATGGTAAATGACTGGGAGTGGAGAAGGAAGCGACCGTGGCTTTAATTAAGTTACAGCACCAGTATTTGCCTGGTGTGAAAATGGGAAACCACGGAAAAATTTTCTCAGGGCTGCCGACAGTGGGGTTTGAACCCACTATCTCCCGACTGCAAGCTAACATCTACGAGACTCAAGCTACTTGTTCGGTCCTCAAGTAAATATAGATTAAATGCCATTTGCATCATGACATTTTCATCCATGCAATCGCAGATATCGTAGTTTCATTTTATCGCGCGATCTTCATTCTTAAGTGTGGGCATTAAATGACCAGCTTAAGAACGAGAGAGTCGATAGCGAGTTCGTGCACGAACCTTTCACTCAAGCAAACAGTGGCTTCGGCCAGCAGCTAACGGTCGAGTTACGACTTTAGAGAAAAGTGTTGTGAGTTTCACTATTAACTCGATTCACCTCACCTTTTCTGTATTCCGTCTGCGAACAATTCGTTCCACAGTCTGTTTAGATTTTCCGTGGTAATTTTTGAACTTTGGCTCTTCTTCATTCAGTCTGTGAACATTTCCTTCCGCATTCTTGGCAGAAGTGGTGAGATGGGGGATGTGTTTGGTGGTTCGCTGTTAATTTCATGCAGGTAGGCTTTTTTAAAAAATCCGTGTGTGAATATTTCGTTGCACATGATACGAAACGATAGTCAATACTTTTCCAGTGATTTAAAATCTATGACAATACATTACGCTGAGACAGAAACCGAATACAGGTCGTAGTACAGTACGGTTTATTAAAAAGTGTGTTTATCACGTAACAATGAAACCAACACAAAAAGAGTTCCTTGATTTTCACAGGACAGGACTTCACAAGGACAAAGGGAGTCATCTTTCTCCAAATTTACTTCCCAGATTTTAGAAGATATAATAGTCGATAGTGAATACGCTGTTCATTATCCTACAGAATTCTTACATTCTTTACATCCTTCCGACATGCCACCAAGCCGTTTCATTTTAAAAAAGGCGGGGTGCCTTTTATATTGTTATGTATTCTACACCCGCCAAAGTTACACAATGGGACGCAACTGGTAGTGAAAACTTTGAAAAAACTGTTTCATTGAAGCTACTATTTTCAGGCTGTGGCCCTAAGAAGACGGTATGAATACGGAGAATCCCTATGATTTCTTCAGATTTGGCCTTTGATTTCAAGCGAGTCCAATTCCCTCTAAGAGTCTTGGATGGAGTTGATTTCAGTAGAGAACGTTTTTCTCATAGAATGATTTACGTGCCCCTTTCGCGTGTTATATCGAAATGAAAAATTTTCGTGGACACTACTGGAGGTAAAACGACCCACGTCGTATACAGGTAAATCCTATAAGTTCTCGGTTAAAATAGCGTATCGCCTTAAATTCCTAACTGCTCTCGTGCGAAGACGGGGTGGGTAGGTAGTATTTATTATAAGTTAATTCTTGTCTCTTACCTCCAACTTCCACCGGTATACAATTGGTCTGAAAACAGAGCGATGTAAGAAAAATTTAATCCGTCAACAGTCCTCATTTTATGAAATACCGTTAATAGCGACTGCGAACTCACTTCATCAGCTTTGTAACTAGAGTATGGTTGTTGCACAATTTGGATGTGCAAGTACTATTCATATGGCTTATACGGCGAGATAATTAGCCTTGGACGGCGGCAGTTGTTTTATTTAAGTCTTCAAATTCCTTCTCTCGAGTAGCCGCGGGCGGTTTTAGATTTGTCATGCACTTCCAAGCAGCTTCAAGGAAAATGCTTAGACCTGAACACCTGTGTAAATTGCGATCCTATATCACTACGGTTACAAACCTGCTATAGATATCACAATAACAACAACAAATAGTAATAATAATAGTATTCATTCAAAGACAAATATATTCACTGGGTGATTGCCTTAAGTTTTCTAGCTCCCGGAATAAAACTTAAACACAAATAACAAAAGCAAAAATAATAGTATATGGAGGCAAATACTCGAAGGTCATGGGCAAAATACTGTGTGTTCATAACGCTATATATAAGCATGTATGGACAGAGAGACCCGTGTTAGTATACATATTTATTCAGCCTTAGCCCAAGAATTTCATTTCATTCATCGAGAGACACGCCAACCTAGTGCATTCATTCGATTAATATTCCTTTCTCAGCGATAAAGTCGCCGAAATGGAAGTATTTCAACATTAATTAATTCATGTTCATAACAAAGAAACGTAAGTTTACCAGAATATTTCATAAGAAAAACATTTATTTTAGTAATTGAGAATAATTAAGTAACCGTAGGAGTTTGGATAATGGTATGTGACCGCCCGACATAGAGTGGTTTCAACCTGATATGAAGATTGTAACCAGAAGCACACACCGTCGTGATGAAGACTGCGTTTGATTATCAATGTCTACCATACTTGACGTATAGTTTACTTGCGGACTCTTCTTTCCCAAACCTATTCCCTATGCAAACTCCTTCAGAGATAATTTAATGCATGCATGCATACATACATACATACATACATACATGCATACATACTGCACCCTCTGATTAGGGTTTTTAAGAGTAATATTTTTTAAGAAAAAAATCCTCATGATAATTACACAGGCTTACCAGTTTTCCATCCTCGCTGCGATATTTACCCCAAAACTCCGCGAAAAAATATCCCTTCAATATAAATAGGGATATTTATGGAAACATCTGTTATTTCAGCAAGTTAGAATCTAGAATAATGATTATTTATTTGATAATTTGTGTTTGTTAGACGGGGGTTTCGTAGAGCCCTATGACCAGCCCAGTTTTAGGCAACGCTGGTAGAAAAAGAAATATAGTTTCTCAAAATGACACAGTGACCAAAAAAAATCCCATGGCGCAAGGGCCCCGAATGGCCTTGTCCTACAAAGCGACCGCTGCTCAGCTCGAAGGACTGCAGGTTAAGAGGTGTTATGTGATCGGCAAGACGAATCTACTCAGCAAGTAATTCTCGGCCTTTTGGACTGGGGCCGTTATCTCATCGTCGGATAGCTCCTCAATTGTAATCACGTGGGCTGAATGGACCTCGATTCAGCACTCAGATCCAGGTAAGAAGCCCTGACCTGGCCGGAAATAGAACCCTCTGTCTTCGGGTAAGAGGCAAACATGCTACCCTACATCGCGGGGCCAGCGACATAGAGCCCGAGGAATGTGACAAAATTGCTCAATATTTCCTACCAAGACGGGCATTTCTTTCAGGTTCATCGACATAGAGCCCGAGGAATGTGACAAAATTGCTCAATATTTCCTACCAAGACGGGCATTTCTTTCAGGTTCATCGAATATAGTATATCGGAGGTTTGCAAAGTGAAGAGAAGTCATTCCGGTAAAGTACCGATTTTATGATTTGAACTCATTACCTTTTAGCACCACGTGGCCTATTATTTCATAAATTATGTATTAGTACTTTGCGCGTCAGAGATAAATGGACAAGTTTCAGTCTTTCGGCTTGGAAGAGACCACTTCCACGTCACTCTGTATCGTAAAAATCGTACAATAGGACTGAGAAAATACTCAACTCTTGCAGTAAAAACTTGGACAACATCGCAAACGTCGATAGTGAACACTCAGAAAAACAGTCTCTGGAACTAAGTAACTAATTCGTCAATTCATGAGGTTGTTTTCGCTTCAGTTGCGTTTACGTATGAGTGTTACCTAAAATATTAATCTTATTGCTACCCGGAACGAACGCCAGATCTATGTGAATTTCTCACATAGGCTGGCATAGGCCGTGTGTGTTTCTTTTCAAAAATTAATTTATGATTTGTTCACGTGTGCTGACCGACCACAGCAAACTGAATATTTTCATGTTTATGGGGAAGTGACAATATTCTATCATTCTTGTTTCATTAACGTCGTACCATCTCATTTGAGAGGTTTGCTCCAAGGAAGATACCAAAGTGTAGAATATCTCGTGCCTCGTGCCATTGCAAACAGGAAAATGCTGTCTACTTTTATCATTGTGAATTAAAAAGCAGAGCTAACCGCACCAGAGATATTGAGATGGAACACACTTCTACCAGCTCAGTCCATAAAAATAGTTCACAAATGATCTGTAAAGAATAGCTGTGAGTTGCAATTGCTTCATGTCACGAATGGTTATTTTCAGCCACTTTCTTAAAATTAATCAAGTAAAAATTGAATTTATTGCATGTGGATTGGTCGAATTAACGCAAAGGTGAAATTTAACGTGGTGGTAATATTTTCTTTTTATTATCACCGTTGTCCTAATTATACAGTCATGTACAATTTGGTTAGATTATGTGTTTAAATAAATAACGTTAAAATTAGTGACAATGATGATGACAGTAATAATAATTTATCATTGAAGTATTTAAAATTATTATTATTATTATTATTATTATTATTATTCCTTACGTTAGATATGATTAGTAATGCTAGGAAGTAGGAATTCTTTCTCTTATATAAATACGATAGAGTGACTTTGTCCTGCTCACCGATTAATACCGATTTCACTATTTTCTCTTTGAAACGATAAGAATCTTCGAGTAAGTAACGGAGAAGTCTAATGCGGAAACAAAGGGTTTGCACCCATGAGCCAGAAACTCCCGAGCACCACCGACAAGTCATCAACGAAACCTGCATATCAATAACACCACACATCAATACAACGCACTTGATTATCCATGACATATCGACGTTTCTTAGGGTCGCATACACTTTCAGTCACTCAATATGTGCATTTGGAGACCGCAAAACAAAGTAAATATAAAATGAAGTGTATACCTGCCCCGGACTATATCAAGACACTATTTACCTTCCTTGTGTGAGGTGATAATCACACCAGAGTATCGTAATCATTTAAAGACTTTTATTCAAAATATCTACGGCTCACTCTTTGCACCTTACATAGAAAAACTCCTTACAGGGCAAACCGACACAAGCTACGGTATTCGCTATGAAGACGACTGTTTTCAAAGTTCAAGAAAATTGCATCAGTCAAATTCAACTTTTGCAACACTGTAAGAAAAAGAAGTCTACATATTCATCGAATCGGATAATGAATTCAATAAGAAACTAGAAGGCTGCATTTACAATTTGAAAATTTTTGATAATTGAAGGGCTCGGTGGAATACAGTCATAAGCCACAATAACATAGTTCTGAATAAATGACAAATGACTACATTTGTAATAACTTTCCTTGTATAAATGAACACCTGTATGTGTTATAAAACATATGGGAGACAGTGAAATAACACTTTGCCCTAGTATATGATTTAAGAGCATTTTTGATGAATGAGGTAACTAACATGGGCTTATGACTTTATTTCCCGGAAAGAAATTTAAGTACTTGAGGGCGAATAAATTTTTATTTAGAATCCTTATTCCAGTGATATTCTTTCATTTTCAGGTCCCAAGTCATCCGTTGTTTAACATAGGGGCTTCATGCTAGAATACATTTATTTATTTATCTCCATAAAATTAATAAATGAGTGTAATAGATAAAGTATAAGCACTGTACATGAGTTAGAATCCCACTGTTCTGGGTAACGTAGGGGATGAAATGCGGAACCAGTACTTTCCGTTGCTGGACTCCCTGGAGTGATGCCCTATCCATACTCTAACCTTCCCTGGCTCAATGTTCCGAAACAAATCTCTAAAATATGAAGTCATTTAAATATTCAGCGGCAACATGCCATTGAGAATTATTCTAGTGTTAAAACCATAACAAGTTCAATCGAATAAACGGAGACAGAAGGTTAACAACTCACTGAAGTGAAGAATAGGCACAGGCCTATTGTCCGTGTTCAATTAATGTATTCATTTTAGTTGTAACAGCCATACAGAGCGCAAACGTCTCCTGAATGGTCGGGAGATTAAGCATCGCTAATATCTCTGTAATGAGAAAATTTAATGTGCTCGACAGCAGAGAATGAACCCGTGCTACGAAGTAAGTGTATGCCTCACCGAGTCTATCAACAAGAGAGGAGTTCCGCCCTTGTCATATGGAAAAATCAAGATAACAAATTGAAGATTTCACTTTTTCACGAGAAAACTTCAAATAAATAAGTGTAAAACAACAATATGCAATCGAATGGAAGTCATGGAAAAGATCAGATTAGAAAATAGTCACAAAGCATGTAGATGAAGTATTGCTTGAAGTATTACTTAAATAACGGCGTAAATAAGGAGAATATAAAGTCAAGACGCGCCAGATATTTTCCTATTAGCGGGATCTATCAATCAATCAGTTAATCAATCAATAAACAATGATTTGCACTGAGGGCAGTCAACCAAGTGACTGATTCCCCACTAATTGTTTACACAGCCTTTTCATAAACGTTTTCAAAAAATTGGAATTCATTGAACATTTTCCTTGATACATTATTCCAATCCCGTAATTCCCGTCCTATAAATGGATATTTATTCCAGTTTGTCAACTTGAATTGCAAATTTATCTTCATTTTATGACCTTTCCTACTCTTAAAGCTCCGCTCAGACGTCTTCGTCTACTAATATTATTTTACGCCATCTCTCCACTAACAATTCGGAACATGCCACTCAGTTAAGCTTCTCGTCTTCTTAGTCCTAAATCTTCCAAGCCCAAAGTTTGCTACATTTTCGTATTGTCGGAATTCACCCACAGAAAATCGTGCTGCTTTCCTTTGGACCTTTTCCAGTTCTCGAATCAAGTAGTCCTGATGTAGGTCCCATAAACTAGAACCATACTTTAGTTGGACTCTTACCAGAGACGAATACACCCTCTCCAGTACATTCTTACTACAACCCATAAATACCCTCATAACTGGAGCCCGGATTGTTATGCAGTAATAGGTAAGAACGCAAACTTACTGAAGTTAGCAACAGATACGGTCTATACTGCACAACGGCTGTGCTATGAGACTTGCATAGGAATTACGGGTTCGTCCCATCAGAACCACTCTCATGCCATTACGTAGAACTGCATGGACGACACTTCCTGGTGACCAAATTAACTTGCATTCTTATCTTTTACTGCATAAAATTCCGAGCTATATTCATAACCATGTGAAGAGACCGGCAACCTTTCTTTACAACTTCGTTAATGTGATTACCACCAACGAAGATAATTCTTTATACTGTATTAACACGTAGGTACGTACAGGGATTCCCACGAGGTAACCCATCAACACAGTATTTAAAACCGAGAGGACTTTTCCGCTTGGAATAAACTTACAACCTGACTTTTCGTCCCGTTTTCCATCATACCATTCACAACATTGCCTAAGGTCTTTTTGTAGACGTTCACAATCATGTAACTTACTCACTGCTCTACACAGTACAACATCATAGATCAATAGCGATACAGTCCGTTTGACCTCCTGAATCTATAATGTCTGCTATATCTTGCTGGTCTCCTACGAGTTGAGACTCACAGGAATATGTCTTCTTAATCCCTTATATAAAACCAGATAATAATTTCGCAAACTTGTCTAATATATTCTGAAAGAATACTTTCCCTGAACTCACGAACTAAACATGTCAAGCTGACTGGCTTATAATTATACGCCTTATGTGTATCACCTTTCCCTTTGTACACTGGGTCTGCTATTGCAGCACTCCATTAATTTCGTGTCGATCCTTCGTGCAAAAATTAACCGAATAGGTATTTCTGACATGGCATTATATCCCAACCATAGCTTTGAATATATCCCCAGCAATCTTATTAATCCCAGCTACTTTTCTATCGATCAACTTTTGTATCATTTTGTAAATGTATTTATTAACATAGGTAAATTTCAGTAATTCCAACAACTCTTCCATTCCGAGACGTGGAGGCTGTTATTGCCTGGATTTTTATCCCTCTTTGCCACACGATGTTTAGGGACCACGCAGAAGCATTTAGAAAATGCTATTTTCAATTGAACGTATAGGTATCATCTGAGCTACATGTTCTTAGATTACCTTTAAATCACTGTCCGACAAATATTTATTTTCTCAATTTTATTTAAACTGTCAGTTTCTTACCTTTGAATCAATGTCCGACAAATACAATATTTATCCTCGCAATTTTAATTAAACAGTTTCTGGACACAAAGATGAATTTTTATATTTATTTTGCTATTTGCTTTTCGTCACACGGACACAGAAGGTCTTATGGCGACGACGGGACAGGAAAGGCCTAGGAATCGGAAAAAAGCGGCCGTGACCTTAATTAAGGTACAGCCCCAGCATTTGCCTCGTGTGAAAATGGGAAACCACGGAAACCCATCTTCAGGGCTGCGACAGTGGTATTTGAACCCACTATCTCCCGGATGCAAACTCACAGCTACACGCCCTTAACCGCACGGCTAACTTGCCCGGTTGAATGTTTGTATATTGTATCACGATGGGCTGGAAGTGAGCACGACAGTAGAATATTTCAGAATTAGCTGCTGTATGCCAGTTATGTGAAAGGAAAATTCACTGCTTGTCTGCTAGGGAACTCATACGACCGCCAGAAAATTCTATTTACTCTTTTATTAAACCCTGTCACTCAAGCTGAACACAGGTAGTGTTTTAATTTAAAAAAGTTTTTACATAGTTTGGACACAAATCCTATTCTTATTCATACGTAACTATTAAAGTGCTTTGTAATTCAGGACCCACAATAGGACAATAGAATGTGGTGTGATAACTATTTGGTGTATGGAAGAAGCCGTTTTCTTGCCTCGCATTTGGCTTGAGAAACAAGATGGAGAATACCCCAAATATCATAGTTGCCTGAGCAGTGCTTCAATATTTTAGTCTTGTCGGTTCCCTTTTAAAAAAAGGAACGGGGAAACATCGAAATGTGATAAACGGTATCCTGCCTGGCAGAGTGGCTCAGACGGAACAGCACTGGCTTTCTGATCCCAAGTTTGCAGGTTCGATTCTGAGTCATTCAGGTTCTTAAATGCATCAGGCATCCGGGAGATCGTGGGTTCGAGCCCCACTGTCGGCAGCCCTGAAGATGGTTTTCCGTGGTTTCCCATTTTCACTCCAGGCAAATGCTGGGGCGGTACCTTAATTAAGGCCACGGCCGCTTCCTTCCAACTCCTAGGCCTTTCCTATCCCATCGTCGCCGTAAGACCTATCTGTGTCGGTGCCTGTAAAGCAACTAGCAACTAGCGTAAATACATCAGCTTTGTATCGTTAGATTTACTGGCACGTAAAAGGATTTCAGCAGGACAACATTCCGGCATCTACGAAATCGTAAAATTCGTTGGAAGGATGCAAAACCAAAAGCATTTTCTACTATTGAATGGTATTCTACAGAGCACCGTTTACCGTGTTCAACCCATTTTGGAGATAAATACAGTATACAGTAAACGACGATGATAAAAGGCGCTTGCTGTTCAGCATCATAACTGCAATGTTTTACGTATCCTAGTCACCTCACCACCTCAGCAACATGGAGCAAAATGAGTATTTTCAGTCCTACATCACGGCTACCACGAAGCGAGTTGTCTGCGCGGTTCGAGACATGCAGCTGTTGGCTTACGTTCGGGAGGTTAAGTTAATGGGTTTGAATCTCACTTTCGACAGCCCTAATAGATGGTTTTACATCGTTTCCCACTCCCAAACAAGGCAAATACTGGTGCTCCTGTACCTTAATTAAGAGCATGGCCACTCTCTTTGTAGACCTGTCCTCTGAGCCGCTAGAAATAAAGAGAATCGACAGTAGGAAAATATTCGTCCTAAAATAAGGATTTGATTTATTCAGGTTAATATGAGATTTAACATCATTAAATCAAGGAGGGCTGTTCTGCTTTATTATTATTATTATTATTATTATTATTATTATTATTATTATTATTATTATAAAATGGCATGTCCTGACTGACTGACTGACTCATCATCGCCAAAACAAAACTACTGGACATAAAAAATGAAATTCTGGGGATACATTCATATTACAATGTAGGTGCTCATTAGGGGAGGATTTTCGGATATTCCGTCGTTATGGGGGTGAAAAAGGGAGTGAATTTTTAAAAAGAGTGTATCTATGTCTGAAAACTGAACAGTTTAAAGACATGATAGTTGGTACAGTATCTGGAATCCCCTTTATAAATAAAAAAGCACGTATTTTTTTTTTTTTGGTTTTCGGAAAATCCTGTTAAATGAGTGAAAAGGTGAAAAAGGGACTGAATATATTTTATGTGGATACATATAGCTCAAAAACTGAGGATGTTACAGTCATGAAATAGGTGTTTTGAATCTCTTTTAAAAGGAAGGAAACACGTACTTTTTGTTTTTGGAAAATCTACCTACGGGGTGGTGAACGGGAGTGACAAAGTGTGTGAATTATTAAAACGAGTATATCTCAAAAAAGGAACATGTTGCAGACTTGAAAATTTGGATTTGGAATCTCTGTAAAGGAACACGCATAATTTGTTTTCTGATAAATGTATTAAGTGGAAGTGTTAAGTGGTGTACATTTTTCAAAAGAGCATATAATATACAGTACACCCTATATAAAAAACTTAACACGTTACAGACGTGAAAATAGGTATTTTTGATCTCTTTTAAAAATAAAAGTAACACGCATTTGTTTGTTTTCCAAAAAAAGAAAACTTCAAAAGGAAGGGGGGGATTGTAAAATGACTGAAAAAATGGGTTGAATTGTTTTTGTGTGATACTTATATCTCAAAAACTGAAGATGTTACAGGTATGAAAATTGATATTTGGAATCTCCTTTAAAAGGAAAGGAATGCGAATGTTTTGTTTTTGGAAAATCAACTTAAGTGGTGGTGAACAGGAGTGACAAAGGTGGGTGAAATTGTAATCAGTGTATCTGATAAATGTAACATGTTACAGACGTGAAAACTGGTACTTGGGATCTCCTGTAAAAGTGAAGGAACACGCATAACATTTTTTCTGAAAATCCACTTAAGGGGAAGTATTCAAAGGGGTAAATTTTTAAATGAGCGTATATACAGTACATATCAAAAACATAACACGTTACAGACGTGAAATTGGTATTTTAATCCCTTTTAAAAATTAAATTAATACGTATTTGTTTGTTTTCGGAAAAACATTACAGCGGGGGGACTGATAAAAGGGGTTGAATTATTTTTCTGTGGATGCTTATATGCCAAAAACTGAAGATGTTACAGACATAAAAATTGGTATATCGAATCTTCTTTAAAAATTAATACGTATTTTTGTTTTCGGAAAATCAACTTAAGGGGGTGGGGTGGGTGAAGAGAAGTGAACTTAATTGAATCCTTTTTATGGGGATACATGTACATCAAAAATTGAAGATGGCACAGACGTAAAAATTGGTATTTGGAATCTGCATAAAAAATAATGCAACACGTATGATTTTGTATACGAATAAGTCTCCTAGAGGGGTAAGAAAAGTTTAGAAATGGGTTGAATACCTTTTTGAGGATAAATACATCTCAAAAACTGAAGATATTACAGTCATGAAAAGCTGTACTTGAAATCACCTTTAAAAATAAAGAAACATGTATTTTTTGTATGTGGAAAATCTAGTTAAGGGGTGGTGAACAGGCGTGATAAATGGGGTGAATTTTTTAATGAGTATGTCTCATAAACGTGAAATGTTACAGACGTGAAAACTGGTACTTACAATCCCCCGTAGAAGTAAAGGAATACGCATAACGTGCTTTCTGAAAAACCATTTAAGGGGAAGTATTAAGGGGGGTTAATTTTAAAATGAGTATATATATGCTGCACCAGGAACTATTTTAGCCAGGTACATTATTTTAAAATTGGCGGAATATTTGGAAAAGGACGGCAGTAATATGTGCTCATGCGCCCGACATCTTATGTGAGCTCGATACGAAGTTCCTCGTGGCAAGCTGGACACGTCACGAGCGATGAACCTACGGGTGACGTCAGTGCCACATGTTGTATGTCTTTCTCTCGAATGTACTGGAAAGACAATTTTCTAACTTTTTAACCGATGAAGATACAAAATCTGACGTACCTCATCGTGTAGCTAGTGTTCTAAAGGCAAACATATGTCAATCTTAATAAATTCCATCAAGGCGTTCAAGAGATATAAGCGAGAAAGGACCCACATTTCTCCTCGTGACGGGGCGAGTAACCTTGTCCTTACGGAATATAAGCCGAGGCTCCGACCATAGCAGAACAGTTCAAATCCTTCACAGGTAGCTCGCCTGTCAAGCTGCTCGCGATCAGTGAAGTCGAACTCAGTGTTCATTCGGCCGAAACGTCGTAATACTTGTAAAAATTTCGGCAGCAAGTTGACACTTAGTTTATACGAACACCAGTAAGTAACCTATAAATTGTGGGACTTACAATTCGTCATGAAGATCCGAACTTCGGAAATTAACGTTTTTATATAACATCGAAGTCATAGGACTTGTAATATTTCTCCAATGTTTGAACTTACCAAATTTCTCGATTTTCGTGTGAAAAACTTAAACAAACTTGAAGTTAGCACGGCTACTTTAAATTGTAATGGTCTTGAACTGTTTCAACATAGAACATCGTGAGTGTAGGTTTCCAACACATTGACTATTTTCAGTATTACCAAAGCCTAAAACACTTTAACTTGTGCATAAAGACTGTTCGCTAATCATCGTAACAGACTGTACCATTTGAAACAACCCGTGAGAATAGACTGTACAATGAACTGTAAATATGCCTTAATACATTACGCATACTTCGTAATTCAGTGACATTGTGAATTATAGGATTCGTACACGAATACTTGTGGAACTGTGATAGTGAGAATGAACATTACGATATATTACGAGAGAGAGGTATTTATTTATTTCTTTGCTGGGAAAGTGAGTCATGATAAACTGTTCTTCGAATGAGAGTTATTTCTGACAATACGAACGGTGTGCATTAAGTATAAAGATGAACTATGCATGGAAGTGCGTTTTCTCATTTTCCAGTTATGGCAAGATACGAAAAGAAACCGTGCTTCGACACATTTCTCATCTAGTGAATGGTGATTATTTCTGAGACAGTTATAATCAGTTCTAACAGCACAAATTACATGGTGCACATTTTAACACAGGACACTCGAGACGACGGAGATCGACGACGGAGAACGACGTAGATCGACGGAGACCGACGGAGATTTGATGTAGATCAACGCGGAACGTGGACTTGGTACTACGAGGGACAGTCCCACGGACGTGCCACTATGCAACATCGTGGTGCTTGCTGTTAGCTGAGCTCCAGATTGTTGATTGCGGAGCAGTATTCAACAGTTCGAGCTTAACAAGAAGACGTATTTCAGGTGATATAAGTTTCTTTTCATTCAGAAGCATAATTATGACTTTCAAGAGAATCCCACTTACTTAATATTTTATAAACTTGGAAAATTGATGCCTTACAACACTTAAAAGTAAAAACAGACTTTCAGATGACAGTGCGCTCTCGTTATATCGTATGTCCTAACTTGTTGGAACTTTAGAATTTCAATTCAGTGCTTCATACATAGTGAAAGCGTACCATAAACTCTTAATTTGCGATATTCACGTAAAGTGTATAATATGTTACGTAAAATAGGACAATACTCATAACTTTCTACCATAAGATCAGATTTAATTTTAAGTGTTTTGGTATTTGAGTATAAATAGGTTGGTGTGTTCACAAGGAGAAATCATAAAATTTACTTTATTTAACGTAGAAAATACACTCTGAAATCACAAGTTCTATTGAAAGGACTTTAGGATTTCTTACTTACTTACACCATGCATTATTATTATTTACATCAGAGAAGTCATGAATGACATAACTAATTGAAAGTAACATTATTCGGTTGGATTTTATACGATCAACATAATTTTTTCAATATTTTACTGTTGGAATTGGGGTATATTTTCCAATAAATATCTATGATCACTACAAATCAGCGATATAATATGGTAACTTTCATAGATTGAATAAATGGAAGAAAGTTATAACATCTATTATTTCGCCTTGCGATCCTCCCTCTCTGTACCTTCTCCTAAGGACTAGGCACCCTTCAGAACAACCTCATGGTCTTTGAAATAAATTTTTCCTGGTACAATACAGTATATTTCAAAAACTTAACACGTTACAGACGTGAAAATTGGTATTTTTAATCCCGTTTAAAGTGAAAGTATTTCGTATTTGTTTATTTTCGTGAAAAACACTTTAGTGGGGGACTGATAAAAGGGGTGAATTATTTTTATGTGGATGCATATATGTCAGCAACTGAAGATGTTACACACATAAAAATTGGTATTTGGAATCTCTTTTAAAAATAAACATGTTTCTTTGTTTTCGGAAAATCCACTAAAGGGGTAGGGTGGGTGAAGGGAAGTGAACTTAGTTGAATTCATTTTATTAGGATACATGTACATCAAATACTAAATATGGCACGTACGTGAAAATTAGTATTTGGTATCTGCTGTAAAATTATGCAACACGTAATATTCTGTTTATGGAGAAATCCTCGTAAGGGGGTGAGGAAACGTGAGAAAAGGGTTGAATACCATTTTGAGGATACTTCCAGTATTTCTCAAAAACTGAAGATGTTACAGTCATGAAAATCTTTACTTGGAATCTCCTTTAAAAATAAAGAAATACGTACATTTTTGGGGGAGAACCATACCCAAGTAGGGTGATCAGAACTGACAAAGTGGGTGAATTTATAAAATGAGTATAACTCAAAAGCGTAATACATTACAGACGTGAAACTTGGTATTTTAAATTTCCTTTAAATTTGAATTACACTCATTTTAGTTTTAGGAACACTCAGTTGGCGGGGGCGGGGGTAAAAGTACTGAAAGTGAAGTGGAATATTATTTTTATTACGATAATGGTTTCTCAAAATCTGAAGATATTACAGACGTGAAAATTGGTATTTGGAAATTCCTTTAAAATAAGGAAATAGGCATTTTTTTGTTCTCACGAATTCCACTTAAAGGGGGCTTTAGAGAAGCCTGAAACTGGATTGAATTATTTTATGAGGATACTTATATCTCAAAACTGAAAACTTAACTAAAATAAAAATTTGTACTTGGAATCTTCTTTAAAAATAAAAGTAAAGAAACACGCATTTTTTATTTTCGGTAAATAAAATTTCGGCTGGGAAAATAAATGGAAAATTAGTTAATTCTTGTAAGATGATACTTATATTACAAAAACGGCGGATGTTAACGGACGTGAAAATTGGTATTTAATGATGACAAAAATGTTCGTTTATACGGAACCGTTTGAATTTCAAAGTTAAAAGTCAAATGTTATCCTAGGTGTTAAATAACAGAAAGTTTGAAACAAATTTCACCCCACAGAGTGTTAAATGGGGTTAAGATCCGAAAACAAATATATTTATTCATTCCTCCGGAAAGGTTTGACGTACTCAGACAATATTCCTAATAACGGTATATATTTAAAATCCTAGGTGTGGAATTTGAAATATTTTTAAACGTTCCGCCGTTAAAGTGTCAAATGAGGTTAGCTGGGAAAACTACATTATTTATCCCTCCAAAACTGTTTTTTTCTATTTGGTTTACGTCGCACCGACACAGATATGTCTTATGGCGACGATGGGATGAGAAAGGCCTAGGAATGGGAAGGAAGCGGCCATGGCCTTAATTGAGGTACAGACCCAGCATTTGCCTGGTGTGGAAATCGGAAACCACAGAGAACCATCTTCAGGGCTGCCGACTGTGGGGTTCGAACCCACTATCTTCCGATTACTGAATACTGGCCGCACTTAAGCGACTGCAGCTATCGAGCTCGGTCCAAAACCGTTTGGCTTATAAAGTTGTAACTTTACGAGAAGGGTCTTTCCTTTTATGTCCTAAGTGGAAAATACCGTATACGAGAGTTCTGCAGCCAGGCCCACCGCGCAGCACTTCAAACCCATGGGCTCCTGCAGCGCAGTCCGTGCAGTGCCGTTCCCTTCTGACGCGGACGCGTTCTCGCCCACAGCACTGGTCTCAGTACAGCCCACCGCAGTCCATCGCACTGGGCGGGCTCAGTAAAATAACCTTGAGTACTACTCCACAATAACATGTGCGCCGTGCACAACGAAATGTTCACGTAACACTACTATTCCGATCACGCACTCTACGAATTCCCGTACACTAATAATATATTTCAAAGTAGGCTAATCGCATTTTGAAATTAAACGGTAGAGATTTCCCCTGTAGTGTAATAATAATAATAATAATAATAATAATAATAATAATAATAATAATTATAACTGAGAACAAACGGAAACTTTATTATAAACTAATATTCGTCTACAAATGACATTAAGTTCACTGAACATGAATATAAATAACACGAAACATATTCATAGGACTTCATTCGCGTTTACCTCAAAATATAATACAAACTGAAATGACGTGCAGTATGCCAACAACAAAAACAAACCTGAACATAGCTTTTATTTAGTGTCGTAGATTATTGGTCATTGCCATTGGTGGTGGAATGGAATTACTGTGAATGGAAAGAAGAGCATCAACATTGTCTGGTTGTTAGAAGAGACCGTCGTGCGTTGAGAATGAAGCCCGCTGAACTGAAATTTCTCTCTGAAGCTGAACTTGATGCTTGCATACATAATACTTTCTTAGCGATCTCGTGAAATTTTGGATAGTTTTGTATATTTGTTCTCCAATAGGACGCTATATCTATCTTCTTCAATTCCACAATTTTGCTTTAAATATCTTTCCAGCTCATCTGTTGGAATAGGAGCATCATGATTGTCAGTCCAGGAAGATAACTTCATTACTTCGGCAGGGTGTGGCATAATCGTGGAGTACGATGACACGGAAACATTAGAATGCTCATCATTCAAGCACACCTCGTTCATCATAAGTTTTTAATCTAATCATAAAAAGACAGAATCAGTGCGACTGATTTAATCTATACTAATATAATAAAGAGGGAGTGCGAATTTTGTTAGTTTGTGTATACCTGGAGGGTAATCTCGGAAACTACTGGACCAATGCTAAAAATCCTTTTACTAATGTAAATATACGCCTGAGGGACATGGGCTGTATTTTATTTTCGAAACAACTGGAGGTGGGGGGCGACTGGGTAGATATAAAATAATACGCTAATATGGGCGAAATATCGAATTTGTCGTGCAAGGACGAGACAAAGCTCATTTTAAGCCCCTTGACGCAAAGAACAAAACTCGGTAAGCAATAAGGAACCGAAAACCACATTTTAAGGCCCTAAAATCAACCGTTATGGAGATACTGGCACCACACTACACCTGCTCTCGGAATAGGATAAAAGAATGAACTGCCGTAACCATGGCAACGTCAGCTCCAGGATTCTACAGCAGCGAGATTATGCGTGTACGTTTGGGCATAGCTGACAACCAAAATTTGTACACATAACCCTGAACATATCTACAATATATCTCAAAAACTTAACATGTTACAGACGTAAAGTGGTATTTGTAGTCACTTTTAAAAAGAAACTGACATGTATTATTTTGTTTTTGGAAAAACACTTAAGGGGAGGGGTAAAAAGAACTGAAATATGGGTTGGCGTGAATGTTTAAGTTGAGCATATCTACAGTATATTTCAAGCACTTATCATGTTACAGATGTGAAAATTGATATTTTTAATACTTTAAAAATAAAAACAGGTATTATATTTTTGGGGAAAACACTTAACGTGGGGGGGGGGGATAAAACGGACTGAAAAGGGGTATTGGTATTTAGAGTCTCCTTTAAAAAGAATGAAATACGTATTTGTATGGTTTCGGATAATCCTTTTAAGGGGGATGAAACGACTGAAATATTGGTTGAATTATTTGAATGAGTATAATTATATCTTGAACATCTAAAGATGTTGCAGACGTAAAAATGGGTATTTGAAATCACCAAAAAATAAACAAACACTCATTTTCGGGGGAAATCAACTTCGGGGGTGGGGTTTGAAATAGATGTTGAATTTTTTTCATGAGGATGCAAGTATCTCAAAAACTGAAGATGTTACAGTCATGATAATTGGTATTTGGCTGCTCCTTTATCAATAAACACGTATTTATTTGTTTTCGGAAAACCACTTAAGGGACTGAAAAGAATTGAAAGAGCAGGTGAATTTTAAAATGAGTACTGGATTATCTACAGTGTATGTCAAAAACCTTACATGTTACAGTGATGGAACTTGGTACTTGAAATGTCTTCTAAAAGTAAAGAAACACTTCTCGTTTTGTTTCCGGAAAATCCACTTAGGTGAGGGTGGAGGAATGGCTGATGATGGGGTTGAATTATTCTTATGCGGATACTTTTATCTCAAAACCTGAAGATCTTACAGATGTGGAAATATGTATTTGGAATCTCCTTTAAAAATAAAGATTTTTTTTACTTGAGAGAAGACGTTCTCACGTGTACAGTTCTATGTCGCATGGTCATCTCAGCCCCAGAAGGCAATATCACAAACGTGGTTTACAAAGAGTTTCTGGGATAAATGAAACTCAATTTTTCAGTGAGGTTTTATACTTTCGGGATATTCAGATAATGTCTTAGTAGAGTACGGAGGAAGGATTACTGTTATCAGATTACGAAATCAACGCGAGAAGCCGCGGGTAACTGCTAGTATGTACATAAATTTCACTGCAAATCGTACAGCTCCCAAAATTAACGCCTTTCCCATCACTGCCAACTGCAGGCTTGAATACCAACCGTATGCGACATTTAAGTTTAGGATCCGGTTTCAGAAGTCTCGCATTGTGCGATCTTTAGTTCGCTTGTTTCTTCTTTTACTTCACGTTTCTTCGCCACGGTTTCTTTTCTTTTGGAACTACAGTCCACATTCGTTTCCGATAACAGGATAGACGGAGAAGTCAACCTGAAAACCACAGCAAACTTGATCGTCTCCACTCGACCGTAACGCAACAGAATCCGCTGACACGCAGTACACTGTACACATTGAAGCAGTCAGCCCATAAAACTACCGCAGCGCTGTCCTTAGCTCACCGCGTACGAATGACATAGCGCTGCCCACACCTGCCCGTGCGATTACGTCACGGGCTTCGTATGTTCGAGCATTTTAAAGCCCATTGCAGTCTATTGCCGAAGCAGCTCATGGGCTGGGCTGCTCTGTAGGACTCTGCCGTATATTTCAAAACATTCCTCACCTAGGAGGTTTAGATGGTAGTTGACTCTCAAAAACACGATATCCGTTCTTCCGAAACCGTTTCAGACACGAACATAATATTTTTATGAAGGGTGGTCTTCTATATGCCGGCCCCGTGGTGTAGAGGTAGCGTGCCTGCCTCTCACCCGGAAGCCCCGGGATCGATTCCCGGGCAGGTCAGGGATTTTTCTCTTGACCTGAGGGCTGGTTCGAGGTCCACTCAGCCTACGTGATTAGAATTGAGGAGCTATCTGACGGTAAGATAGCGGTTCCGGTCTCGAAGCTCAGAATAACGGCCGATAGGAGGCGTCATGCTGACCACACGGCCCCTCATAATCTACATGCCTTCGGGCCGAGGAGCGGTCGCTGGGCAGGCCAAGACGCGTTCAAGGGCGTTAAGTGCAGTGGGGTTTGGTTTGGTTTGGTCTGCTATTTCCTACATGTAAAAAAAATACACAGTTCGAAATAAAAGGCTAACATGTTTTGTGACGTCTGGTATGTGGTGGATGTGGTTCCTGTTGTCGTACAGCATACCTTGAGACCTTAGCTACTCAGGGTATGCCAAATCGAAGTTATACTCCATTTGTAGGTGTAGCCATGCATTAAACTATCAGATGACTTCTCAAAATAAAGTTAACAGGGGTGCGTCCGTGTTTCGTTGTGACGTACACAGACTACTGCGGACATTTAAGCACGTTGTAGGTAAACCAGCACATCCCATGACACATCTTAACGAGGTTCAATTCTCAAGGGCCGTCACTTTGATCCAGGATGGATGGACTTTCCTTTGTGTTGCTGTGAATATCAATGTCTCTCCGTCAATTATTCTACGCTTGTGGAATCGCTACAATGAGGCAGGCCAGTTCAAAAGAGGGTTGCATAAGATCATGGGCACAAGACAAACCCCACAAGATGACCGATATCTGTCCATCTGTGCGTTGCGGCGTCGTTCAGCAACTGGCAGAGAATTGCAATAAGACGCCAGGAGGGTCATTGGATTCACGGTGTCTGACCACAAAGTAAGGAACCAGTTAAGAGAAGTGTCCTTACGTCCCAGACGTCCTCCTCGAATGCCCCGTTTAACGCAGTAACATCGCGCAGCACGACTTCTGTTTTCCCGTACACACGTCAGCAGACAACTTCGCCAATGAAGACCTGTGTTGTTCACAGACAAGCCCAGATTTCCGCTGACACAGCATAATGGATGTCAACATGAATGGAGACGCCGTAGTGAGCAGTGCATGCCAAATGTTCTCCAGGAAGGTGACCAATTCGGACAAGGTTCTGTGATTATTATTTTTTTTTTTTGCTAGGGGCTTTACGTCGCACCGACACAGATAGGTCTTATGTCGACGATGTGATTGGAAAGGCCTAGGAGTTGGAAGGAAGCGGCGGTGGCCTTAATTAAGGTACAGCCCCAGCATTTGCCTGGTGTGAAAATGGGAAACCACGGAAAACCATCTTCAGGGCTGCCGATAGTGGGATTCGAACCTACTACCTCCCGTATGCAAGCTCACAGCCGCGCGCCTCTACGCGCACGGCCAACTCGCCCGGTCTGTGATTATGTGGGGTGGCACCAGTACTGATAGCCGTACGGATCATTTTTTTTGCTAGGGGCTTTACGTCGCACCGACACAGATAGGTCTTTTGGCGACGATGGGATAGGAAAGGCCTAGGAGTTGGAAGGAAGCGGCCGTGGCCTTAATTAAGGTACAGCCCCAGCACTTGCCTGGTGTGAAAATGGGAAACCACGGGAAACCATCTTCAGGGCTGCCGATAGTGGGATTCGAACCTACTATCTCCCGGATGCAAGCTCACAGCCGCGCGCCTCTACGCCCACGGCCAACTCGCCCGGTCGTACGGATCTTTCCATCGTCCGCGGTAATATTACCGCTGCGGGGTACATCGAGCAGATACTGCCACAGTATGTGTGGTGTAGGCCCTGAATTCGTACTCATGCCCGGATCACCGTAGCTGTCTGCGAGAACTGGACATTCAAGAGATGGAATGGCCAGCAGTGAGTCACGAACTTAATTCCATCGAGCATGTGTGGGATAGGCTTCACAGGACTGTTCGTGGACGTCCTGTTCCAACACAGTCTCTCCAAGACCTCGAACATGCTCTCATTGAAGAATGGGACCTTATACCGCAACTTGACATCCGCCGACTTAAACGTAGAATGCCACGTAGGTGCCAAGCAGTATCGGACATACTGTACATTATACTGAAGCTCTCCAACTGTGATAAAAATCCACCATGGAGGACCGTTATCCCTTTGTTTCCGCCCATATTTTTAGATTTCCGTTTGTGTTCTGAAAATGAACGTGAATCAATTGATGTTCTTTTGTATACTTTAACGGTATAGAATAAATGTTTAGTTGGTAACAAACCTGAGTGTGATGTATTGTTTTATGGAGCATGGCAGAAGTTCAAAAACATGTTCCCCAATTTTTTTGAACTGTGTATTTCAACGCATTCCTCCCTTAAAAAGTGTTCATTCCTCCATTATTGTTCGCCGTACAAAATCAATATTTCACAGATTGGTCGCTTTTACGTCCTAGATGTGAAATCGGATATGGTTTAAAACATTCAAATTATTCCGTACGAGGTTCACTTGCGTGGTATATTATAAAAGAAGTAATCATTCCCCCAAAACGTTTGACGAACTACCATAGGACGTATTTTATAGCCTCAGCTGACAGTGGACTCTCCAAAGAGTAAAATTTTCATTAATACCTTTCATTTTAAAGCCCTAGCGAATAACGGGCATCTTGGTGGTATTAATCTATATATATAAAATAACTTGTCATGACTGACATACTGACTGGCTGATTCATCAGCGCCGATCCAAAACTACTGGACATAAAGAAATGAAATTTTGGAGATACATTCATATTAAGATGTAGGTGCTCGCTAAGAGAGGATTTTTGTATATTCCGTGGCTAATTGGGCGAAAGGGGGGTAACATTTTAAAATGAGTGCATCTGTATCTCAAAACATTGAAAGTTTACAGATGTAAAAATTGGTACTTAGAATCTTCTTTAAAAATAAGGAAACACGTATTTTTTGTTTTCTGAAAATGCCAACAGGAGGGGTGAAAAAGGGTGAAAAATGGGTTGAATGCCTTTTATCAGGATACCGGTACTTATATCTCAGAAACAGAAGGTATTACAGACCTGAAAATTGGTACTTTTGATCCCTTTTAAAAATACAGAAGCATGTATTATTTTGATTTTGGAAAATACAATTAATGGGAGGGTGAAAAGGGGGGGTGAATTTTTAAAATGAATGTATCTAGATCTCAAAACATTGAAAGTTTACAGGTGTAAAAATTGGTATTCAGAATCCTCCTTAAAAAATAAAGAAACACGTAGTTTCTTGTTTTCGAAAAATCCCAACAGGAGGGGCGAAAAGGGGTGAAAAATCGGTTGAAAGCCTTTAGTGAGGATACTAATACCTCAGAAACTGAAGATATCACTTATTGGTGTTTGGGATCTCCTTTAAAAATAAGGAAACACGTACTTTTTGTTTTTGGGAAATGCAATTAATGGCGGGGGGGGGGGGGGGTGAATAGGGGGTGAACTTTAAAAATAAGTGTATGCTTATCTCAAAACATTTAAAGTCTTTAAATGTAATAATTGAGGTTTAGAATCTCATTTAAAAATAAAGGAACAGGTATTTTTTGGTTCTCTGTGAATCCCAATAGGAGGGGTGTAAAAGTGTGAATAATGGGTTGCATGCCTTTAATGAGGATACATATATCTCAGAAAATGAAGATAATACAGAACTGAAAATTTGTATATGGGATCTCCTTTAACAATACAGAAACGTGTATGTTTTTGTTTTTGGAAAATCCAATTAATGGCGGTTAAAGAGGAGTGACGAATTGGGGTGAATTCTTGAAAAGACTATATCTACAGAATATCTGAGAAACGTAAAATGTTACAGACGTAAAAATTGGTATTTGGAATCTCCTGTAAATGTAAAGAAACATAGGTGATTTGTTTCTGGAAACTCCACATAAGGGGAACTAAAAAGGGGCTGAAATTTTAAAATGAGAATTTCCACAGTATATCTCAAAAAAACTTGACATGTTACAGGAGTGAAAAAATGGTACTTTTTCTCTAGCAAAATTAAAGGAACGTGTATTTTTAGTTTTCGAAATACCACTTCGGTGGAGGGGGGTTAATGTGACTGAAAATGGTGTTGAATTCGTTTAATTAGGCTACTGATATCTCAAAAGTGAAGATGTTACAGACGTAAAATTTGATATTTGGAGTCTGCTTTAAAAGTAAAGAAACACGTATTCTCGGAATTTCCAATGAAGGGGGCGGGGATAAGGTGAAAGAATTCATAAATTAATTGACTTAATTGTATGAGAATGCTTTCATCTAATAAATATTAAGGTTGCTACAGACGCGAAAATTGGTATTTGGACCTCCTTTAAAAACAAAGGAAAACGCGTTTTGGGAGGGGGGAATCATCTTGGGGGACGGGAGTGAAAACGAATTGAATCCCTTTCACGACGACACATAAGTCAAAAACTGAAGAATTTAGAGTCGTGATAATTGTTATTTAGAAGATCCTTTACTATTAAAGAAACAAGTATATTTTGCCGGAAAATTCACTTGGGGAGGAGTCTGGAAGGAGGTGAGATAAGTTGATTTTACTGTTCATACTCTACTTATAAGGAGCCTCCGTTGCTCAGGCGGCAGCGCGCCGGCCTCTCACAGCTGGGTTGCGTGCTTCGAATCCCGGTCACTCCACGTGACATTCGTGCTGGACAAAACGGAGGCGGGACTGGTTTTTCTCTGGATACTCCGGTTTTCCTTGTCATAATTCATTCCAGCAACACTGTCCAATACCATTTCATTTCATTTGTCATTCATTAACCATTGCCCCAGAGGAGTGCGTCAGTCTTCGGCAGCCGACACAATTCCTATTGTCGCCGCTAGATGGGGGATTTATTTATTCCATTCCTGAACATGTCGAATGACTGGAAACAGGCTGTCGATTTTCGATGTACTAATACTGATCTAAACCGATCATTTTTAATCTTTCCTGGGTTCGTTTTCAAGAGCGAACTTTTCCTTCGAAGAACGTTCTTAGATTACAGTAGATTCTCCTGGCATAAAATTAAAAATTTAAACACATTTGAAATAAACGATAGGAATGAGATTGACGGTCCAATTGTTCACCTCTATAATAAGGTCAATAATGCACGGAAGTATTGAACCCTTTGAACTTACCATTCCATCGTTGGTCGGCCACGGCTGCTACAGTAGAACAATATAGAACTCTTAAATCATGGGTCGTTGCGGGAATAAATTCGGTTACGATCTTAACCAAACGATGGGGTTCAGAAGAGAGCCTAACTACTTGAAATGAGGAGCAAATATGTGCTTACTAACTTTTATTAAAATCGAAATGACACGACAACATTATTATTTTAATATAAATTCTTGAAATGAAAAAATTAAAATTATTTATTATTGAATGTTTCAAACGCAGTCACATTGCATAGCGTTGATTGATTTCTCACAATATCGAAGGGTTGCTTCGGAGAAAGTAGTACATTAGTGGACCGCGAAACTGAAAAACTGAAAAAGGAAAGACCTGAAAACCGGGCACCTATTACTCCAAACGAGAACTGAGAATTAATCCACACGATCCAAGGAAAATCTGACTTTCAACAAGTAGAACGCCTGATTTCCTCTCAATTAAGGTTATCCACCAGTCGAATACCCTTTACGGATATGGAACACCCGCCGAATGGACCCTTAATCGAACCAAATTGACTATCACCTGCTTTGGATAGGTTGCGAAATATTATGGGAAAGCATGGTGTTCACTACAAGTTAACAGCATCATTCACAATTGAAATAAAATTCCACCATGTATTTGTCATTCATGACGCCCTTAAGTGATAAGGTAATCCCGATGCTAAATGTGCATCACCCAAACAGCTGTTCGGAAGGAACCAACAACAATATGATCCGCGAGGATCTTACGTTACGTCGTTCTAAAGGAACAAAACTGCGAAATGCAGGAAACACTTATTCATCACGCATTTAGAAGAAATGCCAAAAACTGAAGTTAATTAAAATGTGGTAAATCACTTGAAAAGTTTTATCAAACCGATTTTCAGGTTAGAAATGGTCATGTTACGCTTAATGAAATTACCAGTCCACATTGAAAAATATTACAACTTTAAGGACTTCTTTCCTTAAAAAACCAATGACTACCTTTACAGATCCATCTACTTATTGTCTGTCCCAACACACTACCTATAAATGATTACTTAATCGAATTCAACTACGAATTAAATGAAAGTACGACAAAGATTGAAAATAAAATAATATTACTGGCTGACGAATCGAAACCGCATTCGCAACTCAAGTCTCACACTAATACACTGAGTGTCAATATGCACACTATCAAAACGAAACGGACGTCAGAACGACAAAACAATTAAGTCCGTAAAATAAAATAACATATCGAAGTCATTAAAACTCAACACGCATGGAGAATTACAGTAAAAATATTTAATCTCCATACACATGGAACCACGTCTGTTACTATTAAACGAATGCAAGTCGGAAAATGCAGTAAGTCTCCATCTCGTTACAATACGTGAACTCGAAAATAAATATACGTGACGAACAATTCTAAAACTCAAACACATTCTCAGCCTGTGCAATGAAGTTTTTAGGGAAGCAATGATAACTCCCAACACACGTCTGCCATTTAGTGGATGTATTCAAAATAATAATCATCACTACCGCATTATAAACTCTCCAATCGCCTACCGTCAATTCCAAATATTTATATCAATGACATATCCAGTGAAATGAAATTCAATACAACACCAACCATGTATTCTAAATGCTCTTTTATCCTTGAGGTCACATTATCTTAATATTCATACGGGCTTTACGTAACTAGTCACCTGACTTTTGCTACCAAGATTTTTAACCTTTTACTAGAGTCGTTTTCACTTGGGATCTTACTAGAAATCTACGATGCCTCACACAGTAGTCGTCTCAAATTTCGGATTGGTAGCGGAATACTCTACAGCCTGTCACAATACAGCCTGTTTCACAAATACTTCCTCGGCAAACATAGCCTGTCTCAAACTCATTCTCCTCGCCTTATCCCAGCGGTATCACTTAAAATCCAGGCTTCATTTCATCTTCAATATTCCTATCCCTCTTATCTCCACATATATAAATTCTTCGCTCTCAATCCATTTCTCTTATATTTCCAAGACCCTTTTCATTTTTCAATCCTCTAGTGAAAAGAACAACCATTATGAAATACACCTCTTTATTTTACTATTACTACGACTTTCGGACCTCGAGAATCCAAGAACACACTGCGACTTTCCGTTTCGTTGATATACACGATGTCCCAAAATTTTTACTTCCCATGAATAAATATAACTCTATCGAATTTCACTGAAATATTCTAAGTGCCTGCGATCCTTGTAAAATATACCGGTTAAATGCACAACATAGACAAATTTCTTTATCCCGCGGTAGACATTATTATTATTATTATTATTATTATTATTATTATTATTATTATTATTATTATCGACAAACATTTCTGAATTCAACTGATATTTGAAATTAAGATATTCGCTACGACTGTTTTACAATTATAGCTTACCTAAATTTACTCGCTTTGGACAATATCTCATAGAACATTAACACCAGATTTAAACGTCGCATTTTTACAGTTTCTTGACGTGAAATTTACAAACAAAAATTTTCACACGCTGACCAAAATTGTAACACTTTTCGCCTGATAATTACAAATATCAACCCGACAATCATCTTGAAAAATTTGTTGGGACAGAACAATGAAATCTAACTACAACATAATACAAATATAGACAGACTTGCAAAATGGCGCCATCCTCAGTATTCTGGCTACATTGTCGCCAGATGACCTCGTGCCTTTAGCCGTACATTTGCACAAATAACATCATCATTTCCAACATATCACTCTTACAAACACTGCCTTTTTCACACGATATTAAATTACAACACAAATACGCACTTTCCTCGTTATAATGTGTACCACGAAACTCCCTCGTTCTGCAGTCAACTGCTACTGTCTGCTTTCGTCCCAGAGTTGTCTCTCTCTGTCACCCACACCACGACAGGTGTTCAACAGATAGCGAAATCAGAACTACTCTGACTAGCTTCCGCAACTCTCTTAGCACTTTCAAACGCACATGAGGTGATATAATAAAATCTGCTGTGTACTTTAACAGACGCCTATACTTTCACAGTTTGTCGGCAAAAATTCCAGAAATTTCCAGTCACCTTCCCTTTTTAACCGAATATGTGGACCTCAGCCACTAACATGTATTAAGTTGTTTGTAGATCAATCTGGTACAATTTTCTGCTGACGACGGGCGTAAGCTACCGCCGCTTCAAAAACCAGATCGACACTGAAAAATATGCAATGGGGGGTTCCTCTTATAGTCTTAGGAGGGACGCTACACACACTACTAAGCTTGATTGCGTAATCTGCTAATTTCGCGTCCAATAGACCGATTTTTATGAGACTTGTCCCAGACTTCCGGACAGACTTGTAATTAATTTAGATGTTAATCTCATAATTTTACCACACTCACAACAGGTGATATAAAGTATTTCTGCCCGGACGTTTCGCGCGTTTTCTCCATTCATTGACCTTGGCACGTGGAGCTAGTTTACTGATCTGACGCTGACTTGTACTTAGGCTTAACTGCATTTATAATTTACCCTGGGGGATCTGTCTGCACGTAGGGTTTAAGAATAATTTAGATGATTTATTTCTTTATTTACTGTATTGCCAAAATCCCTCGTTACGCAGAATTCCGTGAATTTAAAGAATTATCGGGCACTCGAAGTCCACCGAGGTGTCACGGTATTTCACGGGCCTGCCGCGGGTGAGATCCATCCCACGCGACATCGAGGCTCTTAGGAGCGCAACATGGCTTCCCTGAAAAATAAAAGTAGCTTGTTGATTTGAAATAAATACTGAGAAAATAAAAAATATATTTTTCTCATCGTGGAATTATGGGTTCAGTATGTCATTCGTATCCCCAGAAATCCCGTACACTTGCCTACGCGCGACAATGGTGCTGGTCATATTGTCAACAATGACAATGGTAGCAAATGTAATTTACCGCCAAGTAGCGGTCATGCATCTTGCTGTGGGGTCTAGATCATCTATGATAATAATAATAATAATAATAATAATAATAATAATAATAATAATAATAATAATAATAATAATAATAATAATAATAACCTAAATCCAACTGATATCACCCAACCTAATAATAATAATAATAATAATAATAATAATAATAATAATAATAATAATAATAATAATAATCATAGTAATAATAATAAAGTTCTGGACCGTCGTCGAATGTGTGGACTGCGCTGGAAACGGTTCGTGGACGCGTAATGACTAAGAATGCAGTCCGGCCGCGGGTTCAGTACCGCCCAGGCAGCCAAGACGAAACCTCGGCGGATCTCCTCAAGGATTTGATTCATATTAAATATGCTTATAGGAAAAGATGGCAAAGATTTAGGGACACAACTGAGCGGGTGGAATTCCTGGATCTAGCCCGGGAAGTACGAAATCGATTGCTGGAACGAAAGAATGAAAAATGGGAGGAAACTTGCGTAATCTACTAGAAAATGAGTCAGATAGCGAATTTTGGCGGAGTCTCTCAGAAAACTAATCTGTGCGCGAATTTCGGCGGATTGTATATAAGACAATAAGCATTCAATTATAAATTTCAGTATAATACCGTAGCGAAGCTCGGGTATCTTGGTAGTATGTATATAACAACACGTCCTCACTGACTGACTGACTGCCTGCCTGACTGACTGACTGGCTGGCTGATTTATCACTGCCGAGCCAAAACTGCTGGACATAATGAAATGAAATTTCGGAGATTCATTTATATCACAGCGTAGGCGCTCACTAAAAATTAGTATTTTTGAATGTTCAGTCGCTAAGGGGACGAATAATGGGGGTGAATTTTAAAATGAGTATATCTACATCGCAAAAACTTAAAAGTTTACGGACCTAAAAATTGCTATTTGTAGTCTCCTTTAGAAATGAGAACACGTGTGATTTTGTTTCTGAAAAAAATTAATGCGGATGAACAGGAGTGACAAGGGCGTGAGTTTTTGGAAAGCCTATATCTACAGTATGTCTCATAAACATCACATATTACAGACGTTAGAACCGGTATTTGGAAACGGATAATTTGTAATCGGAAAATCCTCCTAAGGGGAACTGAAACGGGGGTTAATTTATAGAATTTTACATTTTACAGAAGTGAAAAT
Source organism: Anabrus simplex (assembly GCF_040414725.1). Lineage (NCBI taxonomy): Eukaryota > Metazoa > Arthropoda > Insecta > Orthoptera > Tettigoniidae > Anabrus > Anabrus simplex. The sequence continues at coordinate 477,312,600 of NC_090266.1, forward strand.
TGGTATTTTTATCTCATTCATAAATAAAGAATTATGTCTTCTTTTGTGTTCGTAAAATACACTGGGTGGGGGGAATAAATAGGAATGAAAACTGAGTTGAATTATTTTCACTAGGATACTGATATCTCAAATATTGAACATGTTACAGACGTCAAATTTGGTGATTGGAATGTCCTTTAAAAATAAAGGAATGCGTATACTTTGTTCTCGGAAAATCAACTTACGGGGTCAAAGAATTAAAAAATTATTTGAAATACTTTGAATGAGGATACTTATACCTCAAAAACTAAAGAAGTTGCAGACGTGAAGATTTTTATTTGGAATATCCTTTAAAAGTAATGATACACATATTCTTTGATTTCGGAAAATGAAATTAAGGTTGGGAGGGGAAAGAATTGAAAATTTAATTGAATTATTTGTATGAGGATACATATACCTAATGAATACTAAAGCTGATACAGAAGTGAAAATTGGAATTTGGAATCTTCTTGGAAACAAGGAAACAAACAAATATTTTGGGGGGAAATCAACTTGGGGAGTAGGGGTTGTTAAAGAATTGAATTCCTTTTATGAGGACACGTATCTCAAAAATTGAAGATGTTACAGTCATGATAACTGGTATTTGCAAACTCCTTTATAATTAAAGAGACAGGCGCATCCGGGAGATAGTAGGTTCGAATCCCACTATCGGCAGCCCTGAAGATGGTTTTCCATGGTTTCCGATTTTCACACCAGGCAAATGCTGGGGCTGTACCTTAATTAAGGCCACGGCCGCTTCCTTCCAACTCCTAGGCCTTTCCTATCCCATCGTCGCCATAAGACCTATCTGTGTCGGTGCGACGTAAAGCCCCTAGCAAAAAAAAAGAGACAGGCACTTTTTGTTTTCGGAAAATACATTTAAGGAGGAGGTTGAAAGGAAGTGAAAAAATTGATTTCATTTTATGTGGATACTTATATCTCAAGACCTAAAGATGTTACAGACGTGAAAATTGGTATTTGTAATCTCCTTTAAAAATAAAGAAACACGTATTTTTTCTGAAAATCCACCTGAAGTGGGGACGGGCCGAAAACAACAGAGAATTATTTGGATTATTTTTAAGAGGATACTTATATCTGAGAAACTAAAGATATTTCAGACGTGAAAGTTGGTATTTTGAATCTCCTTTATAGGTAAACGAACACATTTTTTTGAAGGTGTGAGGGGTTGGAGGGAAGTGAAGAGGAAGAAGATGAAGTCTTTTTATGATGAATCTTTTATCTCATAAAATAAAATATTACAGACGTGAAATTTGATATTTTGAATCTACTTTAAAAATAAAGAAATACGTATTTTGGGTTTTCGGAAAATCAACTTAAGGGGCTGAAGATAATTGAAAAGTATCGGTATGCCTACAGTATATGTAAAAATCTTACCACGTTACAGACAAGAAACTTGGTATTTGGAAAATACTTTAAAAATACAAGAACACGTATCTTTTTCGAAAAAGGCACTTAACGGGGGTGAAAAGAAGTAGGAAAACAGCTGAATAATTTTTACGTGGATACTTATATATCTCAAGAACTGAAGATATTATTTGCGTGGAAATAGATATTTGGAATCTCATTTAAAATATACATTTTTTTCGACTTGACTGTTTCTCACATTTACATTTCTATGTCGCATAATCGTTTTGGCCTCAAAAGGCCACACCACAAACGTGGTTTACGAAGAGTTTCTGGAGTAAATGAGCTCAATTTTTCGGTGAGTATTTACACTTTCGAGATTTTCAGATAATGTCTTAGTATAGTACCCAGGAACGATCAAATTCGTCAAATTACGAAATCCACGCGAGCGAAGCCGCTGTAAATGCTAGTTATTATTATATAATACAAAGCCTCCGTGGCTCACGCGGCAGTGCGCCGGCGTTTTACCGCTGGGTTCCGTGGTTCAAATCCCTGTCAGTCAATGCAAAATTAGTGCTGGACAAAGCGGGAACGGGACAGGTATTTCCCCGCGTACACAGACTTTTCCTGCCATATTTTATTTCAGGAACACTCTCCTATATCATTTAATTTCATATATCAGTCATTATCATTGCCCCAGAGGAATACGACAGGCTTCGGCAGCCGGCACAATTCCTAACCTCGCCACTAGATGGCTATTTCAATCCTTTCATTTGTGACTCGGTCGAATAACTGAAAACAGGTTGTGCATTTTCATTATTATTGCACCATGAGTTCAGCCTCTCCATAAGTTTAAACTGTCGCCTATCTGACAGTGCTGTTATGTAATCCGAACTGACTGAACTATTTTATATCGTAGAAGTTTTAACTTTTGGGAACAGGCATCCCGAGTAGCTATCTTCTAGTACTATCTTGTGTTGAGGGTTTATAAATAATTATCGGGAATGTTTGGGTTTTGAGGTTTGGTAACCTAATTTACCATTCAATTATTTACTTTATATTTCGTAGTTATCATCTGTGTCATTAAGTTAATCCGCCTAGCAAGAGCTTTTATATAAAAATCGTTTCCTTCAGCCAAACATTATACGACATACTTGTTCTAGATCTATCTGCCTGTCTCCCATAAAAACTGTGAGTATTTTCAGCTAGGTTGTCTTGCTGCAGTGTAACTTTGAGTGTTCTACATGACTGAGGAGATCTTCCTCGGGAGATACTAGGTTGGGGGCTGGGGCGAGAAGGCGGCATAAACAAGAGAAGGCAGAACTTTTACCTAACTGTGTAACGTTATCTGTGTGTGAAGGAAGGGAATGTTTTAGCGTTCCCCCTTAGCATGTGACGATTAGGTTGACCTGCGATTAATTTAATGTTAACTAGCGATTGTACCCGTGCTTCGCTACGGTATTCTACATTGTATTCGAATATCGAAGTAAATAGTGTACATGCAGTAAATAAGATTGTTTTAAAATTGCATGTCTCTTAGCGTTATCCGAGAAAGAGCATGGGGAGGTCCCCGTACGTTGTTTCCAATGTAAAGTGTTTGTTACGGGTTTGTGATATAACGGCAAGCTCACTTGTCTACTGCTATTCACAACCGAGTTGGGAAGTTTACATTATAATTGTAGGCCCCATTGCCTACTACGCGGACAGAATCGATTTGGGGAGTTTTCGTTAAAATGGCAGCCCCCCTTTCCTACTTCCAGGCAGATTACAGTTGAGGAGTTTCTATTATAATGGTAGGCAATTACCCTACTATCACTCGAAGTTGAGTTGTGCAGTTATCATTATAATGCCAGTCCCATTTTCCTACTGCCAGCCAGCTTACTGCCAGTCACACCAAGTTGGTGTGTTTCCATCAAAATAGCAGGCCACTATGCCTAATGCCAGTCACAGTTTAGATGAGGACATTTCTTTATAATGGCGGGCACCCTTGCCTACTGCCAAACACAATCGGGTAGGGGAGTTTTAAACAAAACTGCATGCTCACTTGCCTTCTGCAAGTCAAATGGAGAAGGGAACTATTCATTACAATTGTCGGCCTTCCTTACTAATGACAGTTACACAGGAGTTGGAGAAGGAACTCTTTCCTACTGCCAGTCAAAGTCGTTGTGGGGAGTACTGATTACAATAGCAGACACACCCTTTCTCGATCGCTAAAAATCGACATCAGTGAATATATATAGATCGACATACGAAAGTATATGCGTGTTTACAATATTGAAGACCTTCATTTACAGATTAACTGCTACTAAACGTACGTCATATCGACAAAGGATTATACCATAAGACACGCCGGATTTAGTGGCCTAAATGGCTGGTCCTATGATATGTCATCTATTCTTGGGTCAGATTGAGTTAGAAACGTGGAACAGGGTAAAGGTTTTGTAAGATTATCTCACATTACATTACTTTTCGGATAATTATGTGACAGCTACATACATAGCATTTGGCTCACATATGGCTACTGGGTGGGCCAATTTTCGTGAAGAGTATGACGATTCTGTATTTCATATAAGTAATTGAAAGTATGAATTATGCAAGTGAAAATTCTAAATTGACTTAACATCCATTAATAGAGAAAAATCAAACGTAAAAGGGATACAAATACGACAAAAAGTCATAAGACCAAGGTTGTATATCATTCCAAATTGAACGGAGATTGTGCAATCCGTTATGTGATAGGAATTTCCGAAGGTCTGCACCATCATTAAAATTGCCTGCATATTTCGATATTCTTCGGGGATAAAAAGTGAAAAATTTAATGATCTAGGATATTTTCTGTTCGTTACAGGCTAAAACGTATAATTTTGTCAAATTTCAATCATCTTCTTTTTCTACTGGCAGATTATGCCGCAATCTGGATTTTGGGCGTGGCGGGTAAAAATTAGGATATTCAGGAAACTAAACCAAAAATTATGGAGATGGTCATTATTACCCCTTAAAGGGAAAGCTATACGAAAATTTCGCCAAAATAGTCAGTGTAGTGGCACACAGTCGTTACGATTTGATTTATATAGATGAGGAATCTGCTCCATGTAAAACACCTTTTGGGCTATGTCCGACCATTCATGATATCTCCCTTATTAATCCTCCTGACGAAAAAATGCACCTGAAAAAAAATGTTTAGAGGTGGAATTCCATCTCGTTTGGTCGATTTCCAGTCAGGTTGGTCTTGATCTGTATATATTGTGGAAGAGTAAAATCACCATTTGCTTTTCCTATAAACCGCCAGTCCATTCCGGAACATGAAATGTTATTGACCTTTAAAACCTACGTTTGGACAGGTGGATGCTAAATATAAATTTTGGTTCGAATGTCTTCAGTAGTTTTCAAGTTGTAAGGAATACGCTTTACACGCACCCGCTCGTGAGTCAAGTCCGTTTGGACTTGTACAGGAAAACGGTCCGTTAATGATATCTCCCTTATTAATCCTCGTATCGAAATGGTGCACATGAGAAGAAAGGTTTAGAAATTAATTTCTACCAAGGTAGGTAGATTTCCATTAAGTTAGGTTGTGTATATTTTGTGTAAGTGCAAAATCACTGTTTCGGTTTCGTATAAACCCTCAGTCAGTTCAGGGATTTAGAAACAATATTTGCCCTGAAACCTATCAAGGACAGGTGTATTCTAAATATGAGTCTCCCATTTTCACACCAGGCAAATGCTGGGGCTGTGCATTAATTAAGGCCACGGCCGCTTCCTTCCAACTCCTAGGCCTTCCCTATCCCATCGTCGCCATAAAACCTGCCTGTGTCGGTGCGACGTAAAGCCCATAGCAAAAAAAAATATGAGTCTTGGTGGAAATACATCCAGTAGTTTGTAGCACTCGCGTACATACGGCGTAATTAAGGAAGAAAGTAATACAGTTAAGAAAGTTGAAAGTAATAGAAAATGGATTATAACTGAGGACAGCCGGATAACGACAAATATGTAAATGCCAAGTGAATGTATTGGAAAATCAAATGCCCCTCAGTAAATTATGCTAGTGTGAGTTATGGATATAATAAAGCGGTAACAGAGGAGAAATTTAGGTCCAGTGATTCTTAGGTAAACAAATAATAAGAAGATGACTAATGGTGTTATTACTTAATGTATTCGAGGGCAGTTATAACATCCAACGATATTCCGCCAATATCCCGCAGACGCCCCTTTTGCCTTCTACCCAAGGAACAACCACGAATTTAAAACCATGATGAGGAAAATGGCAATACGTTACTTCCCTGCTGACATGCAGTCAGAGACGTTGCCATGGTAACCTGTAGGTTCGTTGCCGGTCTATAGGTCACTCAATGCAGAGCATGATACCAGCGGAAAATTGTAAATTTCTCCGTCATGTGAAGAGTAAGGTAAATTATGAACATAACGAAAGTTGTTTATAATGAAAAGACGTTTCACGTACGGTAAACGACGTTTACAGAAAATCAATAGTATAAGAGAAAATGGAGGAAAACCATTCTGGTTTTCCTATAAACCCCCCGTCTGTTCAAAGATTTTAAAATAATATGCATATCGAAACCTTCCCCGGGATCATTATACTCTAAATATGAAGTTTGGTTGTGATCTATCCAGCCGTTTCGACGTGATGGTGGAAAAACCATTCTGGTTTTCCTATAAACCCCCCGAGTATTCAAAGATTTTAAAATGATATGCTTATCGAAACCTTCCCCAGGATGAGTATACTCTAAATATGAAGTTTGGTTGAGATCTATCCAGCCGTTTCGACGTGATAGTGGAACAGACAAACAGACAAACAGACAGACAAACAGACAAACAGACACGAAACGTAAAAACCACCGATTCGGTCTTGTGTTGACCTAAAACGGATAAATATTTGAAAAATTGGTAAAACAAAAGAAATTACAGACAGCGGACCCCCTACAATTTTATTTACTAGCGAATGTACCCGTGCTTCGCTACGGTATTCTACATTGTATTCGAATATCGAAGTAAATAGTGTACATGCAGTAAATAAGATTGTTTTAAAATTGCATGTCTCTTAGCGTTATCCGAGAAAGAGCATGGGGAGGACCCCGTGCAAAGTGTTTGTTACGGATTTGTGATATAACGGCAGGCTCACTTACCTACTGCCATTCACAATCGAGTTGGGAAGTTTACATTATAATTGCAGGCCCCATTGCCTACTACGCGGACAGAATCGATTTGGGGAGTTTCCGTTAAAATGGCAGCCCCCCTTTCCTACTTCCAGACAGATTACAGTTGAGGAGTTTCTATTATAATGGTAGGCAATTACCCTACTATCACTCGAAGTTGAGTTGTGCAGTTATCATTATAATGCCAGTCCCATTTTCCTACTGCCAGCCAGCTTACTGCCAGTCACACCAAGTTGGTGTGTTTCCATCAAAATAGCAGGCCACTATGCCTAATGCCAGTCACAGTTTAGATGAGGACATTTCTTTATAATGGCGGGCACCCTTGCCTACTGCCAAACACAATCGGGTAGGGGAGTTTTAAACAAAACTGCATGCTCACTTGCCTTCTGCAAGTCAAATGGAGAAGGGAACTATTCATTACAATTGTCGGCCTTCCTTACTAATGACAGTTACACAGGAGTTGGAGAAGGAACTCTTTCCTACTGCCAGTCAAAGTCGTTGTGGGGAGTACTGATTACAATAGCAGACACACCCTTTCTCGATCGCTAAAAATCGACATCAGTGAATATATATAGATCGACATACGAAAGTATATGCGTGTTTACAATATTGAAGACCTTCATTTACAGATTAACTGCTACTAAACGTACGTCATATCGACAAAGGATTATACCATAAGACACGCCGGATTTAGTGGCCTAAATGGCTGGTCCTATGATATGTCATCTATTCTTGGGTCAGATTGAGTTAGAAACGTGGAACAGGGTAAAGGTTTTGTAAGATTATCTCACATTACATTACTTTTCGGATAATTATGTGACAGCTACATACATAGCATTTGGCTCACATATGGCTACTGGGTGGGCCAATTTTCGTGAAGAGTATGACGATTCTGTATTTCATATAGGTAACTGAAAGTATGAATTATGCAAGTGAAAATTCTAAATTGACTTAACATCCATTAATAGAGAAAAATCAAACGTAAAAGGGATACAAATACGACAAAAAGTCATAAGACCAAGGTTGTATATCATTCCAAATTGAACGGAGATTGTGCAATCCGTTATGTGATAGGAATTTCCGAAGGTCTGCACCATCATTAAAATTGCCTGCATATTTCGATATTCTTCGGGGATAAAAAGTGAAAAATTTAATGATCTAGGATATTTTCTGTTCGTTACAGGCTAAAACGTATAATTTTGTCAAATTTCAATCATCTTCTTTTTCTACTGGCAGATTATGCCGCAATCTGGATTTTGGGCGTGGCGGGTAAAAATTAGGATATTCAGGAAACTAAACCAAAAATTATGGAGATGGTCATTATTACCCCTTAAAGGGAAAGCTATACGAAAATTTCGCCAAAATAGTCAGTGTAGTGGCACACAGTCGTTACGATTTGATTTATATAGATGAGGAATCTGCTCCATGTAAAACACCTTTTGGGCTGTGTCCGACCATTCATGATATCTCCCTTATTAATCCTCCTGACGAAAAAATGCACCTGAAAAAAATGTTTAGAGGTGGAATTCCATCTCGTTTGGTCGATTTCCAGTCAGGTTGGTCTTGATCTGTATATATTGTGGAAGAGTAAAATCACCATTTGTTTTTCCTATAAACCGCCAGTCCATTCCGGAACATGAAATGTTATTGACCTTTAAAACCTACGTTTGGACAGGTGGATGCTAAATATAAATTTTGGTTCGAATGTCTTCAGTAGTTTTCAAGTTGTAAGGAATACGCTTTACACGCACCCGCTCGTGAGTCAAGTCCGTTTGGACTTGTACAGGAAAACGGTCCGTTAATGATATCTCCCTTATTAATCCTCGTATCGAAATGGTGCACATGAGAAGAAAGGTTTAGAAATTAATTTCTACCAAGGTAGGTAGATTTCCATTAAGTTAGGTTGTGTATATTTTGTGTAAGTGCAAAATCACTGTTTCGGTTTCGTATAAACCCTCAGTCAGTTCAGGGATTTAGAAACAATATTTGCCCTGAAACCTATCAAGGACAGGTGTATTCTAAATATGAGTCTCCCATTTTCACACCAGGCAAATGCTGGGGCTGTGCATTAATTAAGGCCACGGCCGCTTCCTTCCAACTCCTAGGCCTTCCCTATCCCATCGTCGCCATAAAACCTGCCTGTGTCGGTGCGACGTAAAGCCCATAGCAAAAAAAAATATGAGTCTTGGTGGAAATACATCCAGTAGTTTGTAGCACTCGCGTACATACGGCGTAATTAAGGAAGAAAATAATACAGTTAAGAAAGTTGAAAGTAATAGAAAATGGATTATAACTGAGGACAGCCGGATAACGACAAATATGTAAATGCCAAGTGAATGTATTGGAAAATCAAATGCCCCTCAGTAAATTATGCTAGTGTGAGTTATGGATATAATAAAGCGGTAACAGAGGAGAAATTTAGGTCCAGTGATTCTTAGGTAAACAAATAATAAGAAGATGACTAATGGTGTTATTACTTAATGTATTCGAGGGCAGTTATAACATCCAACGATATTCCGCCAATATCCCGCAGACGCCCCTTTTGCCTTCTACCCAAGGAACAACCACGAATTTAAAACCATGATGAGGAAAATGGCAATACGTTACTTCCCTGCTGACATGCAGTCAGAGACGTTGCCATGGTAACCTGTAGGTTCGTTGCCGGTCTATAGGTCACTCAATGCAGAGCATGATACCAGCGGAAAATTGTAAATTTCTCCGTCATGTGAAGAGTAAGGTAAATTATGAACATAACGAAAGTTGTTTATAATGAAAAGACGTTTCACGTACGGTAAACGACGTTTACAGAAAATCAATAGTATAAGAGAAAATGGAGGAAAACCATTCTGTTCAAAGATTTTAAAATAATATGCATATCGAAACCTTCCCCGGGATCATTATACTCTAAATATGAAGTTTGGTTGTGATCTATCCAGCCGTTTCGACGTGATGGTGGAAAAACCATTCTGGTTTTCCTATAAACCCCCCGAGTATTCAAAGATTTTAAAATGATATGCTTATCGAAACCTTCCCCAGGATGAGTATACTCTAAATATGAAGTTTGGTTGAGATCTATCCAGCCGTTTCGACGTGATAGTGGAACAGACAAACAGACAAACAGACAGACAAACAGACAAACAGACAAACAAACAGACACGAAACGTAAAAACCACCGATTCGGTCTTGTGTTGACCTAAAACGGATAAATATTTGAAAAATTGGTAAAACAAAAGAAATTACAGACAGCGGACCCCCTACAATTTTATTTACTAGCGAATGTACCCGTGCTTCGCTACGGTATTCTACATTGTATTCGAATATCGAAGTAAATAGTGTACATGCAGTAAATAAGATTGTTTTAAAATTGCATGTCTCTTAGCGTTATCCGAGAAAGAGCATGGGGAGGACCCCGTGCAAAGTGTTTGTTACGGATTTGTGATATAACGGCAGGCTCACTTACCTACTGCCATTCACAATCGAGTTGGGAAGTTTACATTATAATTGCAGGCCCCATTGCCTACTACGCGGACAGAATCGATTTGGGGAGTTTCCGTTAAAATGGCAGCCCCCCTTTCCTACTTCCAGACAGATTACAGTTGAGGAGTTTCTATTATAATGGCAGGCAATTACCCTACTATCACTCGAAATTGAGTTGTGCAGTTATCATTATAATGCCAGGCCCATTTTCCTACTGCCAGCCAGCTTACTGCCAGTCACACCAAGTTGGTGTGTTTCCATCAAAATAGCAGGCCACTATGCCTAATGCCAGTCACATTTTAGATGAGGACATTTCTTTATAATGGCGGGCACCCTTGCCTACTGCCAAACACAATCGGGTAAAGGAGTTTTAAACAAAACTGCATGCTCACTTGCCTTCTGCAAGTCACATCGAGAAGGGAAATATTCATTACAATTGTAGGCCTTCCTTACACAGGAGTTGGAGAAGGAACCCTTTCCTACTGCCAGTCAAAGTCGGTGTGGGGAGTACTGATTACAATAGCAGACCCACCCTTTCCCTATCGCTAAAAATCGACATCAGTGAATATATATAGATCGACATACGAAAGTATATGCGTGTTTACAATATTGAAGACTTTCATTTACAGATTAACTGCTACTAAACGTACGTCATATCGACAAAGGATTATACCATTAGACACGCCGGATGTAGTGGCCTAAATGGCTGGTCCTATGATATGTCATCTATTCTTGGGTCAGATTGAGTTAGAAACGTGGAACAGGTTAAAGGTTTTGTAAGATTATCTCACATTACATTACTTTTCGGATAATTATGTGACAGCTACATACATAGCATTTGGCTCACATATGGCTACTGAGTGGGCCAAGAGTTTGATGATTCTGTATTATATATAAGTAATTGAAAGAATGAATTATGCATGTGAAAATTCCAAATTGACTTAACATCGATTAATAGAGAAAAATCAAACGTAAAAGGGATACAGATACGGCAAAAAGTCATAAGACCAAGGTTGTAGATCATTCCAAATTGAACGGAGATTGTGCAATCCGTTATGTGATAGGAATTTCCGAAGGTCTGCGCCATCATTAAAACTGCCTGCATATTTCGATATTCTTCGGGGATAAAAAGTGAAAAATTTAATGATCTAGGATGTTTTCCGTTCGTTACAGGCTAAAACGTATAATTTTGTCAAATTTCAATTATCTTCTTTTTCTTCTGGCAGATTATGCCACAATCTGGATTTTGGGCGAGGCGGGTAAAAATTAGGACTTCCAGGTAACTAAACCAAAAATTATGGAGATGATCATTATTACCCCTTAAACGGAAAGCTGTACGAAAATTTCGCCAAAGTAGTCAGTGTAGAGGCACACAGTCGTTACGATTTGATTTATATAGATAAGGAATCTGCTCCATGTAAAACACCCTTCGGGCTATGTGCACTGGACTTAACATGCAAAAGTGACCATTCATGATATCACCCTTATTAATCCCACTGACGAAAAAATGCACATGAAAAAAAGGGTTTAGAGGTGGAATTCTATCACGTTTGGTCGATTTCGTCAGGTTGGTCTTGTTCTGTATATATTGTGGAAGAGTAAAATAACCATTTCGGTTCCCTATAAACCGCCAGTCCATTCCGGAACATGAAATGTTATTTAAGTTTAAAACCTACCTTTGGACAGGTGGATGCTAAATACAAAGTTTGGTTCGAATGTCTTCAGTAGTTTTCAAGTTGTAAGGAATACTACGCTTTACACGCACCCGCTCGTGAGTTAAGTCCGATGGGACTTGTACAGAAAAACGGTCCGTTAATGATATCTCCCTTATTAATCCTCGTATCAAAATGATGCATATGAGGAAAAAGGTTTAGAAATTAATTTCTACCAAGGTAGGTAGATTTCCATTAAGTTTGGCTGTGTATATTTTGTGGAAGTGCAAAATCACTGTTTCGGTTTCGTATAAACCCCCAGTCAGTTCAGAGATTTAGAAACAATATTTGCCCAAAACCTATCAAGGACAGGTGTATTCTAAATGTGAGTCTTGGTGGAAATACATCCAGTAGTTTGTAGCACACGCGTACATACGGCGTATTTAAGGAAGAAAATAATACAGTTAAGAAAGTTGAAAGTAATAGAAAATGGATTATAACTGAGGACAGCCGGATAACGACAAATATGTAAATGCCAAGTGAATGTATTGGAAAATAAAATGCCCTTCAATAAATTATGCTAGTGTGAGTTATGGATGTCAGGTAACTTAGGGAGATCCCGACATGAGGGAGAACTCGACACTTTTAAGCTTAGCGCCCCTGGTAACCACAGTACTCTACAGGTCGAACTAGTATCTACATGTATTGGAGCCGTAGGGTGTTGTGCTCATGGTGATCCTGGTAGCAGACGATTATCACTATAAATACAAGACATCTGAATAGTTGAAGGTGAGTATGTAAGTGATATACGATGTAAAAGTAACGTACTATAAGATAATGAGTAGGTTGTAGAACGAAATACGTAGATATGCGATATTTTTAAGGCAATGTTTGAGGTTAGGCGCACAAAGCACGTTTTGGAGAAGCGGCCATGTGATTTCCAAATCGCCAATCATTCAGCGTGGTAAGTGCTGCCACCTCTTGCCTGCCAATGTAACTCGGGGAGATGTCGACATGACAAGCGTGGGAGATCTCGACACTGTCATTTATCCGTACAATCCCGATATCCTCCAAGAAGACATTTTTGAATACGACCTTGTGCAAGACGAAAATGGTTCAAATCACGTACATGTTGGAGAAGATATTGCTGTCGAAACTAAGGCCAGTAGTCCTACATTATCACAGGAACATGAAGCCTCACCTGCATTTACACCTCCGAGTTGCTCAGTCCAGGAGTTATCTCCTGTTCCGATATTAAGACTCCTATCTGGAAAAGGAAGAGGAAGAAGAGTGCAAGAATCCGCCATGGTGACTTCTCAGGATTACCGAAAAAAGTTAAGGAAGAGGAAACGCGGAAATGAACAGAATCCCTCAAATCTAAACAAAACAACGAGAACTCGGCGTGTTGGTAGTGGGGAAGCTAGTTCCTCAAGCAGTCTTAATTGCTCTGAGAATTACTGCGCAGTATGTGATGGCTATTTCTATGACGACAAACGAAATGAGGCATGGGTCCAGTGTAGTGGGGAATGCAGGAAATGGTTCCACGAGATGTGTGTAGAAAATGGAAACGACGAACAGTTTATATGTGCCCACTGTGTACAAAGCTGTGTAACTCTACCGAGGTCCTACCTAGTGTCAGGTTCTCCCTAAGTGCGGGAGAAGTGGACATTTTTGCATCGTTTATTTATTTTCTAATTTACAATGATATAAAGTTTTATTTTTGGCCATAAATAATAGAAAACATACACTAACTGTCTACAAATTCACCAGGTAAAAATTGAACTATTTTGCAAATAAAGCATTATCAAAATTACAGGTTTTTGCTTAGCGTGTCGAGATATCCCTAAATTACTATAATAAAGCGGTAACAGAGGAGAAATTTAGGTCCAGTGATTCTTAGGTAAACAAATAATAAGAAGATGACTAATGGTGTTATTACTTAATCTATTCGAGGGCGGTTATAACATCCAACGATATTCCGCCAATATCCCGCAGATAGGCCGATTGACGCCTCTCTTGCCTTCTACCCAAGGAACAACCACGAATTTAAAAGCATGATGAAGAAAATGGCAATACGTTACTTCCCTGCTGGCATGCAGACAGAGACGTTGCCATGGTAACCTGTAGGTTCGTTGTCGGTCTGTCGGTCACTCAATGCAGAGCATGATACCAGCGGAAAAATGTAAATTTCTCCGTCATGTGAAGAGTAAGGTAAATTATGAACATAACGAAAATTGTTTATAATGAAGAGACGTTTCACGTATGGTAAACGAAGTTTACAGAAAATCAATAGTATAAGAGAAAATGGAGGAAAACCATTCTGGTTTTCGTATAAACCACCCGTCTATTCAAAGATTTTAAAATAATATGCGTATAGAAACCTTCCCCGAGATGAGTATACTCTAAATGTGAAGTTTGGTTGAGATCTATCCAGCCGTTTCGAAGTGATGGTGGAAAAACCATTCAGGTTTTCCTATAAACCCCCCGTCTGTTCAAAGATTTTAAAATAATATGCATATCGAAACCTTCCCCGGGATGATTATACTCTAAATATGAAGTTTGGTTGTGATCTATCCAGCCGTTTCGACGTGATGGTGGAAAAACCATTCTGGTTTTCCTATAAACCCCCCGAGTATTCAAAGATTTTAAAATGATATGCTTATCGAAACCTTCCCCAGGATGAGTATACTCTAAATATGAAGTTTGGTTGAGATCTATCCAGCCGTTTCGACGTGATAGTGGAACAGACAAACAGACAAACAGACAGACAAACAGACAAACAGACAAACAAACAGACACGAAACGTAAAAACCACCGATTCGGTCTTGTGTTGACCTAAAACGGATAAATATTTGAAAAATTGGTAAAACAAAAGAAATTACAGACAGCGGACCCCCTACAATTTTATTTACTAGCGAATGTACCCGTGCTTCGCTACGGTATTCTACATTGTATTCGAATATCGAAGTAAATAGTGTACATGCAGTAAATAAGATTGTTTTAAAATTGCATGTCTCTTAGCGTTATCCGAGAAAGAGCATGGGGAGGACCCCGTGCAAAGTGTTTGTTACGGATTTGTGATATAACGGCAGGCTCACTTACCTACTGCCATTCACAATCGAGTTGGGAAGTTTACATTATAATTGCAGGCCCCATTGCCTACTACGCGGACAGAATCGATTTGGGGAGTTTCCGTTAAAATGGCAGCCCCCCTTTCCTACTTCCAGACAGATTACAGTTGAGGAGTTTCTATTATAATGGCAGGCAATTACCCTACTATCACTCGAAATTGAGTTGTGCAGTTATCATTATAATGCCAGGCCCATTTTCCTACTGCCAGCCAGCTTACTGCCAGTCACACCAAGTTGGTGTGTTTCCATCAAAATAGCAGGCCACTATGCCTAATGCCAGTCACATTTTAGATGAGGACATTTCTTTATAATGGCGGGCACCCTTGCCTACTGCCAAACACAATCGGGTAAAGGAGTTTTAAACAAAACTGCATGCTCACTTGCCTTCTGCAAGTCACATCGAGAAGGGAAATATTCATTACAATTGTAGGCCTTCCTTACACAGGAGTTGGAGAAGGAACCCTTTCCTACTGCCAGTCAAAGTCGGTGTGGGGAGTACTGATTACAATAGCAGACCCACCCTTTCCCTATCGCTAAAAATCGACATCAGTGAATATATATAGATCGACATACGAAAGTATATGCGTGTTTACAATATTGAAGACTTTCATTTACAGATTAACTGCTACTAAACGTACGTCATATCGACAAAGGATTATACCATTAGACACGCCGGATGTAGTGGCCTAAATGGCTGGTCCTATGATATGTCATCTATTCTTGGGTCAGATTGAGTTAGAAACGTGGAACAGGGTAAAGGTTTTGTAAGATTATCTCACATTACATTACTTTTCGGATAATTATGTGACAGCTACATACATAGCATTTGGCTCACATATGGCTACTGAGTGGGCCAAGAGTTTGATGATTCTGTATTATATATAAGTAATTGAAAGAATGAATTATGCATGTGAAAATTCCAAATTGACTTAACATCGATTAATAGAGAAAAATCAAACGTAAAAGGGATACAGATACGGCAAAAAGTCATAAGACCAAGGTTGTAGATCATTCCAAATTGAACGGAGATTGTGCAATCCGTTATGTGATAGGAATTTCCGAAGGTCTGCGCCATCATTAAAACTGCCTGCATATTTCGATATTCTTCGGGGATAAAAAGTGAAAAATTTAATGATCTAGGATGTTTTCCGTTCGTTACAGGCTAAAACGTATAATTTTGTCAAATTTCAATTATCTTCTTTTTCTTCTGGCAGATTATGCCACAATCTGGATTTTGGGCGAGGCGGGTAAAAATTAGGACTTCCAGGTAACTAAACCAAAAATTATGGAGATGATCATTATTACCCCTTAAACGGAAAGCTGTACGAAAATTTCGCCAAAGTAGTCAGTGTAGAGGCACACAGTCGTTACGATTTGATTTATATAGATAAGGAATCTGCTCCATGTAAAACACCCTTCGGGCTATGTGCACTGGACTTAACATGCAAAAGTGACCATTCATGATATCACCCTTATTAATCCCACTGACGAAAAAATGCACATGAAAAAAAGGGTTTAGAGGTGGAATTCTATCACGTTTGGTCGATTTCGTCAGGTTGGTCTTGTTCTGTATATATTGTGGAAGAGTAAAATAACCATTTCGGTTCCCTATAAACCGCCAGTCCATTCCGGAACATGAAATGTTATTTAAGTTTAAAACCTACCTTTGGACAGGTGGATGCTAAATACAAAGTTTGGTTCGAATGTCTTCAGTAGTTTTCAAGTTGTAAGGAATACTACGCTTTACACGCACCCGCTCGTGAGTTAAGTCCGATGGGACTTGTACAGAAAAACGGTCCGTTAATGATATCTCCCTTATTAATCCTCGTATCAAAATGATGCATATGAGGAAAAAGGTTTAGAAATTAATTTCTACCAAGGTAGGTAGATTTCCATTAAGTTTGGCTGTGTATATTTTGTGGAAGTGCAAAATCACTGTTTCGGTTTCGTATAAACCCCCAGTCAGTTCAGAGATTTAGAAACAATATTTGCCCAAAACCTATCAAGGACAGGTGTATTCTAAATGTGAGTCTTGGTGGAAATACATCCAGTAGTTTGTAGCACACGCGTACATACGGCGTATTTAAGGAAGAAAATAATACAGTTAAGAAAGTTGAAAGTAATAGAAAATGGATTATAACTGAGGACAGCCGGATAACGACAAATATGTAAATGCCAAGTGAATGTATTGGAAAATAAAATGCCCTTCAATAAATTACGCTAGTGTGAGTTATGGATGTCAGGTAACTTAGGGAGATCCCGACATGAGGGAGAACTCGACACTTTTAAGCTTAGCGCCCCTGGTAACCACAGTACTCTACAGGTCGAACTAGTATCTACATGTATTGGAGCCGTAGGGTGTTGTGCTCATGGTGATCCTGGTAGCAGACGATTATCACTATAAATACAAGACATCTGAATAGTTGAAGGTGAGTATGTAAGTGATATACGATGTAAAAGTAACGTACTATAAGATAATGAGTAGGTTGTAGAACGAAATACGTAGATATGCGATATTTTTAAGGCAATGTTTGAGGTTAGGCGCACAAAGCACGTTTTGGAGAAGCGGCCATGTGATTTCCAAATCGCCAATCATTCAGCGTGGTAAGTGCTGCCACCTCTTGCCTGCCAATGTAACTCGGGGAGATGTCGACATGACAAGCGTGGGAGATCTCGACACTGTCATTTATCCGTACAATCCCGATATCCTCCAAGAAGACATTTTTGAATACGACCTTGTGCAAGACGAAAATGGTTCAAATCACGTACATGTTGGAGAAGATATTGCTGTCGAAACTAAGGCCAGTAGTCCTACATTATCACAGGAACATGAAGCCTCACCTGCATTTACACCTCCGAGTTGCTCAGTCCAGGAGTTATCTCCTGTTCCGATATTAAGACTCCTATCTGGAAAAGGAAGAGGAAGAAGAGTGCAAGAATCCGCCATGGTGACTTCTCAGGATTACCGAAAAAAGTTAAGGAAGAGGAAACGCGGAAATGAACAGAATCCCTCAAATCTAAACAAAACAACGAGAACTCGGCGTGTTGGTAGTGGGGAAGCTAGTTCCTCAAGCAGTCTTAATTGCTCTGAGAATTACTGCGCAGTATGTGATGGCTATTTCTATGACGACACACGAAATGAGGCATGGGTCCAGTGTAGTGGGGAATGCAGGAAATGGTTCCACGAGATGTGTGTAGAAAATGGAAACGACGAACAGTTTATATGTGCCCACTGTGTACAAAGCTGTGTAACTCTACCGAGGTCCTACCTAGTGTCAGGTTCTCCCTAAGTGCGGGAGAAGTGGACATTTTTGCATCGTTTATTTATTTTCTAATTTACAATGATATAAAGTTTTATTTTTGGCCATAAATAATAGAAAACATACACTAACTGTCTACAAATTCACCAGGTAAAAATTGAACTATTTTGCAAATAAAGCATTATCAAAATTACAGGTTTTTGCTTAGCGTGTCGAGATATCCCTAAATTACTATAATAAAGCGGTAACAGAGGAGAAATTTAGGTCCAGTGATTCTTAGGTAAACAAATAATAAGAAGATGACTAATGGTGTTATTACTTAATCTATTCGAGGGCGGTTATAACATCCAACGATATTCCGCCAATATCCCGCAGATAGGCCGATTGACGCCTCTCTTGCCTTCTACCCAAGGAACAACCACGAATTTAAAAGCATGATGAAGAAAATGGCAATACGTTACTTCCCTGCTGGCATGCAGACAGAGACGTTGCCATGGTAACCTGTAGGTTCGTTGTCGGTCTGTCGGTCACTCAATGCAGAGCATGATACCAGCGGAAAATTGTAAATTTCTCCGTCATGTGAAGAGTAAGGTAAATTATGAACATAACGAAAATTGTTTATAATGAAGAGACAAACGAAGTTTACAGAAAATCAATAGTATAAGAGAAAATGGAGGAAAACCATTCTGGTTTTCGTATAAACCACCCGTCTATTCAAAGATTTTAAAATAATATGCGTATAGAAACCTTCCCCGAGATGAGTATACTCTAAATGTGAAGTTTGGTTGAGATCTATCCAGCCGTTTCGAAGTGATGGTGGAAAAACCATTCAGGTTTTCCTATAAACCCCCCGTCTGTTCAAAGATTTTAAAATGATATGCATATGGAAGCCTTCCCCGGGATGAGTATACTCTAAATATGAAGTTTGGTTGAGATCTATCCAGCCGTTTCGAAGTGATGGTGGAAAAACCATTCTGGTTTTCCTATAAACCCCCGGTCTATTCAAAGATTTTAAAATAATATGCATATTGAAACCTTCCCCGAGATGAGTATACTCTAGATATGAAGTTTAGTTGAGATCTATCCAGCCGTTTCAACGTGATGGTGGAAAAACCATTCTGGTTTTCCTATAAACCCCCCGAGTATTCAAAGATTTTAAAATGATATGCATATCGAAACCATCCCTGGGATGAGTTTACTCTAAATATGAAGTTTGGTTGAGATCTATCCAGCCGTTTCGACGTAATGGTGGAACAACAAACAGACAAACAGACAGACAAACAGACAAACAGACAAACACGAAACGTAAAAACCACCGACTCGGTCTTGAGTTGACCTAAAACGGATAAATATCTGAAAAATTGGCAAAACAAAAGAAATTACAGACAGCGGACCCCCTACAATTTTATTTATATAGATATAGATACTAGCGAATGTACCCGTGCTTCGCTACGAAATCTACATTGCATTCGAATATCGAAGTAAATAGTGTGCATGCAGTAAATAAGATTGTTTTAAAATTGCATGTCTCTTAGCGTTATCCGAGAAAGAGCATGGGGAGGTCCCCGTACGTTGTTTCCAATGTAAAGTGTTTGTTATGGATTTTTGATACAACGGCAGGCTCAATTGCCTACTGCCATTCACAATCGAGTTGGGAAGTTTACATTATAATTGCAGGCCCCATTGCCTACTATGCGGACAGAATCGATTTGGGGAGTTTTCGCTAAAATGGCAGCCCCTTTCCTACTTCCAGACAGATTACAGTTTTTATTATAATGGCAGGCAATTACCCTTCTATTACTCGAAATTGAGTTGTGCAGTTATCATTATAATGCCAGGCCCATTTTCCTACTTCCAGCCAGCTTACCGCCAGTCACACCAAGTTGGTGAGTTTCCATCAAAATAGCAGGCCACTATGCCTAATGCCAGTCACATTTTAGATGAGGACATTTCTTTATAATGGCGGGCACCCTTGCCTACTGCCAAACACAATCGGGTAGGGGAGTTTTAAACAAAACTGCATGCTCGCTTGCCTTCTGCAAGTCAAATCGAGAAGTGAACTATTCATTACAATTGTAGACATTCCTTACTAATGACAGTTACACAGGAGTTGGAGAAGGAACCCTTTCATACTGCCAGTCAAAGTCGGTGTGGGGAGTACTGATTACAATAGCAGACCCACCCTTTCTCGATCGCTACAAATCAACATCCGTGAATATATATAGGGCTTCATTTACAGATTAACTGCTACTAAACGTACGTCATATCGACAAAGGATTATACCATAAGACACGCCGGATTTTGTGGCCTAAATGGCTGGTCCTATGATATGTCATCTATTCTTGGGTCAGATTGAGTTAGAAACGTGGAACAGGGTAACGTTCTTGTAAGATTATCTCACATTACATTACTTTTCGGATAATTATGTGACAGCTACATACATAGCATTTGGCTCATATATGGCTACTGGGTGGGCCAATTAACGTGAAGAGTTTGATGATTCTGTATTTCATATAAGTAATCGAATGTATGAATTATGCATGTGAAAATTCCAAATTGACTTAACATCCCTTAATAGAGAAAAATCAAACGTAAAAGGGATACAGATACGGCAAAAAGGCATAAGACCAAGGTTGTAGACCATTCCAAATTGAGCGGAGATTGTGCAATCTGTTATGTGATAGGAATTTCCGAAGGTCTGCACCATCATTAAAATTGCCTGCATATATCGATATTCTTCGGGGATAAAAAGTGAAAAATTTAATGATCTTGGATGTTTTCCGTTCGTTACAGGCTAAAACGTATAATTTTGTCAAATTTCAATTATCTTCTTTTTCTTCTGGCAGATTATGCCGCAATCTGGATTTTGGGCGAGGCGGGTAAAAATTAGGACTTTCAGGAAACTAAACCAAAAATTAAGCAGATGGTCATTATTACCCCTTAAACGGAAAACTGTACGAAAATTTCGCCAAAATAGTCAGTGTAGAGGCACACAGTCGTTACGATTTGATTTATATAGATAAGGAATCTGCTCCATGTAAAACACCTTTTTGGCTATGTCCGCTGGACTTAACCTGCAAAACTGACCATTCATGACATCTCCCTTATTAATCCTCCTGACGAAAAAATGCACATGAAAAAAAGGTTTAGAGGTGGAATTCCATCACGTTTGGTCGATTTCCAGGCAGGTTGGTCTTGCTATGTATATATTGTGGAAGAGTAAAATCACCATTTGTGTTCTCTATAAACCGCCAGTCCATTCCGGAACATGAAATGTTATTTACGTTTAAAACCTACCTTTGGACAGGTTGATGCTAAATATGAATTTTGGTTCGAATGTCTTCAGTAGTTTTCAAGTTGTAAGGAATACGCTTTACACGCACCCGCTCGTGAGTTAAGTCCGATGGGAATTGTACGAAAAAACGCTCCGTTAATGATATCTCCTTTATTAATCCTCGTATCGAAATAATGCACATGAGAAAAAAGGTTTAGAAATTAATTTCTACCAAGGCAGGTAGATTTAAATTAACGTTGGTTGTGTATATTTTGTGGAAGTGCAAAATCACTGTTTCGGTTTCGTATAAACCCCCAGTCAGTTCAGGGATTTAGAAACAATATTTGCCCTAAAACCTATCAAGGACAGGTGTATTCTAAATATGAGTATTGGTGGAAATATATCTAGTAGTTTGTAGCACTCGCGTACATACGGCGTAATTAAGGAAGAAAATAATACAGTTGAGAAAGTTGAAAGTAATAGAAAATGGATTATAATTGAGGACAGCCGGATAACGACAAATATGTAAATGCCAAGTGAATGTATTGGAAAATCAAATGCCCCTCAATAAATTATGCTAGTGTGAGTTATGGATATAATAAAGCGGTAACAGAGGAGAAATTTAGGTCCATTGATTCCTAGGTAAACAAATAATAAGAAGATGACTAATGGTGTTATTACTTAATCTATTCGAAGGCGGTTATAACATCCAACGATATTCCGCCAATATCCCGCAGATAGGCCGATTGACGCCTCTCTGGCCTTCTACCCAAGGAACAACCACGAATTTAAAAGCATGATGAGGAAAATGGCAATACGTTACTTCCCTGCTGACATGCAGTCAGAGACGTTGCCATGGTAACCTGTAGGTTCGTTGTCGGTCTGTCGGTCACTCAATGCAGAGCATGGTACCAGCAGAAAATTGTAAATTTCTCCGTCATGTAAAGAGTAAAGTAAATTATGAACATAACGAAAGTTGTTTATAATGAAGAGACGTTTCACGTACGGTAAACGACGTTTACAGAAAATCAATAGTATAAGAGAAAATGGAGGAAAACCATTCTGGTTTTCCTATAAAACCCCGTCTATTCAAAGATTTTAAAATGATATGCATATCGAAACCTTCCCCGGAATGAGTATACTCTAAATATAAAATTTGGTTGAGGTCTATCCAGCCGTTTCGACGTGATGTTGGAAAAACCATTCTGGTTTTCCTATAAACCCCCGTGTATTCAAAGATTTTAAAACGATATGCATATCGAAACCTTCCCCGGGATGATTATACTCTAAATATGAATTTTGGTTGAGATCTATCCAGCCGTTTCGACGTGATGGTGGAAAAACCATTCTGGTTTTCCTATAAACCCCCCGTGTATTCAAAGATTTTAAAATGATATGCATATCTAAACCTTCCCCGGGATGAGTATACTCTAAATATGAAGTTTGGTTGAGATCTATCCAGCCGTTTCGACGTGATGGTGGAAAAACCATTCTGGTTTTCCTATAAACCCCCGTGTATTCAATGATTTTAAAATGATGTGCACATCGAAACCTCCCCCGGGAGGATTATACTCTAAATATGAAGTTTGGTTGAGATCTATCCAGCCGTTTCGACGTGATGGTGGAAAAACCATTCTGATTTTCCTATAAACCCCCGTCTATTCAAATATTTTAAAATGATATGCATATGAAAAACTTCCCCGGGATGAGTATACTCTAAAGATGAAGTATGGTTGAGATCTATCCAGCCGTTTCGACGTGATGGTGGAAAAACCATTCTGGTTTTCCTATAAACCCCCCGTCTATTCAAGGATTTTAAAATGATATGCATATGAAAACCTTCCCCAGGATGAGTATACTCTAAAGATGAAGTATGGTTGAGATCTATCCAGCCGTTTCGACGTGATGGTGGAACAGACAAACAGAAACAATTTTATTTATATAGTTAGGCAGTCTGTGAAATAACAGGTATCACCCATAATGGGAATTTTGTAAAATGTAAGCACGCACAAGTGTACACCCTCGTTTCCCTTCCTAAAATGTTTTTTGTTGAGTGGCTAAGTTGTTGTTTTTCTAAATTCATATACCGCATACCACCTTTTCGGACATTAACATGCATCCCTTAGTCACCTTGTAGAATGGCTTAGCCGCTGCGTCATCGTTCCTTATGCCCTACCAGGTGCTTTTTTAGATATTAAAGTTCAAGTGCTTGTGTGTGTTTCAGCCTCTATTTTTCGCATTTTTTCTCGACCTTTACCATTGAGCAACTTTTCCCACCGATTTTTACAGCCGTGTAGTGTGGGCCTCGGCCTCTGCTAATATTCTGGATGTTTCGATCCTTTCTATGAATCTGCCTTCCTCATTATATTAAGGTGGTGAGTGTTATAGTTGCGTAAATCTTAAGAGCACGAGGTATTCCCTTCACTAAGTGAGTTAGTGCTTTAACACTAAATATTAATGTGCTCTTCTGGCCCCTTAAGGAGCGTTAGCCTAAATTTACGCATCTGGGTTTGGGACCCGTCATATATAATTCTGTTTGAGGACCCACGGCTTCTTTATCTGAACTATATGGACTCTATTATCTCTCAGTTATGTAAAGACTAGTCTGTTTTGTAATTGGTAAAATCATGAGACCTCCGGGGCTGAAAACTCTAGTTTGAGATGGAAGTTGTTCAGCCCATTATGTAAACTTTCTGAGCTCATAAGCTCACTTGTTGTAAATTTCCAACTTTCTAAGCTCCTTTGTGAGATCTTCCGCTTGTTAAACGTTTTTGTTGTTATTGAGTACTAAAATAATACGAAAAGGAAGACAACACATTTTTAGCATTAACAAACTGTCAACTTTGCTTCATGCTTTGTCCGGCTAGTCAAAACCTCATGCTCCTTTCCCTCTCTGGACCACGGAAACACGGTAATAATTCCGCCTCCTTGGTTGAATGGTCAGCGTGCTTCACATCGGTTTGGAGGACCCCAGGGTCACTCGGACCGGGGATTTTATTTATTTGCGTAGTCTATAGCTAATTGCCCTGGTTCGGGGACTGAGTGTTTGTGTTTATTTCAATAACCATCTTCATTTACACACAATACACCATACTACAAACCAGTACAGAAACAATCAATAGCGAATACATTGTTCCGCATGGGGTTGGTGTCAGGAAAGTTATCCGGCCGTAAAACAGGCTGATTCCATACAAACCCAGATAACTCGCGAAATATTAGGAATTATTATTATTATTATTATTATTATTATTATTATTATTATTATTATTATCATTATTATTATAACCATGTTCGCCTTTTGCTTGGATTAGAGTACACGCCGGGCTCGGGGACTAGGAACTTGAGCCAACGACTTCAACGGAAATCATCCTACTTAGGGTCCTATCCTGACAGACACCAGGTACACTAAAGACGTCGAAAGACCTACATCAGACCTCTCCGGAGGTCATACTCCATTATTATTACTATTATTATTATTATTATTATTATTATTATTATTATTATTATTATTATTATTATTATTATTCAAGGCATGCTAACAATTTCCGCTATGGTACTGTACTGCTTTATTATTACTATGATTGCACTCGTAATTGTACCGGAGGCACAACTTCTCCGTTCATCTGAACTGAGCGCCTGTTAGAAGGCCATGTGTTTCATCAATCGGAAACTATGTAATGGAAGAAGTTTGGGCCTTTAATCTTCAGATGTCTCTACTGTACGCTTACATGACCTATCTGGTAGGAGAACGGATATTTGATTGTCAAAGGAATTTTGTATTTTCTAGGTTTGTAAAACTTAAGTATTTCTAGATTGTTTTTTATACACGTTTATAGATTGTTTTTTATTATAGTATTAACTAATAAGAAATGTTTGTATATACAGCATATTTTGTAGCCAGTCAAAATTGTTGGTGTACAGGCGATCAGCCTAGAGATTTCTGGAACTTTCCCCTCTGCTATAGAAGCTGGGGGCTTTTGGGCCATGTTCTCTTCTTCTTCGCTCAAGTCTAGAGTGCGTTCGGTTAGTGGAGGCAGCGGAAGTCCTTGCCCGTCATCGTAAGGCCACTGGGTCTAGGTAATGGCAGACATCTTTTAAATATGCGATAGCTCCAGGAAGCTAACTTGAGTGGAATGTTTCTCAATTCCTTTGTAATGTAAATTTGCAAAGTTTAACATTACTTTTTAAATGTAGATTTTCAGTCAAGTCTAAGGAATCTATTCAAATTCCTGCTGGGAAATATGAAACTTAGCGAATAAAGAGTGTTCACGCTGTGTTAATTCTTATTCAGTCTGGTATTGGGGTGACTATGATTTTCTAAATCTTTAAATTTTAACTCTGTTTTTGGAACTTAATATTTTTCGACATCTAGTCACAGTCTGTGGTATACTCTTAGCCTCTGTAACTTCGGACCATATGCCATATAGGATCTTAGGTGTTTTTCATAGTGTGTGTCAAAAGGAGTGCAAGTGCTTCGCCTCCTAGCATTTTGTTCATGGACAATTTTCTTGAATTATTTTCCTTCTGTACACGTAGGCCATTCAATATGGGCACTTATTGCCCCTGTTTACTTTCTAATTACTCATTGACAATTGTGAATCAGACTGTCGAGCAGAAAAGACAGTAAAACTGTTTTCAAACTGACCTAATGTAAAATTTGGATCAGAAACTTGTACTTTTGAGAGACTGGAATGTTGTAAATGTTGGAGCTTAGTCTACTAGAGTGTCATTGAGTGGAGCAAACGTGCTCTTTGGAATAGTGTAAATTTGGAGCTACAAGCTTATTTTGTAATTTATTGTGTACCTGAAGTTTGACTTACGCCTTTCTTGTCATCAGAGCTGTCGAGCTCATCGTAATTCTATTTAATTCTTATTTGTTGTTTTTCATCAAAGTTTAAAGCCAGAAAAAAGACAGGAATGAAATAAAATTTCAAAATGTTAGTGTTTTGTTAGCTGTCATCGTTTTTCTCTCCACACATTCAAGTCCGCACCTTCTTATACTTCTGCAAACTACCAAAACACGGTAACAGTAATAATTATTGATTATTGATTATCGGCTATTTCAATACATTGCTTTATTAAGCCAGTTCCAAGTGATATGATTAATTTCTCCATTTTATCGTTTTATTTTGTTCAACGTTTTCTGTTCTGCTATTTTCATTCTCTGTAATTATTGCATTGCTTAATGTTTTAATGGCAGTGTTTTGTCATTTTAATTGATAAATAGGGTTCCAGAGAGCAAGAGTTCTGTCAAGAGGAACAATACATTTTATAATTACAACAATGGCGCATTAACGTGTAAGATCTAAAAGTGAAACACTAATAATAGTGGTTTTACATATGCTTTGAGTATCACTATATACCTAATGGAGAAGATTATATTAAGTAAGTGTATTATTATCAAAGTAACAATTTTGTAATTGCTAGAAATGAGTTGATTTTTCTTGTTTGTGCAATATGCAGTTATGTTAGTTATATCTTGTAGTTTAATGCAGGCTATCCACTTTATAGAAACTTGATCTAGTCCATAATTCGTATGGATATTTGAAATGGATCTATAATATTGTTAGCCTGTCCTTCATGATGAATATACTTACCGATTTTTGCTCTTACCACCTGTTTCTTACCGGTGGTGAGAATGTTTATATGAATCAATTACACTGATGAATTTTGCTGTTTCCGAAGAACTAAGAGGACAGAAAATCTCATTTCATATTTCTTCACTAATCACCTTAGGATTTTAATATACCTACGATTTTAGCTTAAATGACATACCACTCCTTGAATGTCGTCGGTACTATGTTAAAGCTAACGAATTTGAAATTCCCAACTGTTCAGAGGTGCAAACAATATACCATTTTGAAATTATGAATCTTCTCAGCAGTGTCTTTCATTAAATGTACTGTGACTACCCACGACTTTCATTTTGAGTGGACCAAATTACATTGTCATAGTTGTTTTAGTTCAACTATATTAGAAAAAATTGGCCGTGACTTTACACTTCATATACATTTTAAATTAGCTATCAAAGATGAAGTGGGAAAGTCACGAGCATGTTATTTCCGTCTCCTAAATTTAAAATGATGTCTCATTCAATAAGCCATTCTCCCTTTAACTCTACAGGTACAGTAAATAGTTTAAAATCATGGTTACAATGACTAGAGTTCAAAACTGTCATAATGCACTTAATTCCTGACGTATTCACTGCTTTACGATCTGAAAATCACATATTTGTCAAAGCTCATCGTAACACTTCTTATATAAGAGTGCAGAAAAAATGAGAAATTTATACCTATGCATTTATTCCCACAGACATAACTGATTGATTGACTAGTTTACTTACTTATTTAATTAATAAATTAATAATTTAATCATTTAACTAATCAATTTATTTACTTATTTATTTACTAGCTGATGTACCCGTGCTTCGCTACGGAATTCTACACTGTATACAGAATTGTAGGTTAGGTAATGTACACGTTGTGAGCAAGACTGTATTAAATTGCATAGCTCTTAACGCTACCCTAGAAACGCGACGGAGAAATCACCAAACGTCTTTTCTCATATGAAGACTGCGTTAGGTACTTTTCATTGTAATGGAAGGCCCGCTTACCTACCATCAGTCACAATCAGATTGGGGAATTGCATTATAACGGCAGACACTCACTCTCCACCTGCCTTTTTACATACTCAGAAAGACTGTCATAGTGGTTTTTTCCCAAGTGAAATGAACATAGGACATTACAATAACGTCGGTAGGAGTGGGGCGAGTAATAGCAATGTTTTCACATGAAATACTTGATCAAATGAAAAACCACACACTTTCTCACTTTTAACGAACAGTAGCCTACTACGCTGCCGATCTAACAGTCCAAAGTTCCAAAGCTGGAATGACCAGGCCGCAGACAGCCATGATCCGTGAACACTCTTAGCCTTTTTTCGGGACGGGGGTGGGGGGTAGTGGAGAGTCCCAGGGCAAAAACTATGCCCTTTTACTAATCTGTTTCCTAGGAGTAACCGATGAGTCGGAAAATCTCAATTCACTACACTGGCGGCGGAAATATCTATGTGACTTGGAGACAATTTTTTCCTCCAACCAGAGGATAAACCCACTCTCCACTGCTAATTTTGAATAAAATGAATGTAGAATTTAATGAAAGTGAAGAGGAAGAAGCTTTTTATAAGGGACGGCTCTTTTCAGGGTTGTATTTTGAATTATTCGGTGAACTGCGGTGCTATAATTTGGAATATGCCTAAATTGCAATTCTAGACCAGGTCATACTACTACTGCTGCTGCTACTACTACTACTACTACTACTACTACGTGAGCATCTGCCTTAAGAGTGCACACTGCTCATTCAAAACAGGCTCGTCAGAGTAGGGATCGAATAGCTGGAATACTATGATGAACCACTGAGTTACGTACCAGCAGTACGGTTCAGAAAATGTACGAACCAGAGGAATGACAGGCTGAAGGAGAAAGTTTTTCAACTCCTCAGCTATTTCCCGCCAATATTCAGTCAGGCTGTTATACTGGGTACGCATCAGTAATCCGATTTATCGGAGTTGAGTGGAAGCATAAGAGACAAAGAAGATCACCGCAAACAATGGTCAATGTTATGTTATTGTTGATCAATGTTATGCGCTTTCAATAATGTAGGCCTTCACATACAGTTGGTTTTCTTCCGACTCTGAAGTACCACTCTGATCGTAGTCGGTACGGTAAAATTGAATAAAACATAAATGGTCGGAAATTGTATTCTCTGTAACCTTTGCTATATAGTATATTTCGATAGGGCCAATAACACAGGTATTTAAAAATAAAACTTTTGGCTCCTTCCCCTAAACTACAATTTCATACAGGGCGAATAAAATTGTTTATAATTTAGACTATAGTTTCTTATTCATAGACTCTATACACCGACTTTCATTAAATTCGGTCATCCCATTTTCTCGTGGTTCGGCGTTGAAGTGGACTTGGCAACAAAAATACAAATTCATGAAAATCTGTGTTATCAAAGTCGGTGCTGTAACAAAGTAATACTTAAATGATCGGAAATAAAATTCTGTATAACTTTAGTTATGTAGTTTTTATCGGTAGGACCATTAATAATATAAATATTTGAGAAATAAATTTAAAGCCTTCTCCTAAACTACCATTTCACACAGCGTGAGTAAAATGATTCATAGCCTAGATTATAGTGGCCCATCCCTCGACTTCACATACCGATTTTCAATAAATTATCTTCAGCCGTTTTCTCGTGATGCGTGTACAGACAGACAGACAGACAGACAGACAGACAGACAGACAGACAGACAGACAGACAGACAGACAGACAGACAGACAGACAGACAGACAGACAGACAGACAGACAGACAGACAGACAGACATTACGGAAAAGTAAAAATTGCATTTCCTTCTTACTATGGACATGACCGATACAGAAAGACTATCCTTTTCTAATTCTAAGCAATGTACAGACAAAACACTTATTTTATACAAGCAAGATACCCGTGCTTCCCTACGGTATTATACTGAAATTTATGAGCAAATGCTTAACGTTTTATATATAATCCGACGATATTCACGATCTGACTCGTTTTCTGAGAGATTCCGCCAAAATTCGCGATCTGACTCGTTTTCTGAGAGATTACAGCAAAGTTCCTCCCATTTTCCAATCTTTTTTCCAACAATCGATTTCGTACTTCCCGTGCTAGGTCCAGGTATTCCACCCGGTTAGCTGGGTCCCTAAATCTTTCCCATCTTTTCCTATAAGCATTTTTAATTTGGATCAAATCCTTGAGGAGATCCGGGGTGGTGTCGTCTTGGGCGCATTGGCGGTACTGAACCCGCGGCCGGACTGCATTCGTAGTCATTACCCGTCCAGGACCCGTTTCCAGCGCGGTCCGCACATTTTGACGACGGTCCAGAACACTATTATTATTATTATCATTATTATTATTATTATTATTATTATTATTATTATTATTATTATTATTATTATTATTATTATTATTATTATTGTTCGAGACCCCAAAGCAAATGCAAGACCGCTACTTGGCGGTAAATTACATCTGCTGCCATTGTCATTGATGACAATATGACCAGCACCATTGTAGCCCGTAGGCAAGTGCACAGGACTTCTGGCGATACGAATGACATACTTCCGTACATTATTGACCTTTTTATAGAGGAGAACAATTGCAGGGTCAATCTCGTTCCTATCGTTTATTTCAAATGTGTTTAAATTTTTATTTATATGACAGGAGAATCTACTTTAATCTAAGAAGGTTCTCCAAAGGGAAAGATGGCTCTTTAAAACGAAGTCAGGAAATTTTAAAAATGATCGGTTTATGATCAGAATAACTACAATGAAAATCCACAGCCTGTTACCAGTCATTCAACCGGGTCAGGAGTAGAATGAATAAAGCCCCCAGCTAGCGGTGAGGATAGGAATTGTGCCGGCTGCCGAAGCCTGTCGCACACCTCTGGGGCAATGATTAATGAATGACATATGAAATGAAATGATATTGGATATGGAGAGTGCTGCTAGAATGAATGATGACGGGGAAAACCGGAGTACCTGGAGGAAAACCTGTCCCGCCTCAGCTTTGTCCAGCACATGGAGTGACCAGGATTTGAACCACGGAACCCAGCGGTGAGAGGCTTCGGATTTTCCAAAAACAAAGGTATGTTTTTCTTTATTTTTGAAGGAGGTTCCAAATTTAAATTTTCATGTCTGTAATATCTTCAGTTTTTGAGATATATGTCTCCTCATAAAAAGTGTTCAACCGCTTTTCCCTACCTTTTCAGCCCGCTACGTGGGATTTTCCGAAAACAAAAAAATACGGGTTTCTTTATTTTTAAAGGGATTCCAAATACCATTTTTTATGACACTAAACCTTTAAGTTTTTGAAATATAGATATCCTCATTTCAAAAATTCACCTCCCTTTTCACCGCCTTAGCGACACGGTATTCAAAAAGCCTCCCTTAGCGCGCATCTACATGTTAATATGAATGTATCCACAACATTTCATTTCTCTATGTCTAGTAGTTTCGGCTCGGCGATGATGAATCCGTCAGTCAGTCATTCAGTCAGGACAAGTTATTTTATATTTATTTATTTATTTATTTATTTATTTATTTATTTATTTATTTATTTATTTATTTATTTATTTATTTATTTATTTATTTATTTGCACTGACTGACAGAGCAAATGCAATACCAAGAAGGAGTGGTCAGAACTTTATGGCAATTACAGGGTAGACTGACGTCACTGAGGTATGCTCATGATGTGAAATGCGCCGCTGTGCTGCGCACGTAGCGAACGATAAATGGGACACGGCGTCGGCGAATGGCCCACTTCGTACCGTGATTTCTCAGCTGACAGTCATTGTAGTCGTGTGCCACAGGACACGTGTATAGCTAAGAATGCCAGGCCGCCGTCAACAGAGGCATTTCCAGCAGACAGACGACTTTAGGAGTGGTATGGTGATTGGGCTGAGAAGGGCAGGTTGGTCGCTTCGTCAAATCGCAGCCGATACCCATAGGGATGTGTCCACGGTGCAGTACCTGTGGCGACGATGGTTGGCGCAGGGACATGTGGCACGTGCGAGGGGTCCAGGCGCAGCCCGAGTGACGTCAGCACGCGAGGATCGGCGCATCCGCCGCCAAGCGGTGGCAGCCCCGCACGCCACGTCAACCGCCATTCTTCAGCATGTGCAAGACACCCTGGCTGTTCCAATATCGACCAGAACAATTTCCCGTCGATTGGTTGAAGGAGGCCTGCACTCCCGGCGTCCGCTCAGAAGACTACCATTGACTCCACAGCATAGACGTGCACGCCTGGCATGGTGCCGGGCTAGAGCGACTTGGATGAGGGAATGGCGGAACGTCGTGTTCTCCGATGAGTCACGCTTCTGTTCTGTCAGTGATAGTCACCGCAGATGAGTGTGGCGTCGGCGTGGAGAAAGGTCAAATCCGGCAGTAACTGTGGAGCGCCCTACCGCTAGACAACGCGGCATCATGGTTTGGGGCGCTATTGCGTATGATTCCACGTCACCTCTAGTGCGTATTCAAGGCACGTTAAATGCCCACCGCTACGTGCAGCATGTGCTGCGGCCGGTGGCATTCCCGTACCTTCAGGGGCTGCCCAATGCTCTGTTTCAGCAGGATAATGCCCGCCCACACACTGCTCGCATCTCCCAACAGGCTCTACGAGGTGTACAGATGCTTCCGTGGCCAGCGTACTCTCCGGATCTCTCACCAATCGAACACGTGTGGGATCTCATTGGACGCCGTTTGCAAACTCTGCTCCATCCTCGTACGGACGACCAACTGTGGCAAATGGTTGACAGAGAATGGAGAACCATCCCTCAGGACACCATCCGCACTCTTATTGACTCTGTACCTCGACGTGTTTCTGCGTGCATCGCCGCTCGCGGTGGTCCTACATCCTACTGAGTCGATGCCGTGCGCATTGTGTAACCTGCATATCGGTTTGAAATAAACATCAATTATTCGTCCGTGCCGTCTCTGTTTTTTTCCCCAACTTTCATCCCTTTCGAACCACTCCTTCTTGGTGTTGCATTTGTTCTGTCAGTCAGTGTATTTATTTATTTATTTATTTATTTATTTATTTATTTATTTATTTATTTATTTATTTATTTATTTATTTATTGTGATCATGAATTATTTCCTTCACATCCTCTCTTAACCTTGTTGAAAATATTTCTTTGTTGGTGGAAAGTTATACAGATTGCATAAAATAATTATTTTTCTTATAGTGTTGTAAAAGTTTCAGAATTTCTTTAGAGTCTCTGAACCTTTAGTTTTATCCCATGAAACAACACCAGCCCAATTACTACCAATTACCTGTATATGGGAAAAATTAAAAATAATGTTTCCAACACAGCGTATCCTATTCCAATTATTATACTTTCACCTTCTTTTTACCTTTCAAAAGTGTATCCTGCACGGTGGTGTGGAAAATTTGCTCTTTTGGCTAAATATAGTAACTTTCACTTTTGGATGCTTTAATTTCGTAATGGAATTTTGTAAAATTCCTCAGAAGTACATCCACTCTCTAAACGTCGCTACATTTTAATTATATCACCGTAATATTAGGACAACTGATAATATACTACTATACTTCTCTGAGGACAAACATGTTGGACTGGATACATCAAGATATATTTAGTACGTAGTCACACTTTCCTCTCTTCAGAGAGATGTCCTTCATAATCTGCCTGATACGTATACGTATATTCAAATGTACAAATCTCCAATTTCAACATTTGTCTGTTTTTCGTTAGCAGTTGTTCATCAACATTCCTAGAGCATTTTCAGTAAAACGTCCACTGAACATTAAACGTAGAGATTTCGATGATGAAACTCATAGACACGTATAATTTACCGGAAATTCAATAACACGTCCGTTAGATTAAATTGAGGGTCGCCAGCTGGTTAATTATGAGCACAATCACAAGGTGCTGAATGTGTTATGTTGGTTAGTATTCAGCAATGCCTTTGAAATAAGAAGCAACTACGAAAAATACTCGAATGCGGCGAATTCGTTACTTTGTCGGACGTAAAAAGTGAATAGTAGAACTGAAAATGAAATGAAATGGCATATGGCTTTTAGTGCGGGGAGGTGTCCGAGAACATAAGCTCGCCAAGTGCAGGTCTTTTGATTTGACCCCCCGTAGGCGACCTGCACGTCGTGATGAGGAAGAAAGGATGATGAAGACGACACATACACCCAGTCGCCGTGCCAGGAAAATTAACCAATTATGGTTAAAATCCAGAACCTGCCGGGAATCGAACCCGGGACCCATGAGACCAAAGGCCAACACGCTAATCATTTAGTCATGGAGCCGGACAAATAGTAGAACTAGAATAGGAACGTAAAATTACAAGTATGACATATTCGCTATTTTACCACGGCGACTTTAAAATAAACCTCTTATTCATCACCAGCAGTTACAGATTCGACAATTTGCTAAGAGAAGTACGACCCAGAATAGCACTGGAAAATGTCAAACATGAATGGAGTTTTGCATATTCGTAAAAATGGTGCGAACAATGTTATTGGGCTCATTCTGTTTCCATTTTAGAGTAAGATTGTCATAATTCTCGGATAACTAAGATTACTGAGAGAATACTCGGGTGAGCACACAAGCAGGGACAATAATTTACAACATTTACTTAACGAGGGAGACTCAGGAAGCGTCACTGCACTATGAGTATGACTATTGGGAACTGATCATCTTGTGAACTTAGTGACATTCGTGAAATATCAAACTCAAATCCTCTGCCCACCTCACTGCTAACTTTATTCTCTTCTCAACGCTAGGCTACATTCCAGATACGGAATAAGTATGGCTGTGAGTCACCTCATTCCTATCTACGACTTCATTTTTAAACTCTTGCTGCACCCCACGGATACAAATGCCTAGAATCAGAATACTGCGCGACTGGCGCCTATTACTCAGGACACATCAGTGATGAAAACAGTTCTTGTTACCTCATGCAAACCAAGTTCATGTCAGTAAAAAACTTAAAGGGTATTACGTTCACGGTCTTGAAGGAATGAAACTCCTTAGTAGTTCTCCATCTTTCTCGCAGCTATTCATATAATAATTTTTCTGGAAAAGCTAGAAATAGCATTAATATATTATTCAAGGACAGCTTAATCACAGCGATTTCGAAGAGTTCCTGGAGCAGTGAACGGGAGTTTTGACATGAAAAATGTCTTCCATTGAAAATATAGGAAGATTCTGTTAAACTTTTTAGATTTTCTGCACCTGAGGAATATGAATCTTCCATTCTGTGGCCATGAAATATGGATTACATTTCATGGAGCCTGGTGGAGGGGCGCCAGACGACACTAGCCCGACAATTATCCTTGAAGGAGATAAATGGCTTATGAATTGTAACCTGGCCCTGTGACATCGTTCACCACGTTGAGCAGGAGCATGTCACCAGTAACGAGCGTTGCGATTATAGCTAATTTATGGTCTGTTAGTTTGAAGAACGTCACCTCAGCTAAACAGATATTGCATAAATTAATTACGAAAAGCCAAAACGATTAATAACTGTGAATGTATCCGTCCTTCAGCAATGGGATAGTTTTATTCTGAAGTAAAAATATTATTTGTACAATAATGTGAATTATCAACAATAGTAAATGATTTATACTAAGCACTCCCGTAGTTTGATGGGGAATCGGAGTAAATAAGGAACCTGCTCTTAGAGTTGCTTCCCTTTTCGACGTATGATGAAAATAACAAAGTTAAAATTTTTAAAATATATCATTTTGATCTTATGTAAGGTCATGCAGGGTTGTACTAAACTTCATTCAAACTGAGGGGAATTCGAATGTCCTATCTCACATACAGTATGTTAATATTGCCTATTCAAAATCTGTATATCTCTGAAAATCTCTTAGCTAAAATTATGAAATCTTTGTTGATAATGATGATGATGATGATGATGATGATGATGATTATTACTGTTATTATTGTCCGGCTCCATGGCTATATGGTTAGCGTTCTGGCCTTTGGTCAGAGGGGTCCCGGGTTCGATTCCCGGTATGGTCGGGAATTTTAACGATCATTGGTTAATTTCGCCGCCTCGAGGGCTGGGTATACGTATCGTCTTCATCATCATTTCATCCTCATTACGACGCGCAGGTCGCCTACGGGTGTCAAATCAAAAGACCTCCACCTGGCGAGCCGAACATGTCCTCGGACACTCCCGGCACTAAAAGCCATACGCCATTTCATTTTTCACTATTATTATTATTATTATTATTATTATTATTATTATTATTATTGCTTAAAGGGGCCTAACATCTAGGTCATAGGCCCCATGAAAACTTTAGATCTGGTTTATTGTGAATTTACTGAACCAGGATAAATTGATCTTTTATCCTTCCTGGTGTTTTTTTTTTTTTTTTTTACCAAATATCTGGGGTCAGCAATAATGTGGATCAAGCTCAATTTTACTGCCTGATGCCCTTACTGAGGTTAACTTTAGATGGAGGGATGTTTTCACTATTCCATGTTTGTGTGATAGTTGATACTGTGGTGTGCTGAACGTAAAGGAAAGCGCGTGCTAAGACGAGCACGAACACCCACTACCGAGCTAGAGAAATACACCGAACACTGCTAAAATCATTAATCGAATACAGGGCCCTATCAACTGAAGGCCACTATGCTGAACACTCCTGTAAGGAGCTGGTCTCAATTCATCGTTCCCATCTGAACATACAGTATATCACTTTAATGAAAAGAGTTTTTGAAATGAACAAATATTACGCCATTCTCTAATCCAGACAGTGAGAAAATGTCCCACTGTTTGGCTGAGTAATCAGCGTAGTGGCGTTCGGTTTACAGGCGCCGGGTTCGACTCTCGAACGAGCGGGGAATTTCAACCCCGTTCAGTTACATCCTCTAGCTCGAGGGGTGTGTATTTGTGATCGTCTTATTGTACATCTTCACCTATACACAACATACTACAGGATTACACACAATATTGATCACACTACGAACTACCAGACATATACACAGTGGTGAATACATCCCTCCACATAGTGTAGGTTTGCGCCATGAAGAAATACGGCCGTAAACGAGGGATTCATCCACATAACTACCGACCGCAGATTATTGATAAAAAAGCGAGGAAAGGGAGAGAGAGTGAGAAAATGCTTGCTGTGGTTTTGGTTCAGTAGTCCTTTTAGTTCTTCCTCCGTTCTCTATTTTGAGAGATAGGACTATGTGCAGTTCATTTATTTATTTATTTATTTATTTGTTTATTTATTTATTTATTTATTTATTTATTTATTTATTTATTTTTCGTGAACATAACAGGTCGTGAGTCCAGTTACAATGTTTACGACAGTTGTTTCTTAGACGTAAAAGCATTATTTAGAACATTCTTAAAATGATTTGCCAGTGACACACAAGTCACATTAAAAACAACATGAAGAAAAATATAACTAATATTACATTAAAGTTCCAATTATCACTAATTGTAATATAATAATTAAAACAATTATTAGTCAGGATATTTTAGTTGGGATCTAGTAAATTGAATAATATGATTTACAGCGTTAACACTAATTTTTCTTTTAAATTGTTCTCGTATCTTCTAAATTATGTTGAGAAGTACAGTGTTATATGGCGAAGTGTATGTAACGTCTTTCATAATAACAATATCAACGTAGGGATGAATATTATTATAATGTCTCATTGCTCAGTTAATAGGGAAGTTCTTACGAATTTCAGTATTAGCCCTTTGTGATGTTTGGGACATCACTGTATATTTTTAATTATTGAACTATATATTTAATTGATAAGATGTATATATTTAATCACTGATAGGTCATTTTTAATTTAATATGTATATATATATAGGGTTTTTATCATCCATTTCAATCATCATTTCATTTCTTTGTATCGCGGCTATAACGTATTCTGAACGAACAAATTATTGGGTAAAGTATTTCAACATCATGCATATTAATAACTTGCAGTAAATTTTCCAATAGCCGTTGTGAGGTGACCAGATTCAGCAGGCTAATTTCAGCCCAATTCCAGGAAAAGTACGTCATCTAGGTTACGAGAGACCTTACCCTCTCTACCTCATGAAGAGACAGTTGATACATTATTAACACCCACTTTTCAAACTCCGCTTCGGGACGCTTTATTTCAGCGGGAAAGTTCAGCCTATGTGAATGAACGTAATGAAGCAACGTGATGGGTTCACAGCAATACATCGGAGAAGGGATGAGACCTCGAATCTTACTGGACCATGTGATATGGCTGATGGAAGGAGACTTTTGAACCGATAAATACCACCGACAAGGGCTGGAGAGGAGATTCGGACTTTCTCATTTGTATTCTTATTCATACTCTTACTACGATTCTACGTCTACACATCGGAGAAGATTTTAACTTAGTTCACTTTTACCGGCTTTGACTAGTATAGGGCAGGAGAGCTCTTATTATGAATTTAGCTACGCTACTGTTCTGTAATACGGAAGAATACGAATGTATTCTCTCCATGAACATAACCCATGGTGGTTTTGCACTTAAAATTAGGACTCATTACGACTTTATGTAAGGAGTACAGTAGGAAGTGTTAAGGACAGGAAATGTAGAAGTAGGACTGGAATCCAACAACAGAGAAGGCAGCCGGTACGAGATCCACATATCATCAGCTTCAAGACAACAGAGTCTACATATGGTGAGCTTATGGCATAAGTTACTGCAAGTCTTCGCGCAACAGTTCATTTTTAAAATTAATTTCATTCAATTTTTCTTTTGCTTCCGTAAGTTCAGATGTCGTTAAAACGCCGTTACGTCACGTTTTTCATCTTAATAAATAGCTGTTTTAATTTGTATTTTAATGAAATGATTATTAATGATCCTTAAATTCCAAGTTAGTGTACTTAATGATTTGTGTTCCGTTCACCTCACCCCTGGGAGTTTTTTGAGTCTCATTACGCATTATTATTATTATTATTATTATTATTATTATTATTATTATTATTATTATTATTAATTATCTACTTTTGTTTTCAAGCCATAAGCTTGAAGACTGGCGCCCTTGGGATACTGTTTATGGAGAAACAATGGCATATCATTTATTTATTTTAATATTAAAGTGACCCGCCACGTTATAATTTTGTCATTCATCTGTGGGCCAAGTGGGTACGTCACATATGACAGATAGAAGATATTTCTAGGACGACTTAGTTTCCGTAGAATAGAGAAAGAGATTGACTGCAACGTATTTGGATCACCAATTTTAAAATTAATTATTTTATACAGGAAATTAAAATCTTTCAAACGTCTTCTGTGGTGCAAGGTATTCACACCATGTTCCCTGAGTATACTTGAATAAGTTATGAATGTCCTGTAATTGCCTGTGATTTTATAAGACAGTCATGAATTTTAGAAACTTTTTTTGAGCACTATCGATAAGATTGATGTTCCTTGTGGTTATTGGGTTCTAAACAATTGAGATATACTCAATGATGGACCTTAAACATGATTTGAAATTTAAGAGTGTCTTTGGGTGTCATGATATTGAATTCCGTACAACAAAAACAACACTTTCAGAGCATTACTCGTCACTTTTTAAATGATGTCGTTAAATGTTAGATCTTCATTGAATGGTATTCTTGAACCCGCCTTCGTTTTGGTACGGGTTAATACGTTAATATCCATTGTATAGTTATAACTTATCTCCCGTTTCTTCCGAATAAATGTCATATCTACACATTTATCTACGTTAAAATGTAACTTATTTTATTTGCTTCTGCCTACAAGAGAATCTAAATCGTTTTGAAGCTGATTAAAGTCGGATCTGGCTTTCATAAATTCGTATATTTTAAAATCATCAGCAAAAATATGATGTCAGATGATGTTATAGATATCGGAAAGTCATTAACAAGATGCATAAATAGCAATGACGACAAATTAGAGTTTTGAAGAACTCCGTAATTAACATCAAACTTGGAAGTTATATGACGTTTGTAACCTACAGTCTGAGTTCTAACATTCGAATACTATATCAGTATTCTTTCAATGTATTTGAAAATCCAAATGAAGAAAATGTATTTATTAGGCAATTATGATGAAAAGTTTCTTGAAAAACCGTGTAAATTACCTCAGCAAGTGCATATTCATCTAACCTGGTGGATACAGATTCAGGTAAGGTGCAAAAAGTTGGCATTATTCCAAAATTCCAAATTATATTTAGCCATTTACTGACAGTATATCATTTTTAAATAGTTGGCAAACCCATTAGCTACGTCATCTGGTGCTTATAACAAACAACGTTGAAATTTAAATAATGGGTTACCCTTTAAGCATCTGCTCAAACTTCCGTAACACATTACAATAACTAATCAAGTTACTTTCAATCTTCTGGACATATTGCCTGTATGCAATAGTTATATATTTATATTGTTGTTCGAATTTGTTTAAATACCTGCATGCAATACTCGGAATTTTTCTTTCTAAATGTTTCTTTTAATTTAATATTAATTATAATATCCTTAGTAAACCAGATGGAGTATTTTATATTATAGCTCTTCATTTACTTATTATATTAAAATATCAGATACTAAAAATTGCTATACAAGCAAAAAATGATATATGTGTTCATACAACGAAGCACTGAATTACAAATTACGTATCTCACTTTAGTCAGCTATTATTCATGATAATGTTATGAAAATAAATAATGAAACTGTTTCTACAACTCAGTTGAAATCAATGACCTCTCGCCAAATTGACCGTGGTTCGAATACCAAATAGAAATCAAAACTCATGTGTATGTTGTTTGAAATTAAAGTAAACCTCTTGGTCCTATGGTTTGTAGACACAATATAATCGTTAAAGAATTCTGGGTGTTAGTTTTTTGATTCCTGTAAAATATTACTGCACACTTTTCGCGTTCAGAGGTACTGTGGAATATCCCAAGGATCGCATGTCACGGGGACAACCTGTTCCACCTGCGGGGATGTAGGGAGGACAGTAACTCAAGAGGACCATTGTGTCCAAAGGAAAACTGGGACGATCGGATGCTCAGATATGCTCTGCTCAGTCTCATCACGTTCCACCATCAGACATACGTGACAACGAACCAAATTCTGAATAAATATTAATACGGACCCACTGTTCATTTGTTGACAATAATAACTAGCCATTTTGGCGACATGTCACACAGATGATGGCCAAGTATCGAGCTACATTAACGACTCTTCTCTATGGACTAAAGTTCATGATTATCAGCCAGAAGAGGATCATTGGAAAACAAGCCCACTAAATCTTACTTCTTGGAGAAATTCCATCTTTAGACTCTCA
This sequence comes from Anabrus simplex, assembly GCF_040414725.1. Taxonomy (NCBI): domain Eukaryota; kingdom Metazoa; phylum Arthropoda; class Insecta; order Orthoptera; family Tettigoniidae; genus Anabrus; species Anabrus simplex. The sequence goes on from NC_090266.1 coordinate 477,353,828, forward strand.
TCAATTGAAAACAATGGGCTGGTGGTAGGAACCAGCAGAAAAAGTATTCTCTTCTTACACGGAATATTTGGTATTCTGCCCCTTTAAAAAACATTCTAGATCAACCACTTATCAGTCACAGACCTCTGAATTTGAATTAATTACGACTGACATAATATCCTCACCACTATAACGGGTGAATTTTGTTCTTAGAAATCGTTTCAGAAAATCAGTGACTTCCATATTTTACACAATTAGTATTCAAACACCCGCCCCGCGGTTTAGGGGTAGCATGCCTGCCTCTTACCCCGAGGCCCGGGGTTCGATTCCCGGCCAGGACAGGGATTTTTACCTGAATCTGAGAGCTGATTCAAGGTCCACTCAGCTTACGGGATTACAATTGAGAAGCTATCTGACGGTGAGATGGCGGCCCTGGTCTAGAAAGCTAAGATAACGGCCGAGAGGGTCCGTCGTGTTGACCAGACGACACCTCATAATAGGCAGGCATTCGGGCTGAGCAGCGGTCGCTTGGTAGGCCATGGCCCTTCGGGGCTGTTACACCATGGGGTTTAGTTTTCAAACAGGCGTAGTTGATAGAACGCTTAATTTACGGGATTGAATTCCACCGTTATTTGTCGACTTTTAAGAGTGTTTAAATGTGAAAGACCCATACATTTATTGACTTGTTGAAGAATTATTCAGTATCCATACCATTCTAAAACAGTCATAGAAGTAATACATTATTCATACAAGGAAGTACTGGATTACAAACCACGCATCTCAATCTAAGCAGGAATATTTTCGTGGAAATGTAACCAACGTAAACAATGAACGTGTTTTCGCATATCGGAGGAAACTAAGGCCTCCTGAGACCCTTGGTTTTCGCAATGAATATTGAAGAGAGACATTAAACATATTACATTATTATTATTACTACTATTATTATTATTATTATTAATTATCATTATTACTATTAATTATTTAATTAATTAGTTAATAATTAATAATTATTATTTAATTAATTAAAAAATAATAATAATAACAATAATAATAATAATAATAATAATAATAATAATAATAATAATAATAACAGTTAATCCACACATAACGTTTTGTCTACAGGATTAAAACAACATTAATTCCATTACGTTCACTTTTGTTGTAACATTTCACTCTAAAAAGCGAACTTCCAAATTAAAAACAATAACAGAGAAGATTGCTTCTTTTTACAATTGGCTTTACGTCGCACCGACACAGGAAGGTCTAATGGCGACGATAGATAATATTGTAGATTACACTATAAGTTCAGATAGCTCCATTACAGCGATACACAGTAATTCTACTTTTCAGTTCTTTCTGTTCAGAAATATATCATTTCCGTACGGGGCGTAATTTTATTTCTGTTGTAGCATAGAGGCCTATAATGCTACATTAGTATTACAAAACAATTTGCTATTTCAATATTTAATTTATGTACATTATGTTTATAGCTTGTATAATTGAATTATTAGGAGATAAAATGTTGTAATTAGATGAATAGTTTATATTCTCTTTATTCATATGTATTTAAATTTTGTTAATTTACAATTCAGTTATTGGGACACACTTGTGTTATCTGGATAATTTCGTATTCAGTCGTTAAACCAGAAAATCAGATACAGGAAGTGCTTGAGGAAATTAAATGCAATAATACTGGAAACGTTTGAAGTTTTCAGAGAAAGATTGTAACTGGACGTTTTAAATATCGTCAGATTCTGTGACCGTTCTGGTCGTTAGTGCAAAGCTATTCCGGTTTGTCGATGGTCGGAAGTGGAACGCCATGTTATGAGAGCTATTTTTTTACTATTGGCGTTAGTGTGTGCCAATTATTAGAGCACTAGTTCATTCTTTTTATATTAATCAGAAGAGTACCTAATTCAGTTTGAACTGTTTTTGTTATCTTGAGTGTCATCAGTTCGGTCACATTTCTGAATATACCGTTGTAATCAATGTGCGTTATGTGAGCATTAGTTTTAATATCATCCGAGGGCTCCCTACACGTTGCAAAAACTGTTTGAAATCCTTCATAGGTTTAGATATGATTCAGATCTATGTCTGGACTCCTTCGCAATTACAAAGTCAACACCAAACAGATATCGCTTCTAAAGTGTGAGCGTGTTATTTCTATGACGGTGGGAATTCTGAGTAAAAAGAAAACCGTATGAAAGAACATTGGCTCAATTTTTTTTTGAAGCACAAATTTTAATTGCTTCGTTTTTATATAAATTATGTTAATGAATCTAACAAGTAAACTATTCCATAATAGCTTGAGTGCATGTTCCTAACAAGTTTTGTCGTTTTCAAGGAGTTGTAGGCAAGGCCCATTTAACATAATATCAGATATGCAGCATTTGTCCGCAACCTGGATAAAATAATCTAACGTTTCTACCTTTCTTTTCTGCCTGGCTCCATCGCTAAATGGTTAAGCATGCTGGTCTTTTGTCACTGGGGTCACGGGTTCGATTCACGGCCAGGTAGGGAATTTTAACTACAATTGGTTAATTCCGCTGACACGGAGGCTGGACGTATGCATCGTCTCCATCATCATTGCATCCACATATGGACGCGCGGGTCGCCTACGAGCATCAAATCAAATGACCTGAATTTGACGAGCCGTACTTGTCTTCGGACACTCCGGGAACTAAAAGCCGTACGCTATTTCATTTCATGCCGTTTGTAATTTTTTTAATATCTAAATTTCGGGAGATTCTTTGGTGACCTCTGGCACCCATTTACCAGCAGTTTCGGAAATATATTATTATTATTATTATTATCATTATTATTATTATTATTATTATTATTATTATTATTATTATTATTATTATTATTATTATTATTATTATTATTATTATTATTATTAGAGGTAAGTATTTGAATTATTACTAATATGGTCCAACAGTGGGCGAGTCTCATGAAAAATTACGACGAAATTATTTTTTCATTTCTCATTGCAGTGGTTTAACGTTGGAATAACACATGAAAAGATTTCGGCGATGGGAGGTTGGAAAGGAGCTAGGATTTGGAAGGTAGTGACCGTGGCCTTAATTAAGGTACAACCACAGTATTTGGCTGATGTGAAAATGGGGAAACCACTTAATACCATCTTCAGTGCTTCGCAGCCACCATCTCCCGAATGCAAGCTAATACCTACGTAACTTTATCCACACGGCCAACTCGCTCGGTAAGACGTAATCCTCTACTTAAATTGCACTCTCGGCATTTTCGCTTATCATGTTCTAGTTCTGCTTTTCTTGAGTACATATTACTACTCCGCATTCACAGTTTTCCAAGTTTGGTGATAAAGACGTGTAGTAGTACCGGGCGAGTTGGCCGTGCTCGTAGAGGCGCGCGGCTGTGAGCTTGCATCCGGGAGATAGTAGGTTCGAATCCCACTATCGGCAGCCCTGAAGATGGTTTTCCGTGGTTTCCCATTTTCACACCAGGCAAATGCTGGGGCTGTACCTTAATTAAGGCGACGGCCGCTTCCTTCCAACTCCTAGGCCTTTCCTATCCCATCGTCGCCATAAGACCTATCTGTGTCGGTGCGACGTAAAGCCCGTAGCAAAAAAAAAGACGTGTAGTAAAAAAATGTGCATATAGTGATCAATATTTGTATTTGTTCCTTTACTTCAAGAAGCAATATACACTTCATTTTCGTTTACATTCATCCAGGACAGCGTCTCACGTAAATGTATGCTACAACGAATTTTATTTTATTAAATAAAGGTACCGTCGTAATCTACAAGCATATATATTAAACATTCACCTCAGCGCATCATTGTTGCAGTGCTAGTGGTTGTGGTCATAGTTTATCATCAACCCCATATACAGCCAAGTTCACGGAATCTTCCCGATGTATCTATTTTCCGATCGTGTTCACTTTTATCTAAAACAGTATTGTCTTGCCAGAACATCCATAACATTTTGTTGACAACACCATTATCTTGATGAGCCTGTCGTTTATTGATTTGAAGTAAATTCCAGCACACAGACACTAACCTATGAACAAAGTTCAGTTGTACGTGAGAACTGAAACGAGAGGATTGAAGGAAAAGTTAACGGGAGTGGTTGAATTGCACAGCCTTGTAAAGTTGGTCTACATCAGATCTGTGGAACAGTAGAAGGCTTGAAAATGAGCATCCTCTACATTTATGTTATGTGTGAATTTGAATGTGTCAGTGTTTCATTTACAGTGTTTAGCTGGTTGTAACTCATTGTACCACTTAATCTCCTGTAGTCCGACTTGTTGGCTGAATGGTCAGCGTACTGACCTTCGGTTCAGGGGGTCCCGGGTTCGATTTCCGGTTGGGTCGGAGATTCTAACCTTCGTTGGTTAATTCCAATGGCCCGGGGGCTGGATGTTTGTGCTGTCTCCAACATCCCTGCAACTCACACACCACACACAACACTATCCTCCACCACAATAACACGCATTTATCTACACATGGCAGGGTCTGCTTTACAAGGGCTGCAGTCGGCTAGAAATAGCCACACGAAATTAATTATCTACTGTAAGTCGTAGTGTTAAGGCATTAGAAATATTTTTGTATATGATTTTATATGTGATAGAGTTGTAACTATTATTGTAGTTCAGCACATATAAGAGAATATTTTGTGAAATTTTGGGTGAATTTCTAATTGTATATGTTTTAATTATGTTATGCATTATGTAATGAAATATTTTGAACTTTTTTCCACAAATTTCGTACTAATTCCTTTGAGATCGCTTTTCATTACTATGTTACTCTAGTCGCATGCGATTTATAATTTTGAAGTCCTTTTTTGTTTCTTACTTCAAAGTACTCTCCTCTTGTTCTCCTTTCGCTGTCGTAAAATTCGTTGATGCGAGGTAATTTCGTTTAATGTTTGTTTTCTATGTAATTTGTTTGCACTTTTGTTGTTATTGTTAGGTAATTTACCGTCGGCTTACTTCTAAAATCTTGTATTTTACAATGTTCTTCCTCACCATTATATTCCTTAACACTGGTCACGCCTCCCAGCCACATATTTATATGCAATCCATCAGAACCTTTTTCGTAGTGTTCATTTTCCTGTGCAAACGTGTAAAGGAAAATGGACCTTACCATACAGTATTGTAGGAATGTTGTTTTCGTGGTGAATTTAAGCACTCCTACAGTTTAACGTATTTAAGGTTCATTTTCCTTTACATACAACCGTAGGAAAATGAACACAACGAAAATTGTTCTGATGGACTGTACATCCACATGTGGCTGGGAGGCGTGACCGGTCTTAGGGAAGAAAATGGATAGGAATTGCATTGGGAGATACAAGGCTTTAGAAGTAAGCCATCGTTATGCTTTAATTTTAGTTCGTTGTCATATTACCGTAAGTAAGCCTTGCCACCAGAATACCTCCCAATTGCAATGTATTCGTTAATAATAACGGTAGCTCAGTGACACACACGCACATATACAGGCGTGTGGTGGTTCGAGGTTGTCCGTATCATTGGCAGGTGTTATAGTCATATTAGGTATATACATTTCCTTTATATTTCTTTATATTATTATATATATATTTATATATATTTATATATTTATATATATATATATTTATATTTATATATATTTATTTATATTTATATATATTTATATTATATATATATATATATTTATATATATATATATATATATATTTATATATATATATTTCTTTATATTTCTTTATATTTCTGATTCATTACATAATTTCTGTTACAATTTCTTAGACAACAGACTGTTTCTAGCAAACATTTATTATAGCAATGGAACTAAATTCAATGATAATATATTTACAGTCTTACCAAATTTAAATGGCGTATGGTTTTTAGTGCCGGGAGGGTCCGAGGACAAGTTAGGCTCGCAAGACACATGTCTTTTGATTTGAAGCCCGTAGGAGGCCTGCGCGTCGTGATGAGGATGAAAGGGCCCCCGTGCCAGCGAAATTAACCAATTATGGTTAAAATTCCCCACCCTGCCGGGAATCGAACCCGGGACCCTTGTGGCCAAACGATAACACTCTAAAGATTTAGCCATGGAGCCGGACATTTTACAGTCTTGTAAAGGAATAAAATGATTTAATTTTGCAGCCTAATATTTACGCGGTTTCATCCCAACGAAAATCAGACACAGTATTTTGCAAGGGAGTGGAATATTCCTTTTCAACCCAGCTTCTAGAAACCTCTGGGCATGTGATTAAATGCAGGTGTATTATTAATTCTGAATATTCTGAATTCTGAATATTAAGGTTTCCAGTCTGTCATGGATTTATAACTTGATTGTTTAGCTATATTGACTTTGTTAGACTCTGCGAAGAATGGAAACATACAGATTGCTAATGAACAGAAGGGAATTGCTTGAAACAGATAATCGGATGGACCTGGCCTGGGCAATGGCATTGTAACACTCCATCACCAGCATTAATCTCTGATTCTATATCGGTAAGATCCCGTGCACTCGATGGAGATTTTAGTTGTAATACATGCCGCAATATCTGAATCATTGCCATGTGCGTGTTAGTAAAGCAAGGTTGTAGTTATATGTGACTGTTTATATCTCGATCATAGCTACAGGACCTTCAGTTTTACGGGGAATCGAAACCACAAGTATGCGATATTTATTTCAAGTATTCACATGCAATCGGCTGGGATTCGTATCGCAGCAACCTTAGTGAGAAAACAATGATTATGCCAGTCGGCTATCATTACCTCTCTTACTAATTTGGGACTTGACCTGTTACATGAAAGTAATGTAATCCATATATATAAAATAACATGTCCTGACTGACTGACTGACTGACTGATCGACTGACTGACTGACCGACTGACTGACTGACTGACTGACTGACTGACTGACTGACTGACTGACTGACTGACTGACTGACATATTCATTATCGCCGAGCCAAAACTACTGGACATAATGAAATTAAATTTAGAGGATACATTTATAGTACAATGTAGGTGCTCGCTACGGGAGGATTTTTGGATTTTCCGTCACTATGGGGGTGAAAAGGGGGGGGGTTTAAAATGAGTATGTCTATATCTCAACACTTTTAAAGTTTACAAATGTAAACATTGGTATTTAGGTTCCCCTTTAAAAATAAAGAAACACATATTTCTTTAGTTTTCGGAAAATCCCAATAGGAGGAGTGAAAAAGAGTGAAAAAGAGGTTGAATGCCTTAAATGTGGATACTTATATCTCAGAAACAGAAGATATTACATACCTGAAAATTGGTATTTGGGACCTCCTTTGAAAATGAAGAAACACTTTCTTTTGTTTTTGGAAAATCCAATCAAACAGGAGTGACAAATTGGTGTGAATGATTAGAAAGACTGCGGTATATCTACAGTATATCATAGACACGTAAAATTTTACAGACTTAAAAATTATTTTTAGAATTTCCTGTAAAACTAAGGAAACATATGTGACTTGTTTTTGGAAACTCCACTTAAGGGGAACTAAAAAGAGAGTGAAATTTAAAAATGAGCATTTTTGCAGTATAAGTCTAAAACTTAACATGTTAACGAAGTGAAAATTGTATACCTTTATCTCTATTAAAAACTAGCAAGATAACCGTGCTTCGCTGCTGTATTATACTGAAATTTAGAATTGAATGCTTATTGTTTTATATATAATCCGCCGAAATTCGCGATCTGACTCGTTTTCTGAGAGAATCCGCCAAAATCCGCGATATGACGGCAAGTTTCCTCCCATTTATCAATTTTTCTTTCCAGCAATCGATTTCGTACTTCCCGGGCTAGGTCCAGGTATTCCACCCGGTCAGTTGGGACCCTAAATCTTTGCCATCTTTTCCTATAAGCATTTTTAATATGGATCATATCTTTCAGGAGATCCAGCGAAGTGTAGTCTTGGGTGCCTTGGCGATACTGAACCCGCGGCCGGGCTGAATTCTTAGTCCATTACCCGTCCCGGACCCGTTACCAGCGCGGTCCGCACATTTGACGACGGTCCAGATTATTGTTATTATTATTATTATTATTATTATTATTATTATTATTATTATTATTATTATTATTATTATAGATATTCTGGCCCCCACAGCAAGATGCAAGACCGCTACTTGGCGGTAAATTACATCTGCTGCAATTGTCATTGTTGAGAATGTGACCAGCACCATTGTCGCGCGTAGGTAAGTGTGCGGGATTTCTGCCGATACGAATGACATACTTCCGTGAATTATTGACCTTATTATAGAGGTGAAGAAATGGACGGTCAATCTCATTCCTATCGTTTATTTCAAAAGTGTTTATATTTTTATTTATATGCCAGGAGAATCTGCTGTAATCTAAGAAAGTTCTCCAAAGGAAAAGATGGCTCTTGAAAACGAACCCAGGAAAGATTTAAAATGATCGGTTCATGATCAGAATAAGTACATCGAAATTCCACAGCCTGTTTCCAGTCATTCGACAGGGTCATGAATTGAATGAATAAAGCCCCCATCTAGCGGCGACAATAGGAATTGTGCCCGCTGCCGAAACCTGTCGCACTCCTCTGGGGCAATGATTAATGTACGACAAATGAAATGAAAGGATATTGGATAGTGTTGCTGGAATAGATGATGACAGGGAAAACCGGAGTATCCTGAGAAAAACCTGTCCAGCCTCCGTTTTGTTCAGCACGAATGACACATGGAGTGACCGGGATTTGAATCACGGAACCCTGCTGTGAGCAGCCGGGGCGCTGCCGCCTGAGCAACGGAGGCTCGTTATAAATACATTATGAACAGTAAAATCAATTGGTCTCACCTCCTTTTACACCCCACCGCCGTTAAGTTTATTTACCCCCCACCCCCCAAAAAACTAAAAGAAGGCGTGTTTCTTTATGTTTAAAGGAGATTACAAACACCAATGTTAACGTCTATTACCTTCATTTTTGATATAAATATAATTCACTTTCTTCACTTTCACACTCATCTCCCTCCCCCCCCCCCAATAAGTGAATTTTCCGGCAAAAAATACTTGTTTCTTTAATAGTAAGGGAACTTCTAAATACCAATCTTCAGTTTTGTATTTATGTGTCCTCATGAAAGGAATTCAACTACTTTTCACTCCCGCCCCCCAAGATGATTCCCCCGCCATCCGAAACGGGTTTTTCTTTGTTTTTAGAGGAGATACAAATACCAATTTTCACGTCTGGATGCCCTAACAAGTTTATATTTATTAGATGTAAGTATTCTCATACAATTAAGTCAATTATTTTTCAATTATTTCTCCCTCCCCCCATTTATTTGATTTTCCGAGAATACGTGTTTCTTTACTTTTAAAGCAGATTCCAAATAACAAATTTCACGTCTGTAACATCTTCATGTTTGAGATAACAGTAGCCTAATTAAAAGAATTCAACACCATTTTCAGTCACGTTTACCCTCCCCCCTGCACCCAAGTGGTATTTCCGAAAACTAAAAATACACGTTCCTTTAATAGAGATAAAAAATACCATTTATCACTTCTAAAACATGTTAAGTTTTTTGAGATATACTGTATAAATTCTCATTTTAATAATTTCAACCCCTTTTTAGTTCCCCTTAAGAGGAGTTTCAAAAAACAAATCACCTATGTTTCTTTACATTTACAGGATATTCAAAATACCAATTTTTACGTCTGTAACATTCTACGTTTCTCAGATATTCTGCAGATATAGTCTTTCAAAAAATTCACACCAATTTGTAAATCCTTTTCAACCGCCAAAATTGGATTTTCTTTATTTTTAAAGGAGATCCCATATAAAACTTTTCACTTCTGTAATATCTTCATTTTCTGAGATATATGTATACTCATTAAAGGCATTCAACCCATTATTCACACTTTTACACCCCTCATATTGGGATTTACAGAAAACAAAAAATACATGTTCCTTTATTTTTAAAGAAGATTCTAAATATCAATTTTTACTTGTGCAAACTTTTAAAGTTTTGAGATATACATACACTCATTTTAAAAATCCTCCCTCTTTTCACCCCCCTCATTCTTTGGATTTTCCAAAAGCAAAACAATATTTGTTTATTTTTAAAAGAGATCCCAAATACCATTTTTCAGGTCTGTAATATCTTCAGTTTCTGAGATTTAAGTATCTTCATTAAAGGCATTCAACCCCTTTTTCACCCCTCCTTTTGGGATTTTCCGAAAACAAAAATTATTTGTTTCTTTATTTTTAAAGGAGATTCTATATAACAATTTTTACATCTGTATAGTTTTAAAGTTTTTAGATGCAGATACACTCATTTTAAAAATTCACCCCCATTTCACCCCCCATCATTTGGATTTTCTAAAAACGAAAAAAATACCTGTTTCTTTGTTTTTAAAGTAGATCCCTAATACCAATTTTCAGGTCTATAATGTCTTCAGATTCTGAAATATAAGTAGCCTCATTGAAATGTCGTATGGCTTTTAGTGCCGGGATATCCCAGGACTGGTTCGGCTCGCCAGGTGCAGGTCTTTCTATTTGATGCCTGTAGGCGACCTGCGCGTCGTGATGAGGATGAAATGATTATGAAGACAACACATACACCCAGCCCCCGTGACGTTGGAATTAAACAAATTAAGGTTAAAATCCACGACCCGGCCGGGAATCGAAACCGGGACCCTCTGAACCAAAGGCCAGTAGGCTTATCGTTCAGCCAACGAGGCGGACAATAGCCTCATTAAAGGCATTCAACACATTTTCACCCTTTTCCACCCTTCCTATTGTGATTTTCCGAAAACAAAAAATACGTGTTTCTTTATTTTTAAAGGAGATTCTAAATACCAGTTTTTTACATCTGTAAACATTAAACGTTTTGAGATATAGATACACTCATTTTAAAAATTCACCCCCTGCCCCCCCCCCATTAATTGGATTTTTCAAAAACAAAAAAATACTTGTTTCTTTATTTTTAAGGAGATCCCAAACACCAATTTTCAGGCCTGTAATACCTTCAGTTTATGAGATATAAGTATCCGCATTAAAGGCATTCAACCCTTTTTTACCCCTTTTCACCCCTCCTATTGGGATTTTACGAAAACAAAAAAATACGTGTTTCTTTATTTTTAATGAAAATCCTAAATACCAATTTTAACATGTGTAATCTTTCAAAGCTTAGATATATACATACACTCATTTTAAAAATTCACCCCCCTTTTCACCCTCCCATTAATTGGATTTTCCAAAAACAAAGAAACGTGTTTCTTTATTTTTAAAAGAGATCATAAGTACCAATTTTCAGGTCTGTAATATTTTCATTTTCTGAGATATAAGTACCGGTATCCTGATTAAAGGCATTCAACCCTTTTTCACCCCTCCTATTGAGATTTTCTGAAAACAAAAAATACGTATTTCGTTATTTTTAAAGAAAATTCTAAAAACAAATTTTTACATCTGTAAACTCTTAAAGTTTTGAGTTTGAAAATTTCCCCCCTTTTCACCCCTTAGCGATATGATATCTAAAAATCCTCTCTTAGCGAGCACCTACATCTTAATATGAATTTATTCCCAAAATTTCATTTCTTTGTGTCCAGTAGTTTTGGCTTGGCGATGAAGAATCAGTCAGTCAGTCAGTCAGTCAGTCAGTCAGTCAGTCAGGACACGTTATTGTATATATAAAGATAAAGGAACGTATATTTTTTGTTTTCTGAGAAACCACTTGGGTGGAGGAAAAAAATGTCTGAAAATGGCGTTGAATTCTTTTAGTTAGGATAATGATATCTTAAAATCTGAAGATGTTACAGACGTGAAAATTGGTATTTGGAATCTTCTTTAAAATTAAGGAAATAAGTATTCTCGGAAAATCCAATAATGGAAGGGCGGAGTTGAAAGAAATGAAAAATTAATTGAATTAATTCTATGAGGATACTTTCATCTAATAAAAACTAAGGTTGTTACAGACGTGCAAATTGGTATTTGGATCTCCTTTAAATACAAAGAAAAGAGCGTTTTCGTCGGGGGGAGGGCAAATCATTTTGGGGGTCGGGGGTGAAAAGGAGTTGAATTCCTTTTATGAGGACACATATCTCGAAAACTGAAGTTGTTAGAGTCGTGATAATTGGTATTTATAAGATCCTTTACTAATAATGGTACAAGTATGTTTGCGGGAAAATTCACTTATGGGGTGTGGGGGAGTGTGAAAGGAAGTGAAAAAAGTTAATAATTTTAAGGGGATACTTATATCTCTGAACTGAAGCTAACAGACATGAATATTAATATTTGGAATCTCCTTTAAACATGAAAAACACGCCCTTTTTTGGGGGGGGGGTAAATCAACTTAATGGCGGTGGGGTGAAAAAAGGAGTTAAGACTAATTGATTTTCTGTACATAATGTACTTATTCTGATCATAAACTGATCATTTTTAATCTTTCCTGGGTTCGTTTTCAAGAGCTATCCTTTGTTTTGGAAAACTTGAAGTTAGACTACAGTAGATTCTCCTGGCATATAAATAGAAATATAAACACATTTGAAATAAACGATAGGAATGAGATTGACCGTGCGATTGTTCACCTCTGTAATAATTCCAATAATGCACGGAAGTATATCATTCTTGTCGCCAGAAACCTCGCGCACTTGCCTATGTGCGACGGTGGTGCTGGACACATTGTCAGCAATGACAATGGCAGCATATGTAATTTACCGCCATGTAGCGGTCTTGCATCTTGCTGTGGTATCGAGAACAATAATAATAATAATAATAATAATAATAATAATAATAATAATAATAATAATAATAATAATAATAATAATAATAATAATAATAATAATAATAATGTTCTGGACCGTCGTCAAAATGTGCGTACCGCGCTGGAAACTGATCCTGGCAGGGTGATGACTACGATTACAGTCCGGCCGCGGATTCAGGACCGCCAAGGCACCCAAGACGACTCCAGGCCGGATTTCATCAAGGATTTTATGCATATTAAAAATGCTTATACGAAAAAATAGCAAATATTTAGGGACCCAACTGACTGGGTGGAGTACCTGGACCTAGTCCGGGAGGTACGAAATCGATTGTTGGAATGAAAGATTGAAGAGCGGGAGGAATATTGCCGTAATCTCTCAGAAAACGAGTCAGGCCGCGAATTTTTGCGGATTCTCTCAGAAACCGAGTCAGATCGCGAATTCCGGCGATTATATATAAAACGTTAATCATTCAATTATAAATTTCATTATAATACCGTATGCGAAGGACGGGTATCTTGCTAGTACTACATAAAATTGTTCCCAGTGCCGTACTGACTCTTCAAGTAGAGAAATATAGCAGACTACGCGTTACTATTCCTAGACTTTGTACACAAGAAGCGAAAGTTCTCTAGATAATTAGTTTACCACTCGTCTAGCTTTAGTTGAATCCCCCCTCCCCACGCCCTCTACCCTACAGGATTTATATTCTCGTTTGAACTTGAAATCGGGATGCATTAAGCTTCGTGACGGCGACGGCAATAGCATAGCGAGCTGAGTGATGGAATTTTGTAAACTTGTGCAGTAAAATGCATTAAATGTCCATCCATTTCAGGGAGTTTTAAAAAGAGATCCTCAAATACCCTCTTATACCCTTAGAAATGTTCATTCTTTGACTCTATGTGGACTGCCCGGCGATATAAGATGCGATCTTTGGACCCGTTTATATACTGCAGTGAAGCACTTATTTCGAAATGTGCTCAGGATGTGAAATTTGTTACTCGTCTGGTGTATACGGTGGCCTATATGAGCATAGCCGACAAATACTGGTTTAGTGCAGCCACTGATTGTAGTCATAATCCAACATATCGTCGTTGCCGGGACAAAACCTCCTATGTTATAATATTTTTGGATACATACTCACCCCCAGCACACACATTATGAAGAGCGAGAATGCCTTGACAATATTCACACAATATTGCACCTTAGAGAACAGAACGTTACCGGCCAAAGTTCAAAGCTAAAAATTTTCTCATAGGAGGTTTTGTCTCGGCAGCGACGATATACCAACTTACCTTCGGCTTCCTAGTTTGCTTGTTATGTGTTCCGAGTCACGTTAACTCATTTACACTGTTGGGAGGAGATGGGACAGGAAAGCGATAGGGTTCTCTTTTTTGCTAGGGGCTTTACGTCGCACCGACACAGATAGGTCTTATGGCGACGATGGGATAGGAAAGTCCTAGGAGTTGGAAGGAAGCGGCCGTGGCCTCAATTAAGGTACAGCACCAGCATTTGCCTCGTGTGAAAATGGAAAACCACGGAAAACCATCTTCAGGGCTGCCGATAGTGGGATTCGAACCTACTATCTCCCGGATGCAAGCACACAGCCGCGCGCCTCTACGCGCACGGCCAACTCGCCCGGTCGCTATAGGGTTCTAAAGGTACTGACAGTGGCCTGAATTATTTTACGGCCTCAGCACTTGTGTTGTTGAAATTGGGAGTTCATGTAAACCATATTGAGAATTATCGACGGTGGGGTTCGATCCCTTACAAGCCTACATCTAAACGAAACATACTGCGTAGCCAACAAACTTGGTGAATTTATGCCACATAGATTAAGTGCTAGGTTACTGGCCATGTTGCTGAACAATTCAGAACGTAGTGTGCAAAAGGAGAACTGCTGGCACCGTACAAGTTCAAGGTATAGGCCTACAGTTCATCTCTCGACCGGCTGCCGACAAAACTGAAGAATAAGCCAAGCTTAAAGTAATAAAGTGCGACGTGTCTCGCTGATACTGTCATTAACACAACACTGGCTCTAAATAACCTCCCACCCCACCCGCGTCCAGGCCGATAATCACGAGATATTCTATAGAATTTATTTCACTCGGTTTAACCCCCTGCCCTCCACGGGAGACTTCACCAAATCGAATGCTGCTAGGGGGTCTGAGTAATTAGCTCTCGAAAATACGGGGAAAATGCATGGGCCCTCTCCAGCTGGCTGGAGATGTACCATTGGTCACTCTCCAGGACACCGCCTACTTCAAGATGACGCGTGTATCCTGGCTTCACTTCCTCTGCTACTCATTACGCACAACTTAAGCGCGACGTATTTGTGGAGATTCTGCTAACACAACAGCTTCACAATTCAAGAGTTAATCAACACTCAGGAGTTGGTAACAACTCTGGCGACTAGAGGCTTGTTTCCTCCAGCATTTTTTATACTGCTCATATCTAATACATTTCATTTTCAAGGTAGTAGTCTCATACCTGTTATTCTTATACCTGTTCGGTCTGAAAGTTTCATCCGACTTTCTGTAATATGATGTTATATTAAGACTTCAAAGATAAGTTTTAAACTGAATACTCCAAATGACATACTGCAAGGTGAATCAGAAGGTGAAATCAGCACACCAATCTCTCAGGGAGAATGAGCATAACTGAATAAAACTTTAGAATAAATTCTCTTATCCCATAGAGTTCCCAATCGTTCACTTGTTTCAATCCAGTAAGAAGGTGTTTAACCAATTCACAGAAGTAACGAATAAAGCGTAGGATTTTGGACTATAATTTGCCATACATACGGAAAAAGAGTCCTCTCCTTTCCTGGTCTTTACGTAACTATCCAGGGTAGTCATTAAAGGTCGTTCATCCCAGTTTTACGGACAAACCCCCTTCCTGACAACGGTCCTATCTGGAGGGATGTAATAAATATTGCACGTTTCTGTTATTGTTAGTAGTGTGATGTCGTACGTACATGAAGATTTGAATTAAGATGATCACAAGCACTAGCAACCGCCGAGTTAGAGGAGTTAAATAGACGTGGCTAAAATGTTTGGTCAGGCCTGGAATCGAACTCAGCTTCCAATGGACAGAAGGACAATACGCTGACCATTCAGCCGAGGGAGCCAGACATCTTCAGATCAACATTTTAAATTACCACGAATAAATTTTGAATAAATGGCTCCAGCGTCACCAGTTTCAAGACATATTCCTTGATCGAGTAAAATATGTAACTGTAATGTTTTAAGCTTTAGAACAGAATGCAATTCATCATTATAAGTGAAGAAGTTGGATAGTCCCGTAGCATAAGTGTGAGTGCGTGGCGGTGTTTAGTGCAGTTGTTCAGCTGGTAACTTTCCACATAGGAAGTGGAAATGTAAAGATTAATAATAATTTCGTGTGGCTATTTCTAGCCGAGTGCAGCCCTTGTAAGGCAGACCCTCCGTTGAGGGTGGGCGGCATCTGCCATGTGTAGGTAAGTGTGTGTTATTATGATGGAGGATAGTGTTAAGTGTGGTGTGTGAGTTGCAGGGTTGTTGGGGACATCACAAACACCCAGACCCCCAGCCATTGGAATTAACCAATGAAGGTTAAAATCACCGACCCGGCCGGGAATCGAATCCGGCACCCTCTGAACCGAAGGCCAGTACGCTGACCATTCAGCCAACGAGTCGGGCAATTTAAAGGTATCTGACAGAGAGAAAGGGAAGGCACATGAAAGGCATTAAAAGGAAATAAAAAACGATACGTTTCACACACCTGACACCATCCAGGTTGTAAATGAAAGAGTTTTACAGACTAATCTGGTCGGGGAAGAGGAAACAATTGTGTTGTGTTTAAGTAATCAGTCCGTAGACTGGTTTGATGTAAATCTCCATGCCACCCTACACTTTTCATTTCTACATAACTGCTGTATATTTCATTTGCTATAATCTGCTTGTTATATTCATACTTTGACCTATCCCTAATTTTCTTACCCCCTACACTTCCCTCAAAAACCAACTGAACAAGTCCTGGATATCCCAACACTTCCTCTCGTCAAATTTAGCCACAACGATCTCCTCTCACCAATTTCGATTCAGTATCTCTTCATACGTGATTCGATCTATCTATCTCATTCTCGGCATTCTTCTGTAACACCACATTTCAAAAGCTTCTATTCTCTTTCTTTCTGAGCTACTTATCGTCAATGTTTCACTTCCATTACAATGCCACGATCCAGGCGAAAGTTTTCAAAAACTTCTTCCTAAATCGTATACCACCGGGCGAGATTGCCGTGAGGTTAGAGTCGCACAGCTGCATCCGGGAGATAGTGGGCTGTAACCCCACTGTCAGCAGCCCTGAAGATGGTTTTACGTGGTTTCCCATTTTTACACCAGGTAAATGCTGGGGGTGTGGCCACGGCCGCCTTTCCTGTCCCATCTTCACCATAAGACCTATCTGTGTCGGTGCGACGTAAAGCAAATAGCAACAACAACATATTCCTACATTAATGTTTAAAGTGAGCAAATTTCTTTTCTTAAGAAAGGTCTTTCTTTCTTGTGCTAGTCCGCATTGTTTGTCCTCCTTACTTCTGCCATCGTTCGTTATTTTATACTACCCAAGTAACAATATGCATCTAGTTATTTTAAGACAATTTCCTAATTTAATATTACCTGCATCACATGACTTTGTACGACTGCACTTCGTTACTTTGTATTGGACTTACTTATTTCCGTACAGACTAGTCTGGTCCAGGAGGAGGAAACAAATTCCATGGCATTGTCAGGCGTAGCTTGCGTCCGATGGTCAGTCATCAACACCATTCAGGATAGGAGATAAAATGAGTTTTCCAAGTTAGACGGCATATGGAAGAAAGAATAAGAACTCAGGCTGAAGAAAGTTTAAGGAATGCCGGGCTGAGTGGCTCAGACGGTTAAGGCGCTGGCCTTCTAACCCCAACTTGGCAGGTTCGATCCTGGCTCAGTCCGGTGGTATTTGAAGGTGCTCAAATACGACAGCCCCGTGTCGGTAGATTTACTGGCACGTTAAAGAACTCCTGCGGGACTAAATTCCGGCACCTCGGCGTCTCCGAAGACCTTAAAAAGTAGTTAGTGGGACGTAAAGCAAATAACATTATTATTATTATAAGTTTAAGGAATGAAACGTTGAGCTGCGATACCGAGGTCGGAGAAGGAAATAAGTTTTCTAAGTGAAGTGGACAAAGACAGGAGGAATAAAATAACGTGGCATGAGGAATTTAAGAGATTCGAAGAAAAAGGAGTCTCCAAAGAGAGAATGAAAACCGGAAGAAAAAGAGTAATAACAAGTTGAAGTATCGCCAGGCTCGGGTGAAGACCCGTGTTTTGTGCACCAACAACTCCGCACCAACATATCATATGTTTTCAGCCCCTGAGTGACAATGGTTAATACATTTATGTGATTAACTACTCATGTCGATGTGAAATGTAAGAACTAAGTACGTATCTAGTATAAATCAGATAAATCGCCCCTGTTCGCAGACTAAGTTGACTGAGATCTGAAGACAGAGCAGCTAAGCTCCTGAAAGGGATGCTGGCTGTGCTACACCATATCTTGTTAAACTGAAGGCCAGGAGCTGCCCTACCCACTCATTGTGCTGGAAACAATGGTCTACTTGTTCACACACAATTCAGAGTTTGATTGAGGCTGGGCCGTCTCACGCACGGCTCCCACCTGCCGCGATGACGTCACTTCTTGCGCACACACTGCCGGGTAATTCGACAAAATTAATCATGGGCAGCCTCCTATGTAGTCCCTAATGAGCTTCTGTTAAAATAGGATGTGATGGTTCACAAGGAGGGCAAAATAAGGAGAAAAAATTAATACCAACGTTAACATGGCTGTGTGGAGCTTTCAAACTGACTCAACAGACCGTCATAAGAAATGAAGCTAAATAGTATTTCGTGCCCTGCTAGCATATGAAAAGACTTAATAAATGAGACTTCAAGGGAGTATTATTATAGGGCCATTACTTAATCATTATTGAATATAAATCATATCATGGTTAGAACAGCTGACCTTAAAGCAATGATGTTTAAATAAAAGAGCAACGGAAAAATCCTTAAGAGAATATTCTTTTTTGCCTACCGTATGGAGTGATCTACCACTCCCTGTTTCTACATAGCGCATTAGATCCATCATCTGTTTTTTAAAACTCCTTATTGGGCTGTACAAATCAGTAACTAAACGTGAAGTATCATTCCAGTCGTTCAGATATAAATCCATATTTCAAACAATATACATGGTGTTGGAGAAACCCCGTCCATTAATATCCGCCGGTAATAAAGAGCAAGACAATAAAAAAGAGAATAGGAATCCATCAACTAACTCACAATTTTCATCCCGAGTCAACTGAGGGAAAGTAAGGAAATAGGCTACAGTTATCCAAACATAATTCAGTCGTACTGCTTGACCTCACTATTGAATATTGGTGTGGGTGAAGGAAGCATTGAATTCGTGCAAAACTTCGAACTGTACCTTGAAATTTCACGACCAATAGACATGGAAAACAGGTTTTCGCAACATGATCAGGATTTAAGATGTTGTGGGTGTTCCTTTAGAGGCAGTTTGGCTGCAGATCTTGTCTGAAGCGACCAGATAGAAACTGCAAGTTAGAGGGTTGGTTCCTGTACTCGTTGTAGTATTCCTGATCCCCATACCGCCGGCAACGTTTATTGGACGACATATCTCGTGCACTCTGTATAAACACACAAGATTTGAAATAAATGGGCTTCTTAAACTTCAGAATGGACTGTTTCACCCAATCAAGTAGACATCCTCAAATGATAGACTATATTCCCACATTTAAGGGAGGAGCAAAGAGCTACCTGGCGGGACACAACTGTCCTGTAAGACTCGGTCGTTAGTGGAGCTCTGTACTTGTGCTGATGAGACGTTGACTTATTAGAACCGCACAGTGATTAAGATTACAAAGTGCAACGTATTAATTATCCATCATTGTAAGTACAGCTTTGAGCAGAGTGTATTTTCTTCAAACAAATAAACACATCGAAAGTTTTCGGTGACAGAATGGTGGAAAATAGTTAGCATTGGGCAGGTAGCGATATCGGCCTTAATTAAGGTACAACCTTGCTTGAAAATTGGAAACCATGAAAAGTCATTTTCAGGGCTGACGATGGTGGGATTTGAACCCACCATCCGCCGAATGCAAGATCACAGCCACCTTTATTGTTGAAACATTTCCATGATACCGTAGATGCGTTCGTAAGTATCGAGAACGCTTTCCGGGAAGTTTTATGCTATTAAACCTACATATCCGTGCTCTGTTCGAAAAGTGGCGCGCAAGTGGATCCTCTTAAATAGAAAAAAGAGAATTATGAAAAGAAAATCTTAAATGACGGAAAAATTGAACATATACCAGCCAATCTCTTGTAAGACGTCTAGCCGTTTAACACAGGAGTGTTTTATCTCGCCTACCTCAGCGCTGAAAGGGCTTATAATACTGGTTTTTATTTTATTCCATATCAGGTTTCCGTAGAGCACAAGCTAAAAATTTCAGATCCTGTTGTTTATTTTAACTTGTGCTAGTGGATGCTACAACCCTTGCATGACGGGAGATTTAGATTCTTCGCGTTTGGCCACGTTTCATGAAGCTTAGATTCACCTCACTAGGTACACTAATTCTCAGAATACTTGATACTGGGAGGCTGAAATCCTCAAACGGTATACGAGGTACCACTTCATGACACGAAAATGGATTTTTGGTGTGCAGTTAACGGATGAAAATATTTGGCCCATATTGCGTTTAGGAAACCCTGATTTCCGAACGATACTTGAACACTATTTTGCACCCCTTCTTTAACATATTGATTGGGGAATGGAGAGACAACGCCTGCATTCACTGAGTCGTTGTTACGGCCAACACTACACGTAATTTTATGGCTGCAATTAGAAATGTTGCCTGATTTTTAATTTCTTCATTGTTTTGTTATGATAATAAGGCTGTTTCATTATTTCTTCTTGTTGACGAGAACAGCAAGAGTCTCATGCGGGAAGAACCGGTAGAGTTCTGGAGGATTACATCCTGTCCCTCCCTTCAACTAGTCACACTATATGCACAGTGTGGCCAACGAGTGCTTCATTCTGACTGACTTCAATATCTTTAGCCAAATGTTCCGTCAGCTGATTTAAATGAAAGTATTCCGCACTGGGTATGATCAGTCTTTATGCAATTTCAGTGAAATGTGCGCTACCTGTTTAAAAATTTAATAGTACGCATTTCTATTAATTATGAAGCACCTCGAATTATTGGGTATAATTAGTTTTGAAATGTGTGTGAATTTACGTACTTCTTAGGTCTGCGTTTTGAGGAAAAAAGAACTTCAAGCTGTTTTGCTTAAGGATGCAGAAGCAGATTCGAAAATGTTTTTAAAATAAAATTGTACAATTGCCTGTTTTCAGCTCTGAAAGCAGCATGTTATAAGACTCACGTAGCAACGAGAAGAATTTTCACATACAGTATAATAGTATCATTAATAATAAAACGAGTTAGTAACTTCAAGGTTGCAAAGTAAGTAAACTTCACATTTCTCCGTTAATGAGCTATCATGATGCATACTTTCTCGAACTGAAACTTTTATGAATATTCATGAACATGAACATTCTGACAAAAAAGATGAATATGCCACTGAGCATCATGTTAGGTATTTCCATACATTATAATAATAATGATGATAATAATAATGGCAAAGCAAATCCATACTAACAAACAATATGTTTAAATTATAACACATATCTACCAGAGTTATGTATCCCGACACATGATGTCAAGTCCAGGACCTCCACAGTCCAGAGCTGGTGGTTTTAAATATATATTATGAGTTATTTTAAAGCCACTCGTTAAAAAGCTACTTGGACGTGTCACAAGGAAGAAAAAGTATATTGCTTCAAATTATTTCATTCAGGATGCGCTCTCCAAGAAACATGGGTTTCTTGAGATTAACAAATCTTGACAATAACAAGCTCATCCTCCTCTTCTGAGAAAATATATGTTGTTCAGATTTGAAGCCTCATGACTTACTGCAATATTTCACAAGTGCGTTGCAATATTGCTTACTATACGTCGCCAACTGATCATCTTGTCAAAACATGCCACATTTATACATGTTATTATAGATCTACTCAACAACGCAGAATCTAACCACTTAAATAATTGTGACTTGCTTGATATCACGTAAGAATATAAATTTTGAAGTCTTGTGTCAAGGTAGTCAGACTCTGGCCGATATATGCACACAGTACAAGAGAAATTTAAAAAACATAAAACATTGAACTATTCTTTATGGTAATAATAATAATTTCACTCGCCTTCATTTATGAGCTGACTGAGTACTTGGCTAAAATATGGTGAATGGACTGGGCTTGGCCAGACTGTACATACAGAGTCACTGTACCTTCGCTTGTTATGCGCGACCCGCGTGTGTTTGTCGTAAACTGCGTTTGTTGTTTGATGATAAACGAGGTTAAAATTCAGGTTATGAGTTTCACAAATAGGAAAAGTCCTCTCAGCTTTAATTACTGCGTTGATGGGGTGAAAGTTCCTCATGGCGATCATTGTAAGTACCTAAGTGTTAATATAAGGAAAGATCATCATTAGGGTAATCACATAAATGGAATTGTACAGGGTACAGATCTCTGCATATAGTTATGGGGGTACTTAGGGGTTGAAGTAATGATGTAAAGGAGAGGAAATATGAATCTCTGGTAAGACCCCAACTTAGGTATTGTAACAATGTATGGGACCCTCACTAGGATTACTTGATTCAAGAACTGAAAACATCCAAAGAAAAGCAGCTTGGTTTGTTCTGGACGATTTCTGACAAAAGAGTAGCGTTACAACAATATTGCAAAGTTTGGGTTGGGAAGACTTGGGAGAAAGGAGACGAACTTCTCGGCTAAGTGGTATGTTCCGAGCTGTCAGTGGAGAGATAGCGTGGAATGACATTAGTAAACGAATAGGTATGAGTGCTGTCTTTAAAATTAGCAAGGATCACAATATGAAGATAAAATTGGAATACAAGAGGGCAAATTCGGGAAAATATTATTTTAAAGAATGGGGAGTTAGGTATTGGAATAACTTACCAAGGAAGATGATCGATAAATTTCCAATTTCTTTGCAATAATTTAAGAAAAGTCTAGCAAGACAAGAGATAGGGAATCTGCCACTTGGGCGACTGTCCTAAAAGCAGATCAGTAGTGATTGATTGATTGATTGATTGATTGATTGATTGATTGATTGATTGATTGATGGATGGATGGATGGATGGATGGATGGATGGATGGATGGATGGATGGATGGATGGATGGATGGATGGATGGATGGATGGATGGATGGATGGATGGATGGATTGATTGATTGATTGATTGATTGTAAACTCTTGTTTGGTGCTCACTGTATTTACAAGTGCTAAATACAGACGAACTGCAAACACGTGCTGCAATGAAAAATGAAATGTCGTATGGCTTTTAGTGCCGGGATATCCCAGGACGGGTTCGGCTCGCCAGGTGCAGGTCTTTCTATTTGACTCCCGTAGGCGACCTGCGCGTCATGATGAGGATGAAATGATGGTGAAGACAACACATACACCCAGCCCCCGTGCCGTAGGAATTAGCCAATTAAGGTTAAAATCCCCGACCCTGCCGGGAATCGAACCCGGGACCCTCTGAACCGAAGGCCAGTACGCTGACCGTTCAGCCAACGAGTCGGACACGTGCTGCAATAATATACGCTTTTTGAGCTTCTTGAGGAAACTCAATCTCCCCAGAGTTATTCTTTATTAATTTCATTCGTTTATCATTCCCGATCCGTAGATTTGACAACCCAGACGTATCCAACATTAATGTATTCAAATACTATTTCCATTTCGAAGTAAAAATAAAATTGTAAATTGAATGATTACCTCTATGACATTGTGTACAAGAAAAAATGTTACTTACACACACAGACGTATATATTACTAGCAGTTCCCCGCAGGTTCGCTCGCTTTTATTTCGTAATTTGATAAAAATAATCATTCCTCCGTACTGTAGTACGACATTATCTAAAAAAAACCTAAAGCACAAAAAATCAAAAAATCACCGAAAAAGTGAGTTTCATTTACCCAAGAAACACTTTTTAAACCACGTTTGCGGTATTGCCTTTTGGGGCTAACAAGACCATACGACATAGAACTGTAGGCCTACATGTGAGAAACGGTTTCTCTCGAGTTGGAAAAAAAGGTATATTTTTTACTGAGATTCTAAATACCTATTTACACGTCTGTAACATTATCAATTTTTGGAATATAAGTATCCTTATAAAAATTAATTAAACTCTTTTTTCACTTCTTTTTACCCCGTTAAGTGCCTTTTCCGAAAACAAAACAAAAAAACATGTTCCTGTATTTTAAAGGACTTGCCAAATACCAAGTTTCTTGTCTGTAACATATAGGCCTACTATAGATATATCGGTACTAATTTTAAAAATTCGCCCGCATTTTCAATTATTTTCAGCCCCTAAAGTGGATTTTCCGAAAACAAAATTCGGCATGTTCCTTTATTTTTAAAGGAGATTCCAAATACCAATTTTCACGTCTTTAACCTTCAATTTTAGAGATATAAGCATTCCGATAAAAGGAATTCAATTTTATCAATTCTATCCACCACCCCCCTTAAGTGAATTGTCCGAAAAAGTATTATCCGCACACGTTATCTTGGTGCATTTACACCCTAGTGCTGAATCGGTCGACCTCGGCGATCTTCGACATTCGTACTGGCAACCTTTGAAACACAAACTATGAATCGCTTAAGCATCGTTGTGCGACATCTGGCGTACACTTTACGTACTAGTACTGTTGTTGTTTACACAACAAAGCCAAAGTATAGAATTCATGCTAGGAACAAGATTCGCATCGAGAAATGTTTTATAATATGTATGTGACATAGTTGTTGGCTTAAGATGATAACACTTTAGAAATTTCATATCGATCGATCATATTCTCGATTCAATTCAGATTTCATTTTCATTCAGTTGGCAGCACCAGGTAGCACTATCGATACCGGGATAGCTCCCTCCTTACTCCCCACCCCCGTACACAAATGCACCAAGATAAAGTGTGCGGATAATACGTGTTTCTTTATTTATAGAGGAGCTTCCAAATACCATTTATTACGACTGTAACAACTTCAGTTTCTGAGATATATGTATCCTAATACAAATAATTCAACTCCTGTTTCACCGCCGTCCAACCAAGTTGATTTCCCCCCAAACTGCGTGCTTTCTTTATTTATTAAAAGATATTGCAAATACCAATGTTTACGTAGATAAACTTTTAATTTTTTTATTATAGATATACTCATTAAATAATTCACCCCCCCCCCCCCCCACTTTTCACACCCTTAGCGACAATATATCCAAAAATCCTCCCTTAGTGAGCACCTACACTGTAATATAAATGTATTTCCAAAATTTCATATCTTTATGTCCAGTAGGTTTGGCTCGGCGACGATGAATTAGTCAGTCAGTCAGTCAGTCAGTCACTCAGTCAGTCAGTTAGGAAATGTTATTTTATATATATAGATATGTGTGAAAATAAAATCCTCATTCAGTTTTCTATTCCCGAGGATAACGAAAGTATGGGCCACAGAAGTTTTTCTGCATCTATTTTAATATTTTCTTAATTTTCAAAAGCCCAAGATCGTTTCATGCAGTTTCCTGTCCAATATCACGTGGAATATCTGGCGTATTAGTCCCATGAGAATAACTGGGGAGAGAAAACGATTAAAATCCCACTTAGCTAATAGATAATTACTTCATCTATGGTCCCTTCCTTCAACGCTTGAGTAATGTCCGAATGTTACCTAACATAGATGGATCCCTTCACAATTCTATCTGATTAATAACAGATGAACACATTACTATTACCATCATTCCGGTACAGGTCGTTGAACAAATTTAACATATATTGAGTACATGGAGGTGTTGAAAATATGTAAGTCTCTACAACAAAACAACAGCAATATGTAGAAACCAAAATTCCTGTGATGGCAAACGGAATTTTTGTTTCAAATAATAGAAGATAAATAATGAAGGACTCAATGGAATCCAGGAGCAATGGCGTCGGTTGCAACTGAACGATGATTTTCAAGTTATTCTGTTCTGCTCCTCCCTTTATAACTTATCTTCAACCAGACTGCAACGGAAATGTAACGGGGTAAACATTTCATTATTATCATACATATGTTAATTTTGCAAATGATGATGTAGTGTATCTTATTAAGTGAGATCTATAACAATTGAAGCTCCGAAATAATTGAGACAAGACAGGATTGAGAGATCGACCATTCTTATTACGTAGGGATTCATATTTTCAAGTGAGGCTGACTCTGGAGCTGTTCCTTAACCAAGGACAAGGCTACTGCTTTCCCAGTTTTAACCCCCTTCCCCAACACAGCGTTTCTGGGGATCTATCTAAATTAGGGCGGCATTAAACAGAGAAGAAAATGTGGTAGAAACCGGGGAGTTCGGCCACACCTCCCCACGTAACGAGAAGGAGGCATCCGCTTCAGAAATGTGCCGACTATCAGCGCATGCTGACGTCATAACCTAACGCTGGCTACCTGTGCAAACATAAACGCACAGGCTGGGAGTCGACTCCAGGCTTAACCCCATATGGTCATTGACCTTATAGACCCAAGTTCGATGCCCAGGATATCTGCATAAGTGTGCAATCTTAACCTAACAGCCGACGTCACCACGTAACCCACCTTAACCTTACAGACTCGAAGTTATACACCGGGCTAACTGCAGAAGTGTGCAAGCTTAACCCCACAGATCTGTATTCGATATTAGGCTTAACCTCACTGGAGAACTAACTTCAAAGACCTAAGTTTGAATTCGATCTCAGGCTTAAAGTAACAGCCTTACAACGCAAGATTGCTGCTACACATTGCTCTAGGTACACACATATGTGTATAATTTAGCACTTTTTGGGCTAAATTTGCCATTTTGAATTGTTAGCGCCATACTGTATGCAAGACTGAACTCTGTACTTTCAGAAAATATATGGTTCATACGGCTATGGTGACTAGAAATGCATTTAAATTGGGTTTAACTGGAGCGTTGCGTGCCCCTTTATGACAAGGCAAGGGCGTGGTCTTAGTTCGTACTCGTTTACTGGTTCCCGTACGACAGGAAACTGTTTATATTATAAATTGTCATTCAAAGATGGCTCTGTTATTTCAGTAATATTATGTTTGATAATAGTGATGTGTTCTCAGTATTTTTATTATTATCTTTGGTAAACATTAATAGCCGTTTCCTTCGTAACTCGATTGGGCGAAATACTTGCATACCTCGCTTTATTTCGTGTTTGTTGAAGTGATTCATTTGATAATAGGCAGAAGTATCAGTCTCATGATACCACTAAAGTGATTGACATAGAAATTATGTCAAGGTACTGTATAGCAGCAAGAAACACTCGCGTGATGATAAAGAATATGTATCTTATTTAGCAAACCACGAAGCTAAAAAATGATGCTCGTTCAAAGCAAACCAGAGAATTAGAATACGTTTATTTCTACGGAGATGGGGACTCCAAAAGGTACCAGTGTGTAGTTGAATCTGATCACTATAAGGGTAAAACAATAAATAGGCTGGAATGTGTTAGGCACTTCAAAAGCGTTTATGCACAGCCCTCCGTAAACTTTCTCAGTAAAAGAAATTGGGTCGAAAGGGAAACTGACTCGAGCCCTAAATTGATAACTGTCAAAACTGCATTGGCATAGCCCTGCGTTCTGCTACAAACAACATACAAGATGTGAGGAATGCAATATGGGCAACATTTTCTCATTTGATAGCCACCAAGGAGAGGCCAACACATCACATGTGTCCCCAAGGGAAGGACACCTGGTGTTCATACCAGCGAGCCAAAGGCAATAATCAGCTCGACAACTACAAATATAAATCTGGTATACCATTAGAAGTTCTCCATGCTGTGAAACCCATATATATGAGAGACTCTGTGGCCCAAACATACTGTCCAAATGCCTTCTTGGTTTGACATAAAACAACAAGGAATCATTCTATGGATCGATTTGGCGACGATGTATAAAGGAGACATAAATCTGGATTGATTAGGAGTTATGGATGCTGATTTTCACTTAAACTGTGGCAACAAAGTCGATTTAGAAGTTCTGAAAGGAATGAAGGTTGCACATGGAAAGTATAGTTTACTGGAGTATTCGAAGCAGGTGAGCTCCGTCTACGTAGAAGTAAAACCAGACTACACCCGAAAAAAACAGTTCAGAACGTACCTAAGGGGAAGGAGAAAGCTGCAAGACGATATAAAACTTCAAAAGTAGGGCCCAACCTATGGAGCAGCGGTATTCTAAGTTTCAAAGTTGAACAGGGACTTAACAATCTAATTGCCAACTTTCAACCCTTGTTTTCTCAGATTTGAGAAATTGCTGCAATTGTCTTTATTTACAAACAAATAACGGCAGTATAAATTGAGCTAGGGAAATCGTTTATATGTCAAATGAATGATCATAACTTGGAGCAAGTTATGAAACCCCGTTGTAGAAATGCATGTTAAAAACAGAGAAGTTTGAGGTGCTTGTAAAGTAATATATTGTAAAAAATTTACATTTTATTGGAAACGTTACTTGAGTTACTTCAACAAATCTATCTATATATAAAATAACATGCCCTGACAGAGAGACTTACTGACTGACTGACTGACCGTCCGATTCATCATCGCCGAGCCAAAACTACTGTACATAAAGAAATGAATTTTTGGGGATAAAATTTTATTAGGGTCTAGATGTTCACTAAGGGAGGATTTTTGGATATTCCGTCGCTAAAGGGGTGAAAAGGGGGTGAATTTTTAAAGTTAGGATATCTATATCACAAATAATTTTAAGTTTACAGACGTAAAAATTGTATTTGGAATATCCTTCAAAATCAAAGAAACATGCATTTTTCTGTTGTCGAAGAATGCATTTAAGGGGGTGAAGAAAGGGGGAAAAGGAGTTGAACACCTTTTATGAGAAGACTTATATCTAAAAAATTAAGATGTTACAGACATGAAAATTCTTATTTTTAATCTCCTTTGAAAAGAACGAAACACGTATTTTTGTGGTCTTGGATAATCCGATTAATAGGGGGTGAACAGGAGAGACAAGAGAGTGAATTAAAAAAATATATCTGCAAATTATCTCAGACACGTAACATATTACACATTTGAAAACTGGTATTTGGCATTTCCTGTAAAAATAAAGAAAAATAAATATTTTACTTCGGGAAATCCACTTAAGGGAAACTGAAAAAGGGGTTGAAATTTTAAAAATAGCATATCTACAGTATATCTCAAAAACTTTACATGTTGCAGACGTGAAAATTGGTATTTGGAATCTCCTTTCAAAATAAGGAAACCATATCATTTTGTTTCCGAAAAAATCCCTTAACGGGGGAGGAGGGGTAAAAGAAATGAAAAATTGATTGAATTATTAGTATGAGAATATACATACATATATACCAACAAATCTAAGGAAGTTACAAACGTGAAAACTGGTACGGTATTTGGAATATCCTTTAAAAATAAAAAACACGCATTTGGGGGGGGGGATCAACTTGGTAACGTGGGGAATGAAAATGGAGAATACTGCCTTTTACGGGGATACATATATCTTAAAAACTGAAGATACTACAGTCTTGATAAGTCGTATTTGGAGGCTATTTTAAAGAAACGGATACCGTTTATTTTTGGAAAATTCACATAGGTGTGGGGTGTTAAAGGAAGTGAAAAAATAATTATTTTTCTGAAGAAACTTATATCTTAAGATTGAAGGTTACAGATGTGGACATTGGTATTTGGAATCTCCTTTAAAAATAAAGAAACCAGCATTTTTTGGGTTTGGTAAAACCAACTTCACGGGTGGGGGTGGAGTGAAAAAGAGTTGATTTCCTTTCATGAGGATACTTACATCTCAAAAACTGAAGATGTTACAGACATGAAATTATGTATTTGGAATTTTCTTTGAAATTAAACAAATACGTAATCTTTTGTCTTTGGAAAATTCACTTAAGGGGGTGAATTAATTGAAACATTAGTTGAATTCTTTGTATGACGATATTGTATCTCAGAAACAAAAGATGTTAAAGACATTCAAATTTGTATTTGGAATTTCCTTTAAAATAAAGAAACACGCATTTTTGAGGGGCGGCGGGAATCAACTTAACGGGCTGGGGTGAAGAATGTGATGAATTACTTTAATGAGGGTACTTATATCTCAAAAATTGAAGATGTTACAGACGTGCAAATTAGTATTTGGAATCTCCTTTAAAAATAAAGGAACAAGCACTTTTTTCGGAAAGTCGACGTAACGGTTATGGGGTTGAAAATAAGTAAGTAAGGATGTGAAATATGTTGATGAGGATACTTTATCTTTAAAACTGAATCTGTTACAGACGTGAAAGTTGGTATTTTGAATTTCCTTTCAAAATAAAGGAACACGTATTTTTCGTTTCTGAAAAGTCCACTTAAGGCGGGAGAGGGGTTGAAAGAAGCGAAGAAGAAATAGTTGAATTATTTTTATCAGTATATATTTATCTCAAAAACTGAAGGTATTACAGACCTACACACATGAAAATTGGTATTTGGAATCAGCTTTAAAGATAATAAAACACGTATTTTTTGTTTTCGGAAAAACCAATTAAGGATATGAAAATAATTAGAAAATCGGGTGAATATTATAAATGAGTACCAGTATATCTACATTATATATCAAAAACTTAACATGTTAGATAAAAGAAACTTGGTATTTGGAAAGTCCTTTAAAAATACAGGAACATGTATCTTTTTGCTTTCGGAGAAGTCCCTTAACGGGGGGCTGAAACGAAGTGAAAACAAGTAGAAAAATTCATTTCTACGAGGATACTTATATATTAAACAGTGAAAATGTTACAGACGTGAACATTGTTATTTTGATTCTCCTTTGAAAAAAAAGAAACATGTATTTTTGTTTTCGGCAAATACACTTAGGTGGGGTGAAGGTGGAGAAGGTCTGATCAGGGGGTTGAATTACTTTTAAGGGTACTTACGAATATCTGAAAATCAGAAGATGTTACAAATTTGGGAATAGGTATCTAGAATCTCCTTTAAAAATAAAGAAATATGTACTTTTTTTAATTTGATAGACGAGTAGGCCAATGTTAGCGGTGAGAGAAGGTTGTCTGCTCTGCATTCTCCTGCTAGCCGCTCGTGTCACAACAGTCTAGTTGTTACGAAAACTACGAGTTTGTTTCGAATTCTACTTGTGTGAAGTTGTTTAATTGTTTCTTCAGTGAAACAATGAAAAGATAAGTAATATCATCGCAACAAAATTTTAAAGAGCAATACTCTGAAATGCATATTTGAATGTGAGAATAAGCCTTCGGCGTGGGACGTACACAATTGGATCCAGTCACTGCTGAAACTCTCATCAGATCAAATCGACATGATCCAGCTGGACAATCTGGAAACCGCAGTATATATTAAGGTGATTTCAACAGTGATATACGAACGTTTGTTATGTCACTATTCAGGGATTCAGAAAATAATGTTAAGTGATGGTCGTATATGAAAAGTTACTGTGATGCCAGCTGACAGGGTACTAAAGAATGTTCGAATACTTAAAGTTCCCCCGGAAGTGCCTATAGAGTCCATTTCATTAGCGTTAAGTAAATACGGGAAAGTGGTAGAACACAGGGAAGAGGAGTGGTCACAGCAATACCCCTTCAAAGTACGCAACGGTATACGTGCTATTAGAATGGAGTTTAAAGGCCCAATACCTTCCTTTTTATATATTGAAGGCTTTCGGGCACAGGTTATTTATGACGGCCAAACTAGAACATGTCTTGTAATTCGCCCAGTCACTTGAAACCAGACTGTCCGCTTCGCCAGAATCGCTTGGCAGAGAGAAGGAATATAAACAATGCCACACTCACACCTGTTAACTCCTCGTCAGTGAACTAGACCCCACTATACAAGCTTCACCCTCGCTAAGCGAGCCACACAACAACGCCAGTAAACAAGCCCCGTGGGCAGATATACCCAATGAGGAAAACACAGCACACAACCCGGCTATTGATAGGAATGAATTTCCTTCGGTCACGGAGAGCCAGAATAAACGTATGAAGACTGAGTTGGAACATAGCATTTCCAACTCCCTACCTCCTGAATTCCATGAACAAATTAATGCAACTAAAGACGTGCCTTCCATATCTTTGGTCACAGTTAACTCCACGCCTGCCCAGGAGTTCATGAATTTCCTGATAGATACTCCAAGGACCTCTTTAATCCTGGATCTTAGCCAGACCCCGTACAACGCATGTCTCCCCTCTAGGATGGAAACCGAAATTATGGGCAGTGCAGATACGCCCGATCGGGACTTGATAGATACCGAAATGGCAGAGGAAGTTGTGTAAACTGAAGAGTGTATTGAAGAAGAGAAACGAAGTAAGATGTCTTCTCCTCGAATGAGAAAAATAAAACATACAGTACGTCATCCACGGCGGACAAAAGCTTGAAGGACAATCAACCATCACATACTTCCTTAAGCTATAGGGACCCACGTCTACATACATGAATGAAGAGTACCGAGCGGAAAAGGTCTAATTCTGTATCGTCTGTACCTAACTGACTCTGCACCAACCACTACCTGTCGTATCTATAAATAACCGTCTACCCAAACATGAATACATCTTCTTGGCAGTTTGATTTTCCTCTCTGTCTTGTTACGGTGAGTGGTCTTACAACTTACACCACCCTTAATATTAATGGAGCAAGGAGTGTTACAACTCAAGCGCTTCTTAGTCGGTTCGTGAAGAAATATGATATTGATATCTTATTCCTCCAGGAAGTTAATGAGACAAACTTCCATTTCTTATATAACTATGACTATACAACGAACGTAGGTGATAACTTCCGAGGAACTGCAATAGTATATAAGAAAGGAATTCAGCTCACTGATGTCATCATGGACCCTACGGGAAGTTTTCTGTCTGCCACCTATAATAACACAAGATTGATAAACGTATATAGCCCATCCGGGTCACAGTACAAACAGGACCGAAACCTTTTATTTAAAAATGAAATAGTGCCCCATTTAGTGACACCTGGTCCAATAATTCTAAAAGATGATTTCAACTGCACTCTTCACCTACGAGACCAAACAGGTACTTTTAACTTTTGTCCAGGCCTTCAGACATTAATATAGTCTATGCAGCTCAAGGACGTGTGGCAGCAGCTACACGGCTCACATATCGAATTTACATATTGCCGTGGGGAGTCGAAATCCAGGATAGATTGGATGTACGTATCCACGGCACAAGTACAGCTCCTCGATAGCTGTAAGGTGATTCCAGTCGCCTTTAGCGATCACACTAGCGTTCTAGTTATGATGAAGATAACAAGGAGTGACAGATGCACCACGGGGAAAGGAATATGGAAGATGAATGGGCCGTTTTTCAATAATACTGAGGATGTCCAACGTCTCACGGAGTGTTATCACCAATGCAAATTAGCGCAAAATCGCTATAGTAGTGTGATGGACCGGTGGACATATAAACTTAAACCTGCCATTAGAGCTCTCGGACGGACAATAGCGTATGAGCACAACCAGGATACAAGTAGGAAAATTGAATTGTATGACAGAGTTATTCGATCTGTACCACAAGGAACAGCAAGGCCAAAATGTCTCTTCTGCATTAAATTCTATTAGGAGACTTATTTTAGGTATTAAGGAAAGCGGCCTAGAACAACTACATCAGCACGTAAAAGGCACTTCCCTCATAGAAAGCGAGAAAACCTCTCTCTCTACCACATTGCCAAGATTAGACGATCAGCCAATAAGCAATTTATTAATCGATGGGATAATGGTAAAGGGACAATGTTCACTACAAAGGAACAGCTCCTTGCAGAATGTGAGAGATATTTCCGTGAAATGTTTGCAGAAGACAGCATCTCAGTGTTCGATATTGACAGACTTCTTCATCATCTCCAGAGTCATCTAGAAGGAGATGTTATCGCACATCTTACTAATAATATTTCCGAAGAAGGAGTGAAGCGCGCGTTATACCACACTGCACTAAATAAGACGCCAGTCTATGATGGGATGATGGGATCCTGTATGAATGGTATAAGAAATTTTGGAACATTATGGATGAAGACCTGACACAAGTTATTAATTATGCCTTCAGTCACAACATAAGTGATACATTTGCAGAGGGAATTATCATCCTAATTCCCGAACTCTCCAGTTGCACGTATATCAGTGACTAGAGGCATATTACAATATTAAACGCTGACTATATATTACTGGCCAAGAGTTTAGCGAACAGAATCAGAACTAACCTCCCTTCATTGATTACTAATGGACAGGTTTGCACTATACCTGGAAAAAACATATTACATAATCTACTGGCAATTCGTGATGTCATCATATATCATTCAGTGTGTTACAATGCTTGAGGAGCTCCGGCTAGCATTGACCTCAGCAAAGCATTCGAAAGGATAGCACACTCTTATCTTTGGAAAGTTTTAAAAAGGTTCGATTACCAAACAGTATCATAGAAACAATACAGCGCATATACCACAAGGAATCCTCACGAGTTATGATAAATGGACTTCTCTCAGCTAAATTTTCGATAAACAAATCAATTAGACAACAATGCCCATTACCAATGGCATTTTTTTGTTTTAGCAATAGAACCCCTGATTCAAAGTTTGAAAAATTCTTTGACCGGACTAACTATTGACAACGAATGCTTCACAGTACGCGCATACGCGGATGACATTACCCTACTGTTGACCAGTGACGAAGATGCTAATAACGGGCAAGAGACACTTGAGGCCTCCTGTAAGGGTCTGGGACACAAGTGAATTATAGCAAATCCTTATTATTGCTATTAGATTCAAATGAAAATCGACAAATATTTGCCAGCTCCCGGATTCCAATTGTTAACCACTGCAGGATATTGGGCATCACCTTCAGTAACGATATTTCACAGACGATAGAGACTAATTGGACTTCTGCTCTAAACACCCTACGGTTTCAGCTAAAGGAGGAACTTTCAAGGTGACTGAACATTTTCCAAATAGTTTGGCATATAAATATATTTGCGCTGTCGAAGCTCTGGTACCTTGCCAAATTCTTCCCGCCTCACATGTCATTTGCCAACGTGTTGAAATGGCAATTGGATTTTATGAATGGAAAGGATACAGATACAGAATAAGAAGAGATCACCTTCATCTTACTGAACAGGATGGTTGCTTGCGCCTAATTTCAGTCGAAAAGAAATGCACAGCACTCTTTTTGTCACATATCATTAAAGCATTGTACTCAAGAGGAGATTTATTTGATAGTTCAGTGCTAAAATTGTGTGTAACAACAAACCTCCAAACCTTTAGAAGCTGCTTCCGGAACGCTCTCTCCAGAAACAGAAATTACAGCTGGAAAGTTGGATAAAGCTAAGAATATATCAGATTGAAGCAATATAAATGTATTCCACTTGTACAACAGAAATACCCACATCGTGACTGGAACAATATTTGGAACAAATGGATCCCGGTTGAATGGAGGGTATCGCTCTACATATACACAAGTGAAATCATCCCGACGGGTGAGAAATTGATCGGCATGGACAAGTATCTGATGACAAGTGACTGGTACGTCATCAGACGGACAGTCTCGTGCATCGAGTTACCACATGCGGCAATGAGGCACTAGTTTGGAGATGGACACTAAACGCTATCTACAGGATATCAGGGACAACAACAACCAGTGATAGAGTGAGAGACATACTGAATCTGGAACTAAATCACGCACAGAACGAGAGTGGAAACACTTGCATATGGATAACAGCCGGAGCAATTCACTACAATATCAAGGCGTACTCTCAGCATACAAGTGTGACTTTACCTAAATTTCTGGATCATCTCAGGAAAGAACGATGGAAGATGGTCAGACAGAAGTGTCTTCAAGAAGCTTTTGGAACACATCTTTGTAAAGTCTGAGAGCCTTCCTGCTATGTCCCTTGTGTAATATCTGCCAGTTTTATGTTAGATGCAAATTGTTTTGTGTTGGTATAACCTCCGTACTGTTCAAGGATTTGGATAATGAATGACAGGAATAATTAAGTTTGCTCGTAGTGTGCAAAGAAAAAAGTGTTTGGTTGCTTTTATTTAATTATTCTGCTGTGAACGACTTGATGTTCTCCTGTGTTAAATTTTAATTTGTTTAGATGCAATATATCAAGGTTCTGTTTGCGGAATTATCCTAAATTTGTTCTAATATTTTTGATTAAAAACTATAAGAAGTTTGTGTAACTCGTTTAGTACGTACGTAGAGTTTGCTTGTTTTGAAATAGTTGTATGACATTGTCAATAAATTTAAAAAATTATGGAAAGAAATAGAAGACGGTTTATCACATGTACAGTTCTATATCGCATGGACGTTTTAGCTCCAAAAGGCAATACCACAAATATGGTTTACAAGGAATTTCTTGGGTAAATGAAACTCAATTTTGGGTGAATTTTTATATTTTAGAAATGTTCAGTTAATGTCTTAGTACAATGCCGAGGAACGATTAATTTGATAAAATTAAGATATCCACGCGAGCGAAGCCGCGGGTAATCGCTAGTTAAGTAAGAAGAATGATTCTGCTCCATAACATTGTGTACAGAAGTATAAACGAGCTACTTTCGGAATAATCAATATCTACTAATATTTGAGACTTCTAGAGGGTTAGAAAATTGTACGCATTTTTATTTTTAAAATTATTGTACATGCGTGTAAATATAAATTGAGCAATTGAGAACAATTAATCCTTTAGTACCATAGTATCAGAACTGTGGAAGAAACTTCAGCTACTCAGGTTTTAAACTCTGGGTTTTTAACTAAACGTATATGTATAGAAGGGTATAACTCTGGAGAGCTACTTCAGAGGCACGCAACTTGTAACTTAGGATCTGTTGGTCTCATCGGACTAACTTTGGGGAGCTGACACAAGGGATAGTGGGCAGGACGGCTGCAATAAATTGCTCTTATGGTGCTAAATCTGAAGAGCTACTTCAGGGGCCTACAACTTGTAACTTAGGACCTACTGGTCTTATCAGAATAAATTTGGTGAGCTGATGCAGGGTCTACTTTCCAAGATGTCTCCTATGCACGTGTGTGTGTGTGTGTGTGTGTGTGTGTGTGTGTGTGTGTTTGTTTCAAAGTGAGTGACAGATTTGGACTTGTTTGTGCATGTGTATCATAACGCCCAGAGAAAAATCTCGCGATAATCAACTTGCCTGCTGCGCTAGCCTGCTAGTTTACCTTTGACGCGTGATTCTGTGTTTCCGGTGACTGGAACACCCAGTTGTGATTTTAATTTTAGAGCATATTTATTCGAACCCTGGAGATATCTAGTAGCCTATAGTAGTTTCTACATCTGTCAGAAATCAAACTGTTGTGTTCAGAACTGAAGACTGTTCGCAGTTCTTGTATTCTGAAAGAGGTTAAGACTTACCGGATATACATACGGCATTCCCAACAGTCGAGGTCGAGGCTACATGACTGATAGCCAGGAAGATGAAGCTCAAAAAGAAGAAGATAAGTCAATTTGTTGATGAGCCCATGTCCAGCATGATTCCTCACCTTTCTTCCAACACGTCTCCTCATCCTTTTCTGCGTCTTCTTGTCCGCTCTCTTTACAGCCATGATAAGTGTTCATAAAAGAAGTCATTTCGGTAGTTTTGAGTTCCGTGGTACAGTCTAATGAGTTGTCATGCGCGACATTGTTTCACTGAGGGTATCTTAGCTGGACTCACTGGTTGATGATTTAGACTACATGTTCGAAGTTCCGACAATACACGATCTACCCTGCAGTCACGAGGCAGCTTCTCGCAGATTTTCTTTAGAGCATTCACCGCTAAATACACCAGAAATGCTTTTGGAAATGCAATAAACTCTTCTTCAGGAAAAGTGTTCAGTTTCTTTTTTCAAACATAAATTTTTGCGATGTTCGAATCAGATAGAAAGGACATGATGTCTACGGTGCAAGAATTTTCTTTCTCACTGACAGAAACGACATTTGAACACTGCAATTCACGCATGTAGATCACTTCCCGGCTTACAACCAAAGAGCATACAAACATGGCGTAAATATGTTTAATAGTTTCAACACTATGCTCTTTGAGAAGAGTTTCTTTTTGCAAACATAAATTTTTGCGATGTTCGAATCAGATAGAAAGGACATGATGTCTACGGTGCAAGAATTTTCCTTCTCACTGACAGAAACGACATTTGAACACTGCAATTTACGCATGTAGATCACTTCCCGGCTTACAGCCTATCAAAGAGCAGACACACATGGCGTAAATATGTTTAATAGTTTCAACACTATGCTCTTTGAGAAGAGTTTGTAATGATGGGCATCCTAATTCATATAGATCGGTAAGTTTACATGTTGAGGGTAGACTTTTACGCAGCCATTCCTTATTTTCACAACCCGTCAAAACTACTAGATCTGCTCCTGATTTATGCGCGTTCATGAGCATGTGTAAAAGCGATAAGGCATACCTATTGCATCCCACAGCAGTCCCAGATCCCGCTTAATACATTGGGTCTGCTTTTTATCTTCATGTCTTTCAATACAGTATGAGAACATTGGGCTAAATACAAAAGTGATGACCTTAAGTGCCCACAACATAGAGCAATCCAGCACAGTTAGATCGTGAACACAAATTTGTTACCAATCAATTTAAAGCCTGGAACAACAAGTACCAAAGTTCTCATTATGTGGAAATGGAAAGCACAGAACTCTCTCGCATACTATCTTATATACTAAGCAAAATTTACTACTCGTACTATATTTTAAGACCTGAGTTTACGAGAGAGAGTGGTTGACATCGAACAAGGCTAAACCTGCATGACCGCCTCTGCTTGACCATTGTTTATCAAAACACAGTAACCTTAGGAGTGTGTTCTGAGCACAAGAGTTTGGGGCGTGTGTCATGTAGAAACTACCGCAGGCTACTAATACAGGACTCTGGAGTTCAAATCTGTATGTTCTGAACTTGAAATCAGAAATTGAGTGCTCCAGTCACCAAAAAACATATAGTCACGCGTCAATGGTGATGTGATCACCACAAGAGTGTTTCTGAGCATACTTGTGCAGACAAGCCAAAACCTGTCACTCACCTTGACATGTAGCTATTGCGTCACTTCTCCAAAGTCAGGCTGACGAGACCAATACGTCATAAGTTACATGTTGTTCATCCCGGAATTAGCTCACCTGAGTTATCCACATAAGAGCAATGAATTGCAGCCATCTTGCCAGTAGCCTTTGAGTCAGTTCCCTAAAGTTAGTCCGATAAGGCTAATAGGTCCTAAGTTACAAGTTGTGAGCTTCTGAGGTAGTTCTCCAGCATTAGCCCCGTATGAGAAATGCGTAGCAGAAATATTGCCTAGTAAGCCAGTTGGGTTAAGTCTAGAATCTAATACAAGCCTGTAATGTTAAGCTTGCGCTCCTTTTGCGGTTAATTCGGGCGTCCAGTTTTGGTCTGTAAGATTACTGTCCCTTGAGATTAAGACTGGTGTCGAATTCAAGCCTGTAAGATAAAGCTTGAACACTTATGCGGTTACCCCGGGTGTCGAACATTCAGTCTCTAAGGTTATGGTTGATTAATGATGACGTCAGCTTTTGGTTAAGTTAGCACTTATATGCATATAGCCTCAGCGTCGACCTTGGGTCTGTAAGGCTAGTGACTGTGAGGTTAAGCCTGGAGTCGAATTCAAGCCTGTGAGTGAAAGCTTGCACACGTACCCAGTATTAGGTTATGACGCCATGTGAGGTTAAGCATGCACTGTTAGCCGTCACATTTCTGTGTAGGAGGCCTCCTCCCAGGCACGTAAGGAGGAGTAGGCGGCCGAACTCCCAAGTTATACTACTAGAAACAATAGATCAAATTATGTTTAAGGCTAAGGGATGGTGTATTTCTGGACTGGCTGCAACAAGGAACTAGCAAGAAAGCTTCTAATTTTACCTGACTGTTGACATCGTGATTATAGCCACAGGACGTCTAGTTGTACGTGGAACCCAAATCACACGGATGCGACGTTCCATTTAAAAAATTCCACTTGTTTTGGACACAATTCGAATCACGACAATTCAGTGGCTATGCTACTCAGCTATTACATTCCTTTGTAACATGGGAAGCTTCCTGAAAAATGAAGTCTTTTCCTCATTACTGCCTTAAGAAAAGTTGTAAGTGCTGTGAATTCATTGTACATGTACAGTACGTTCTATCTTAGCGAATTGAGGTTCTGGGCTATTTTAATAGAACCCTCACTTGCAAACTGAATTTGTTTTTCACCTGCAATTTGGATCAATTTTATAAACACTGTTATTCCTTACAAAATAGAATGGAATTTTTGAAATACTTAAATAAGTTGATTTGTGGACACTTTAGGGAAAATATGCAATCAAATTGACTTCAATAGGAATATTTGATATAGATGTTGATTCCCACAGGGATGGCCAAGTAGGCATCAATTTTTGGTAATGAGACAAAGTCTCTTAGTGCATTGGCACTGCCGGTGGCTCCAGTTAGCCTACGCAGTGGCCTCCACGGTATGCATTAGCCAGCGTATTGGTAGGTGTGCTAGGTACCAACTGATGAGCCCACCCTATATTGGTATTATAGGAATATTTGCCAATTTATTCCTCACAAATGTTCTATATTTGAATAATCATACATGGTAAGAAAACAGATCTTTTTAAACAGTTTTAGTTTATGTGCCTTTAATAAGAAAGTTGTTTTTAACAGTCAAATAAGTTGTTTAACAGAGATTAAGCTCATTAAATTATAAAATAAGGATACGAATAGGTATAAGTTAATTATAAATTGATACTCAGAGTACCCTAACAATGTTGGAGAATTCCT
Source organism: Anabrus simplex (assembly GCF_040414725.1). NCBI lineage: Eukaryota > Metazoa > Arthropoda > Insecta > Orthoptera > Tettigoniidae > Anabrus > Anabrus simplex. The sequence goes on from NC_090266.1 coordinate 477,394,504, forward strand.
TCACATAGAACATGGCAGAATCCAAGATCAGTTGCCAACGACGCTCTATTGACGATTACAAATTAGACAAAGATTCGCAACATATTCACATTCTTGATGATGTTTCCGGAAGCACAACGGTAGTTATTCATGAAATACATTCTCAAAATTTTAAGAGCCGGATGGGAGAGGCAAAGTGAAAGACGGATAGAACTGCTCGTTATTTGGGCCGTTCAGACTTCACTCAGAGATCGTGTTGAACTATAGACGCATGGAGGTATCCGTACAGATAGGACTGGTTCTAGACGATCTTGACCAGCCAAGGGGCAGAAATACTCTGTCATTGTTGGACAGACACAAACAGACTCACCCAGAGACATGCAGCCAATTTACTACGACACCTTATTTATATTAGAAGGATTTTCAGGTACCTACATTTCTACAACGGGATCTCAAGTGTGACGTCGTTATTTGCAGTAGTGTCGGCACAGAGCAACGTGGAAGATTACATAGTGAACCCTTCAGTCAACTGTTAGTTAAAACATTACCCGTTCTAGATCTCGAGCATGTTTAGTAGAGACCGGGCGAGTTGGCCGTGAGGTTATGGGTGCGCAGCTGTGAGCTTGCATCAGGGAAATAAAGGGTTCGCACCCCACTGTCGCAGCCCTGAAGATTGTTTTCTGTGGTGTCCGATTTTCACACCAGGCACATGCTGGTGTTGTACCTTCATTAAGGCACGGCCGCTTCCTTCTCATTCCTGGGCCTTTCCTATAGCCATAGTCGGTGCGACGGAAAGCAAATTGTCAAATAAAGTAGCTTCTTCTATCTCGAGAGGTGTTACTGGCTCTTCGTCACTTGCTGACATGAATAAAGGGCATAAATAGGAAAACCAACTATGAAATTGAAGGCGTGGTAAACTAACTATATTTATTTAAGAAAAGAAGGAAGAATAATTCAATAGAAAATTGTCAAACAACTGTTACCGAATATGTGTGGTCAATGACTTTACTGTTTTGATGGGGCTGGACGATTTCAGGATGCGATGCCATACGGTTGCTATAAAGTGCCCGAAGGGCTATCGTCGAAAAATCACCTTAAATTTAAAGTAAACGAACAACCACAACAACAACCTGGAGGTATGGTTATTCGAAACCATAAATAAATGTCCGTTAAGGTTCCAATTGCTGAAATGCCTGAACATCACGAAATGATTTCAAAACATTTCTACGTTAAGGCCGTCCACTAACTGATTATCACACAGGACGAGCTACATGGACCCTTAATTGAATCTGAGTAACCTCCAGTTAGCAATACGGACCGATCATCATCACCCCTTATTATGAAAATAATGTTAACCACACATGGTTGATGACCATTATGTCCCCTCACTGAAGTTGAGTTAACTGAACGTGGTTGATGGTCCAAGTGATGCTTCAGTGAGGTCCATCAGATAAAATCAAATCAAATGAACGTGGTTGATGACCACGTGTCTCTTCAAAGCAAGAGCAAAATATGATAAGGTTACTGACTTTAAGTACACTCGGTTGATGATCACAGTGTTATGACATAACTCTTATTCCATTAAATCCAATAAATGCAATTAATTATAAACCAACCACAACAAATACGCCTTCCAGGTTAAATTCAAGTTAATACTTGACTTTAAGTTAACACACGCAAATCAATCTGATCTGTATTTAAACCGTTGAATGAATATTCAACTAATACCTGATGGGTGGGAAACAATTATTTATTTGCCCGGATTACCTAGTGGTTTTCAAAAATAATTAAATTCCTTCGACCATCCATCAACAATACTTATCGCTAACACATTTTGTTCCTTTGGAACAAGTTTCCGGAATACAGTCCGAAAAGGACTTGGTTTTTTTTGCTACTTGCTTTACGTCGCACCGATACAGATAGGTCTTATGGCGACGTTGGGACAGGAAAGGGCCAGGAGTGGGAAGGAAGCGGCCGTGGCCTTAATTAATGTTCAGCCCCAGCATTTGCCTGGTGTGAAAATGGGAAACCACGTAAAACCATCTTCAGGGCTGCCGCCAGTGGGGTTCGAACCTACTATCTCCCGAATACTGGATAATGGCCGCACTTAAGCGACTGAATCTATCGAGCTCGGTAAAGAGACCTGTTGAGAGAAATCCTGTGCTATTACAGTGTTGAAATAAATAAATAAATAAATAAATAAATAAATAAATAAATAAATAAATAAATAAATAAATAAATAAATAAATAAATAAATAAATAAATAAATAAACCATGTCACCATTATTCTGCAGAATTTAAAAGTAACTCTAAAATAAAATATTCAAATTAGTCCGACTCATGGACACCCCTTTACTACAACAGGAATGGAAAGTACAATTGCACTAACATAAACCTGATTAAACATTAGTAATAGGTAATACACAACTAGATTTATGCACTGTACATCATATTTACCACTCGATGACATACTCTGTACTAAACGGCTGGTTTCTACACCATTCGATGGAATTCCATATGGTACTAATCTCATGTGCTAACTAGCACACTCGTTTTCAGTTAGGAGTAGCTGGTTTGCTGTATCACATCGCTAGACCTCTATATGGTATATCTAACCCAAGGCCACTATCCATTCTTTCAACCATTAACCATCGTCACAAACCATCGATAACCCTGTATGGCCTATCTACAACAAAATACATTACAGAAATGAAAGAACTTCTTCTCAGATATTACAAACTCACCTCAACTTTCACTGAAAGACAACAAATGCACACTGGGGATGCGATCGCTGAGAGTTAAACTAGCAAACTCGGAAGATATTACGTACTGACGACTGGACTTATTATTGACTCAACTCAAAATCTTGCCTGGGGGGGGGGGGGGTGCAAATGAGATTCAAAATAACATCCCATAATATACTTTCAACATTTATCCTGAATCTGTTTTTGCTAGCGAAAGGGTTCGTCTACATGCAAACTGGCTGCCTCGTCAGCCCGTGACTAAATCTATTCCTAACCAGATTCAATAACTCATTATAATGCCCAAACGTCTACATAATTTTAACAATAGCTGGGTCTAAGCCATACTAATACACTTACGCCTAATGGGACTGGTGGAATACATCATGTGTTTGCCCCAATGGTAAGCTATTGGAGTTTACGAGTGAATCCTATCCTAGAGTTTCATGTGGAATCCAAACCCTGGGATGTCCCACTTTTCAAACCCAGTGTCCTACTATTATATCCTCGGGTTCTTTACACCACAAACCTGGTATCAGTTACATTACATATGGCATTCCAGCCAGGAATACGTTACATCTCAACTATCTGCCAGGAATACCTCTCATTCACTGCGCCTCATGGTATCACAACCCCATGAACGGAACACCGCTTCTTCAAATACAATACGGACAGTAAACAACAAATTTTAAACCCCCGAAAAGATCTCTCGAAACCCACATGACACCTCCAATCAGCACTCTAGCGAAACTTCGCCATAACTTGACGAGAATTTCACAAATGATCTCTCCCGAAAACAATAAAATTCTTCACACGGACGTTGGCCTCCGCGCATCTCATTACTCGTTACTTTTACCATTATTATTATTATTGTTCCGAGGTATCTTGTGGAACAGCAGAGGTGAAAGAAGGTGCTGGGAGGAATAGGTCTCAACTTACGGAATTAAAGTTAATTTAAAATTTTAACAGGGTTATATTTTCTTTTCAAGATCAAGAAATAACAAGTACAACAGGCTCCCAGTACCATATCAAAAAATTAAGAAAGTACAATTACAGTTTGTTACTAGATTTGGGCTTCGAGCCCCAGACTCACAATCCTTGAGCAAAGAGCCCAACTTTACCTATATACAAGGTTCAACAAAGGGGCAGAAAACCCCAACCATGCCAAGGAGCACTTGCTCCCAATTACCCAGTAAAGCCTCCTCGAGGCACACAGAAAATCTACTTTTAAGAAAGAGCAAACCCGCTCTCAAAATTCAAGCCAATTCAAGGCCACACCAAACTCCACCTTCAAACTGCCCTCCAAGCACACAAGAACAGGGGTAAAAATACCCAACCTACTGAGGCCTATTCAATAAAGAAACAGATCAATTACATGGCCCCAAATTCAGAGTTGAATGGAGGCGTAACTTGCACTCCTAATACATTTTTAAAACCTATTTGGCACTAGGCCGCTTATGCAAGGGCTAATCCCATACTACGGAGGTGACACGATAGGAAAACTTTATTACATTACGAAGAGAAGGGAAACTGTTATGAAAACGTAGTCACCTCAAAACAATATGAGTGGGAGCTCGAGAGGGTTAGGCACTCTCTATCCCAATTTGTAGTTAAAGAGACAGAATTAATACCAAGTGTCTTTTACATTTTAAAGGAAAGTTACATGATAAAAGTTTCGAACCTGCCCCGAGGGTTAAACTGCTGAGCTAGCGAGCAAAGAAGTTATTAAAAAGCCATTACCTGATGGACGAACTGCTGCCGGAAGAAAGAGGCGCTTCCCGCCCCCTGCTACATAATCACACTAGGATAGATGTTACTGAAATGGCCCGGAGACCAGAAAATCAGCAGTTTAAATACCCTGGTGGAACATTCGATACCTTTCATAAATGAGAACCCACACACCCTCAATTTTATTGGCTAGCGTAAAGCAACATCTCCATATCGGAGAAGACATACGTTATTGGTCAAAAATTAATTAGAGAACTTCGGGATTGGCTAAATTCAAAACAAGCGGAAAGAGAAGGGTTATACTGCCAACCTAAAAAATGACTGAAAGAAATTTAACAAAGAACAAACTTATGAACATCAAATTTCTTCAAAGAAACAGTTACTTCACTTCGCACTAGGGTGCACAATTGTAGTTCTTAAGTAGTGCCATCTAGAAGAGAATGTTCACACTTCTTAGTACACAGAAAACAAAAACGAATCGAAACAGACATAGTTCAGAACACTTCAAAATTTACAGTAAAGACATCTTCTGAGAAATCTTAGAATTAATGTGGTTGTTAAAGTTCAGGCTTCCTCCAGTAGAGGAGTTTCAACTGGCGCAATGTTTGAATTAGCGGCGTGGATGTGTACCGTCCGGTACAATTATTATTATTATTATTATTATTATTATTATTATTATTATTATTATTATTATTATTATTATTATTATTATTTTTATTATTATTAACCTTCGCATTAAAGGTGACCAAATTTTAACACACTCGCTTGAACAATTGTCTATACCTTTATGGAAATGAAATAACTCAAAATGACATGTTTACAATCCCCTTTCGCCAGAATACATTCGAAAACACTAAAATTCACAATTCTACCGTAAGCGTACTCTGTACGTTATTTGAACGAATTTCTCGGGCATTAACTTAATTTAACGTTCGCCTTCGTAATAAAAATATAATGCGAAATTCTACATAACCCAGAGGCGTTGTTTTTACACACGCACACATTGCAAAATTCCCCATGAGTCGTTTTCAATTCAAAATAAATTATCAAACATGTAACACTTCCACAAATGAAAATAAATCAGGCAAAATACGCCCGAATGCAACAAAATCATGACATTATTTATCTACACAGGACTAAATTAGGAAAAGTTACATAATGCACATACCTGATTGTATGCTGGTCCAAGCACCCATTTTTAGCTCACCGGCTTCTCATTTCATTTAGTAAATCATCTTGAAATTACAGACATCCTTTTCGGAAACTTCCATCAATATATTTGGCATTCTGGTCATTCCCGTTTCTTTTTATTCAATATTTTGCTTACAATTAGGAATCTGACATAGAACGTATAAAAATTAAAATAAGTTATCTTAAATTATATCCTTCACTCGATAACTGCACACAAAACCGAGTGTCTAATCAACGCACACACACGCTAAGCAATTCCTAGCCGTGACACCTTCTCTATCTTGGCTCAGCATACTACAGTTTATTAAAAGACACACGAATAACGCCACCGTCGTTACAGTACAACAGTTCAGATAATGCTTAGTGCTGCTGAATTGTAGACCTGATCATTTCTGTCTGATCTGTTTAAATATCGATGGCCACTGCCAAAGCAGTATATAATGTTTACCCCTTAATTATTCCTTTGCCTAATATTATTAAGGACAACTTTTAATTTTGACTAACTTTATGCCTTGACTGGGAACAACTCGTCCCACAGTCTAGCTCCACGCAATGTTCACCTTAGGTGACTCAGGCTCTTCGATGTGCTTACTCTTCAAATTCCGAACAGCGAATAAATCTCGGCTAGTATACGGCTCTTGTGACATGGAAATTTACTTTCCCGCCGATTTTGATGACGTGACATTTTACAAAAATTGTGTTTCGTCTCCTCTTGACACCTAATTGTTGAGGTGACACTTATAATACCATAAAAATCTGCAGATCGTGATTTCTACCTCCAGTTCGTTCGTTGGATATGATTAAGACCAGAAAATGAGCTAATTACGTTCATATCACTCCACTACGTGTTTCAAAAAAGTCCCTGCCCAGAGAAAATGTAAGAATCGTCTTGACGTGCCAAGGCTAAGAATACGCAGAAACCCAGCGTTTCCCTAATTTCAAAATGGCGCTCTCACTAGATTAATGTATGGCAATTATTAAAATAAGATTTCCTCGTCTTCCGGACCTCTAAATAATGAGTTAAATACGATACATTAGCGCTGTATTTTCTTCGAAACAGTTTTATAAAAGCAGGTGAGCACCATTCCTGAATTCGCGGGGGCGCAGGTATAAAACGAAATGGCATACGTATGGCTGTTAATGCCGGGAGCGGCCGAGGACATGTTCGGCTTGCCAGGTGCAGGTCTTTTGATTTGACTCCCGTAGGCGACCTGTGCGTCGTAATGAGGATGAAATGATGATGAAGACGACACATGCACCCAGCCCCCGTGCCAGCGAAATTAACCAATGATGGTTAAAATTTCCGACCGTGCCGGTAATCGAACCCGGGACCGCTCTGTCCAAAGACCAGCACGCTAGCCATTTGGCCATGGAGCCGGATGGACCGTAGGTGAGGGTTATAAATATAATCTCACTTTTCATTAGCATAACCCTTTTCTAGCGTGGTGGGGTAGGTGGCTAATCATGTGGTTCGATATAACCGAGTACTAAGCAGTATGTTGACGAAATCCTGCAGCCTCATGAGCGACATCTCCTAACCAAGGGCAGATAACGTAGATGTTAGGCGTCTTAAGACGACAATTATCATTAGTAGGGAACGGATGTTGTTTGTCATCTTTTTTCCCAAGGACGTCGCTCAGTAGTATAGAAATTGGTTTTGCAATATAACAAACGATAATAACACGTTTTAATTTGACATTAATTTTTATTTTTTGCCAGTTTAGTTTAATGAGTCATTATATAAGTTTTCAAGAAGTATTTCGGTCAATATATAGCATTTTGAAGAATGTTCCCTTTAATGTATGCATTCTTTATTATCAGACTGATACAAGTCCACAAGGCCAACATAGACATTTTTATTCATTTTTATTAAATGTGTTTAAATTTGATAAAAAACGTTTATGACCAAGAAATCTGTCCAGCAGTTGGTGACTATGTAAGGATAAGGAAAGGATCTAAAACTGTGAATCTTGTGTTTCCAAGGTATGTAAAGCAACACAGTGCAAAACTTTAAACTTTGATAATTACGCGTAACTATTTTTCAACGTGTCTCAAGCTCAAGGAATGCATCAGGCCTTGCACCACACCTACAGCTAGGCATTCACCCCCGTGTACCTCAAGGCCAAGAACAAATGTGAAATCTTTTGGCATCTAATTTCATTGGCTATTGTTTCGAGCCCATTTTCCTGACTTTTTCTCAAGGTACTTAAATTGTGACATTTGTTTAATTTTACAATATTGTGGCTCTATTACTATAATAATAATAATAATAATAATAATAATAATAATAATAATAATAATAATAATAATAATAATAATAATCAATGTTACATGAATATGTGTGCACTAATTGAGCTGGGATATTTAAATCGAAAAATTATTTTAAACAAAGTTCACAAAAGTAATGATTTGCACAAAGCATGCTTAGTCTATATTACAACATATTCTAGATATATTTGTCAGTACTCTACCTTTTCCTACATCCCTCATATCCCCTACACATTTCATATATGCATAATTGATGAAATTTTATATGACTAAGACATGAGATCGATGATGAAAATTTAAAAAAATATTATTTTGTAACATAGTAACAGCAATCCATACTCACTTTCCGAATTGAAGATATACAGTAATTATTATTATTATTATTATTATTATTATTATTATTATTATTATTATTATTATCAACATCATCATAATCATCTTAACCAGTAACACCAACAACTTCCAATGTACTTTAGTAACAATTCCTGAATATCCTAAACACTACGGATTAATTATTCCCTTATCTTTATTAGCTTTTAACTTGATGTGTAAAATATGAACTGTGGAGCGCTAAACGGAGTACAGAAAGTGCGGAGATACCGAATCAATACAGCAGAACGTTTGCGGCAGTGTGCTGTCGAATTAAACATTGTTCGTGTATCCCTTTGCTCTTTTACCGTTTTCCTCTTTTCCTCTTATTTGACTAAAATAAACGAGTGTGTGTGTTTTATGTCAATCAACTAACTGGCGGTCGCTAGCCTTTGTTTCAATGTTACACAAGTACCGTCTCACCAGGTACAGAAAACCTCTCCTGCTCTTCTCATTGCGTTTCCTTTACCAAGGATTTTGAAAGACAGCGATTGACTAGGTGCTTGGCTCGCTCTTTCCATTATTCACGGTTAAAGAGTGCTTTTTCCTGAGTACTGACCCCTCGGGGAAGAAGCGTTAAACTTTGATGAACGCGAAACCATCTCCTCTCATCCAACACTCCCCTGCCTCTTTGCCCTCAATCCGACTGAGTGAAAACCAGCAACTTATTGAGAGAAGTAGAGAAAGGGCGTAGTGTGGAGCAGAGTATTTTGGTTCCCCATTATTAGATATTTATCACATATGTTCGAAGAGAAACATTTTTCATTATTTCATGAAGCTATTTTTTCTCACTGTACTGCACAAGTAATTATCCTGCGGGAAGCCGGATAGGGTATATTAGAAGAGAAGTGACGTAGAATTTCATTACCTAACTTGCATATAGAAGCAAGAATAGGAATACAACACATAAACTGTACATTTTTGTGAGCCATAATGTCGTGGGTTTGCAATCGAAACGTATAAATACAGTATTCGAGGTTATTCAAAATTCACACTAAACTACAGCGTTATTCCAGAAAGACTGGCAATTCCATTGTATGATTTTAAAGATAAATATTGTTATCAATATGCTAGGAGCATATATTAGCAGTGAAACATTGATAACTTTCAAATCTCTTCTATCTCAGAAGTAAAACTTTTGGTTTAATGTGTTTTGCTAAAAAATTCACAATATTGTTGTTGACAATAAAACTTCAAGAAACAAAATTGACATGATGGTCGGGTATTTCAGGGATATATTGATAGTAGTTGCGTGAATGATAAATCAGTGTGTGAATGAACAAAGTATATACAAGGAATTAGCTTAAATATACCCTCTATCGTACGGGATGGCGTATGGCTTTTAGTGCCGGGAGTGTCCGAGGACAAGTTCGGCTCGCCAGGTGCAGGTCTTTTGATTTGACACCCGTAGGTGACCTGCGCGTCGGGATGTGGATGAAATGATGATGAAGCGACACATACTCCCAGCCCTCATGTCAGCGAAATTAACAAATTAAGGTTAAAATTCCCGATCCCGCTGGGAATCGAACCCGGGACTCCCGTGACCAAAAGCAAGCACGCTAAACATTTAGCCATGGAGCTGGACATCGTACGGGATATTCTATGTTAAATCGCACATCAAAAAGTAATATATTTGATTTTGAAGTAATATATTAAAAAATAAAGTGTTATGAGATATTCATTATGGCACAATATTAGCTTCCTCTATACAACAGTGTTCATTATATTGAATGTTGAATATAGTATATTTTTCTGACAGCAAACGTTTTATTCATATAGGGGATGTATCCAAATTCAACGGCACAACATCAGGAATAGATTCCTTCTCTGAAATACCCGACCATCATATCAATTTTGTTCCTCGAAATTTAATTATCGCCAACATATTGTGAATTTATGAGAAAAACACATTAAATCAAAGGTCTTACTTCTGAGATAAAAGGGAAGTAGGGAAGCTCATGATATCATCGGTCCGAAAATACGTTATTACACAGTATTGATATACCCTATATTAAGAAAAAGCTAAAGATTTTAACTTCATTTCTTTGCAGTTATAATAATAATGAATATAAAACAAAAAATTAGTATTAATAACTTAGTTACTTATTAAAATGTTCTGCAAACCTATTTCTTCCATTTGATCGATTTCCCTAACTTGAAAGGATATTTGTAAGTCACTAAGGTTTCCTCTGCAAAGCAGATGGCGGACTACGTTTACAATACTTTGGCTATTTTCCTGTGATTATTGTACCCGCTCAAAGCCTGAGTCCCAACCAGCATTTATCTCAGAGAGTGTTACGGTCCGAATCTATCGCAACTAATAAACAATAAAAAATTATATTTTCAGATATAAGATCTCAAACTAAATGTAAGGGCGCCATCCAATCAGTACTACAGGGTTGAACGGGACACTCTGATCTTTAACTTTAGGGCTCATCATCAAACATAGAAATTATATATATATTCAGATCAAAGGGAAATTATGAAGGCTCCGTCCTAGGAATGGGGACGGATATTTAAACGGTCACCCAGGGTTTACTATTCTACAAGAACAAGAACCTGGAACTGTTTCCTTGGAAATGCTAAAGGAGCATTTTATTTAAGTAAACAAATAATTTTTACACACAATCAAAATCTGTTGACCCTTGATTTGCCGGTAATTTGGCAAATTATTCCTGAAAAATGATTACATAATATCTATCACTTTTGACCACCCTTCCATTTGGGTGGTGGAACCGTTGATATCTGAAGGTATCATATTTACCTTCGTTAACACCATGACCATATTTGGTCGTGGGCCAATTACCTGTTGGCTAAGTGGGCGCGATCACATGAACTATGTTATCGCCTCCACTTTGATTGAGATGAGACCAACCCGGGAAACTACAAACTCTCCCCGGGTTCCTAACCAAGATATGCTAATCGTTAGTTAAAGGAAACGACAAAGTGACTCTAACCTAATGGTCCAGATGTAGGGATTTGCCTTCATTTTACAACTACTAACTTAACTTATTATTCACAACTTGACATTATTACGTTAATTCGCCAGCTGACTTCCCTAGTATCATTCATCATCAGCATCCGAAATAATAAAATAAAATAAAAATAATAAAAAATATTATTATTATTATATTTATTATTATTATCGACATTATTATTAATAGTGGAAATCGTGATTATCGTACCCCGTAATCATCCTCGCTTTAATACTTCAACTTCTCGCTCTTATTATTCTCATCAAAAAAATAAAAATAAAAAAGTAGATTCCTTTTTATTCTTCTTCTCCTTCTTTAAAATATTCTCATTATTATTATTATTATTATTATTTTTATTATTAGTTAAAAATCTCAAATTATTCATTTCAACTCCCAACGTCATCATTATGTCCAAAATATAAAAAGTAAATTCTTCTTCAAAAAAAAGTAGCTTCTTTTTTTATACTTCAAATATTATCATTATTAAAGTGCTTTGAAATTTTCAATATTTTCAATTCAGTTCCATCCATCATTATTGCGTTTATAAATAAAAATAAAAAATTCTTCTTCTTCTCCTTCAAATATTATTATTATTATTAATTTAAAAAATTAATTTCGCTTGTTAGACGGTAGTCCACTCTTTAAATGTTTAACGAATAACCCCTTTTTACAATTTCGATTTATTTTGGCACTAATCAATCCAGACATGATTTACTTGGAATATTATTATTATTATTATTATTATTATTATTATTATTATTATTATTATTATTATTATTATTATTATTATTATTATTATTATTATTCTTTCGAGAATCTTTATTTTTATCCCCCATCTTTATAATTTAGTCACATACGTTCTCTCCCAAACAGAAATCACCAAGATCCGAATTCACATCGGTCGAGACATAATAGTGTTCGAACCCACAACCTTATTTTCGTACTGTCGTCAATTCATGGAGAGCATGGGCTCCTAAGACAATTCTCAAACCCCATAACACCTCGCAGTTGGGCAATAACCTCCAATCTCTGCAAGTGTTAAATTATTCCTTCCTTTTCCATTTTGAAGTCCATTTATCCATCGGAACTCTTCAAAACATTTTCATTAATTAACCCTCGGTATGTGGACTCTCTTCTGCCACTCATATCACCGGTATAGAAATACAACCTCTATGTAGGCCTTAAGATCCATCTATTTCTTCATCAACATCAGTACAATTCACTTTTATTTCGGGACGGATTTCTGTTCCACAAAACTCCAAATCTGCACCTTTGGCTCAAAACACTCTGGGCCTCAAACATAGCGTGACCATATTATAAAAGTGCCTATCTCGTTTCTACCAAAATTATTAATGATTATTATGGAGACCAAAAACGTTAAATCAACAATTAGTGTTAAAATCGGATTCAATGCCCAAATAAAATATTCATACCACATAATATCTCCACATTTAAATTACTTTAATTTGCAATCATTCTATCCAACTAGGCCCGAGCCTTTATTCTCAAAGATTATTATTAAACACACCTTTACACATTACCCAACATTAATTTATTACTCCGACACTTCTACAGATTATTATTATTTTTTCCATTATTTACAAACAAATCAATGGACTTCATTCCGTCCCACAACAATTTATATCACTTGGCAACCCTACCTCTGGATTATCTTAACAACATGCCTTAGTATCTATAAAAGTTCCGATACTGGAAAAACACTTTGGAAGCACTTCTAAATGAATATTAACATTATTTTTATGTGAAACGTGCTCCATATCATATCAAACAACTCAAGCAGTTGAATGAACAACTCAACCCTACTATACTCTATTTAATAATCAAAATTTTGATGAGTGCTCGATCTAATCATGTACATATTAATTTGTCCCTTGTCTATCTATCTTTGAATTTATACGAGCCGGAAACGGCTCGTTTCACAATCAAGTTACCATGATAAAATAATATGATTTCCTCCCCCTAACGATAGCAATCTACAAATATTTGAAAAGTTACTCATCTCTCTTTTGTAGTCTGCTAAGCCGAACGAGAAGCACAGGCCCCGTCCAGTCTTAGCCCTGCATTCCACTGGTATTCATGCCAGCTTGAGGAATTAATCCTTGACCCTTTTCAACTTTACACATTTTGAATAAAAACAAATAAAATAACTGTTGCACTCTGGAATAATTTCCACCCTAAATTCTACTCACAAATTTTACAATCTCGGCCTTGTATCTAGCCCACTTAATGTAGATATACATTCTTCATTCCTTTCCCGGACACTAGGAACATGGGATACCTCGGGATCCCCTTTATAATGGCCCGTGCGCGCTCTTGAATTCCCCGTCTCACGTTCGTGTAGCTGACCAGGTATCAGTTTAGAATCGACTGTTTACTAGGTGACATAAACACTCGTGACCGTTCTCACGTAAAGTACTTCCTAATCTGTTGGTAGAATCTCACACTCCGTAAGTTATGCTTTACTGAGTCCTGTCTATTTGAAACACTTCGTACTAGTATACTGCTCAAACTGTAATATGAGCTACATCACGTTATGAATCACTGTACTATGTAACAATATAATACTTCGAACCCTACTCCACGAGTAAGTACACACACGCACCCCTGGCGTAATCACGGCTCGAACAAAATATCAGAAGTTGTCATGCACCCCAGGCGTGGTATCAGCCCGAGCACTTTGTCAGAAGTAGTTGTCAGTCCTTGTCCACGACCTCATATTTATACCTGTATCCCTTCTCTTCCGAGTTCACCGGAGTTCATCTTGGGACGCGCAGTCCCGATATCTTCATACGACAATTTGCGGTTCGGCCCGTGGCTTAAATATGATATCCAATGTGTGCCATTTCACCGTTCTATAGTTGCAGTATTAGGAACAAAAATGGCGTTCCAGTTATTAATGTATCAATATAAAAGCAATTAGCAGCGGTACGAGCCGAGAAGATAATAATTTCAACCGGCAATCACGGAAGGAGCCACTCTTAAAAGGCGGTGCGAAAGAATGACGAGAGCGGATTATTTAAAACCGATTATTGAAAAAAGACTTCCATTAGAACAAAATCTCAATCCAGCACTGCATCGAAGAAAGGACGGAGTCGTGTAAAGAAACCAGTTACTTATCGGATTCTATAATCAATTATTGAAGAAGAGATTAAGTCCGCGATAGCCCGCTTAACGTCAGCTGTAGGTTGACACATATACGTGAGATTATAGACCAGCTGTAAGAAAACGTCAAGTTGGTTCTGTACTACGTCACGATTGGGCTCGGAAACATTATATTTGCCCGATACTGCACAACGTGAAGAAAGCAGAATTCAACGGGATATAAAGTGCAATTCTAAAAGCACGTAAAATTTACATCTGTTCGGCGAGCAAGGCGGTTGAAAATAAGAGGACATTTAGAGCTGTTATAAGCAAATTAGACGGACCAGAATACATATATTCTTTTCTCATTAGCACTACGAAACAGATTACAGCATGTATAAATCAACTAATGCCTTGTGTTATTCTGTCCCTGACGTAATGAAGACCACTATGATGTTCTAAGAAGCTGAGGCAGAGACTACTCCGGCTATGGTGGCGCTTCACGAGATTGATGACCCAGGAGGGTGGTAATCAGCTGAGAGGACGAGATGGACCCGATTACCTAAGCCGAACCATGGAGCGAGGCCTACCATTCCCGACGAACAACAGCGAGATGGAAGTCACTACCCAATAAGCAAAGTTAAGTCCCCTATGAGTCGTGTCGTAAGTAGAAACCTTTATTTTTTGGCTAATATGTGATGTGCATTATGACATCGTGTGTGCGTAGTTAATATACAAGTGTAGTTACAAGGAAATAGGTATTCATCTGAAGTTACCGTTAATCCCATACATAGGCGTAAATTACCAGTGAATGCCGTTCGCAAGTTTATCAATATGGTGTTAGAGAAGTGATTGATATTTTTTTAAATTGTTGTCAGTGAAGTGTTAGAGTATTAAGTGGAAGTTAATATACATGTGTGATGGCTTTAACCAAAATAATAAGCGTAGAGATCGTATTTAGGGAATGTTTACGACAAAATATAGTAGCACAGTTTAATGTTGTGATGTGCTGTTCTTTGATACTATGACAGTAATGATAATGGTTTTATATGTGTAGGTTATGGCACATATGCTGCGTATTTGATGAAACGAGTGCTTTGAGACGCACTAATATGAATGCTACGCGATAATTGAAGTGATAAATGGTGAATGAAATAATCATATGAGTTGATAGTAGATTATGATGGTGATAGTTATTGTTATTTAGAAAGTTGGTCATAGTATTCTTCGAGAGATGATAGTATGTGTTAATTGCACATGCTAAGGTATATATATTGAGACGTACTGTTTTCACTTGCTATTTTTATTCCCTAATATATAATATAGATTAGGATACGATCTCAATGCCATCAGTATAGAATTAATTGAGTATGTAGGATCATCAGAAGAGCCGAGAGGCCAACTACGTCAATATTTAGGCCTTCACTGACATATCTACGATCGTTTTCATGTATTCTCACATACGGCAACTTAACTTATGGTTTTATGGGAGCAGTTTGACACATCACTGGTAACTTAGTCTTTCATATGTGGATTTTAGATGAAGATAGAGTCTTCTAATGTGTCAATTTTTCCACCTATGGTATTATTTGTTGGAGAGTTAGTTAAATACACTTGGCAATCCTATATTCAGCCATATACGCACTTTAATTGAATTTCAACCATGAATTAAAATAATAATTGAATGATTTTAGCCACATAAGCCTTGTGATAGAATTAATTTGAGATTACTTACGACTTAAAGTGGACTTAGATTTGCTTATATGGAGGTCAGTTAATATGAAATATGAAACATTATGAAAACTTGAAACTCAAACTAGTGGAAATCCTTAAGAACAAACATTATTTTCTCACACGATTTTCCTACTGTGCATGAACATTGATGTGAAGTTTTCAGCCAAGTGATATGCATTTCTCTAGTCACATGTGAATTTAGGCTCAAATGATTGAATTTTTTGGTAATTTTGAGGAGCAATCCAGCTCAATAAGGAAAGATTCCAGATCTTAATTAATTAATTAATTGATTAATTATTGGCCACCTTCATTGCGTTTTCACATTTCAATTGAAACCCCAATTTGATGTATATGGTAGGGAGTATAGTTTTGTTTTACTTAAACCAATTGGATGCATCTGATTATTACAACTATGTTGAATAATTTTACTTGATTATATATAATTTAATTTTTCCTTTTCATTTAATTTTCACGGATGTTATTTAATTACAATATAATTTTTCGACAGGCCAGGATTAGCATATCGATGAATGAGGCCTGATTTCCATTTATTTGTTAAAGGTTTTCCAAACCTGTTTCTTTTCAATGCAACATAATTACGACACTTAGAGATGCTGTTTGCGTATGAAGCCAGCCACATTGTATTAGATAATTTCTCATGATGCTATACGTTATTTTCAAATCATACTTAAACTAATTCGTCAATAAAAGCTGAGTAGTGAAAATATTAAAATTCTTTTAATGCCTACTTAGAATAAGAGCTAGATATAAGCCTATGATGACTATCTCTGATTGCGATTTTGATGATGACATGTACGAATTTCTTGACAAGCCGTAATAACCTGGATTTTGAGATAAAATTTCGGCAACATGCAAGTATGGTATCCGACTGATAGCGTGTTGGAGACGTCCTTCTACGTAGGTTGGGATTTACCATAGGCTATCGGTGTACTTTCCCAGGCGGAACTCACAACCCAGCAATATTAGGTAGATGGAATCGTTATTAAGAGCTAGTCTGGAACTCGTGTATCCCCACCTGGACGCGGGAGCGGTGCATGTAGTTTTTGGCGCCCAACGTGGGGCAATTTATGTCAAGAACCATTGGTCTCGTGCCCAACTATGTGGCAAATAGAGAAAAACACCGTGGGAGCAAAGAGTTGCCAGAAGCATGTAATTTTTTGTGCCCAATTGTGTGGCAATTTTGAGAAAGATACTGAAATGGTTTCCAAAGGCATGTAATTTTGTCGCTCATACCCGTGGAAATTTGAGAGGAAAACACCGTGGGAGAGAGACGTTGGTCATCAAACCATGTACATTTGATGCTACGTCATGTTCATAATGAAGAGAAAGGCATTCAGGTCAGGAAGTAGAGTTGTCGAATCTTGTAGAATTACGCAAACATGTGGCAGTCTGAGAGAAAATTTTACTGAGGAAACCTTGATAAGAAGGAAAGGTATTTTAGGAGTTGATTGACAGAGGATTTTGAACGTACGGATGAGATGATTGAATGAAAATGGGAGTATCGTGTAAAACTTAGTTTTATCTGGGAAAAGAAGTTGTCGTTTAACCAGATAAATTTTTATATTGGGATCGGAGGAAACACAGGAGGACAATGGACTGTGAAGTCGAGTAGATGCCCAATAATAATAATAATCAGAGGTAAGAGAGAGGAGAAACGGATGGATGAGATGAAGAAAATATCCGAGGACGACTGGAAATAATCGAATATCTGTCTAGAGGAAGTTGAGGTAGAATATGAAGACTTTATAATTGTAAATATAAATAGTTGGAAGTGAATTTAAGGAATGATGCTAATATTTTAGTCACAATTTATTATGGAATAACTTAGATATAAGAAGTAGATGGTAAGAAATTAAGTTATTTGAACCTTTTTAATTATTCATGCCAGAATTAAGGTTTGGAATCTTAGTCATTAGGGTAAATGTTTCATATTTTATGGTGTGATTGGGTCAACCTCGTAAGCAAAGCCTAGTCAGAGTAGTTAAGCCTATATTTAAGCATAGTACAAGTACAGTTGAGTGAGTTAAGGATAAGAATATTGGAGAATATTGAATTATAGAGAAGTTAGGGCAGAATTAGAGTATTATTAAGAATAATAGAGAATTCGGAAATAGTACGTGAAAGTAAAGATGTCGACGTTAAGCCAATTAAAAGCACAATTTGAAGAGTACCAGAAGGTACAGGAGGAGAAGCAAGAAGAGAAGGAGAAAAGACAAGAAGAGAAGGAGAAGAGACAAAAAGAAGAACAACAGGGAATGTTGCAAGCCATAAAACAAATTATGGAGGAAATGAATAGGAAACAGGAAGAAACTAAGAGAGAAAGGCAAGAAGAAATGAGAAAGCAAGAGGAAAGATTAAGGGAAATGATGGAAGAAGTGAATAAAAAACAGAAGGAAGAACAGGAAGAGAAAGAGAGGAAACAGAAGGAAGAACAGGAAGAAAAGGAGAAGAGGCAAGAAGAGAAACAGAAGCAAATGATGGAAGAAATCACTAGTAAACAGGAAGAGAAACAGAAGCAAATAATGGAGGAGATGAAGCAGATGAAGGAGGAGATGAAGAAAAGTCATCAGGAGCAGAAGGAAGAATTGAGCAAATATCAGGAAAAGATGGAAGAGGTAACGAGGGAACAAGAAGAAAGACATGAAATAATAATGAAGGAAATGAAGGAAGAGATCTTGAAAATAGGATCAGATATGGACAAGATCAAGAACCACATGGAGGAATGAAAAGCAGAAATTAGCGGAAATATGGAAGAGAAGAACCAGAAAATACAAGAAGAAATAAATGATATCAAGAAAGAGATGATAGGGAACAATAATTATCTCCAATCTTTAAAGGAGAATGAGATAAAGAACCTGACAGACAATATGGAAAGATTGCATATAGATTCCCAAGAGAAATGGAAACAATGTGAGGAGAAGATTGGGAAGTTAAGCGGCGAAATACAGACAACGAATACCGATTTGGAAAAGAAATATGAACAAGCTGCAGATCAGATCGGGAATAAAATAACGGAAATAAGAGACGAGATTGAGCACAACAAAGAAGAACTAAATCAGAGGATGAGTAAATCTGAGGAAGGACTTCGGCAGATACAGGCTCAAATACGAGAGATCCGAGATGAAGAACAGGGAAGAACCGTTACGATACCCAATGGCGAGCGTCGTAAGAACGTGGAATTCCAGATGAATGAGAGAGAAGCTACATCTATACCGGTTACGCGTTCGAATCACAGTATTGTGGAAATGAATACAGAGAATGGAAGCAGTGGGAGTCCCACTATAATAAATGTAATAAAGACATTCTACGATAGGCCTAAACATTTAAATAACACCACGAGTATTTCGCCAAAACGTTTCCATTGAGAAATGGATGACTATTTTAAAGAGCATGGTATTCCCGAGGAGAAAAGACTGAAAGTAGTAGAAAAACACTTGGACGCAAATCCTAGTTTGTGGTTCCAAGCATTCAAGTACACCTTTCATGAGTACAACGACTTTAAAACAGCATTCTTGCAGCGCTTTTGGAATCCAGATGTTCAGCAGAACCTACGGTTAGAACTCTATTCCCGTAAATATGCTTCAAATGGTCAAACAGGGTACAGTGACTATTTTGCGTACCAATTTCACCGTTTTCAGGACCTAGACTCACCACCCAGTGAACTTGAAGCAATTAAGACCATACAACGTCAATTTCCACTAGACGTTCAACGATTATTAGCTACTGCTAACCCGTTAACCGCAGTACAAATGGAGACAACGCTAAGGCAGATTGACATGACTACTGTACCACATTCCCACAGGATAGTTAGGAACAGTTACGCTGAAGAAACTGTTAACATACTTACGCAAGATGACACAAGCAGAAATACCCTGGAAGAGCGTAGGAACTCAAACAGAAAAAGACAATGGGGTAACCCAGAAAATGGAAGAGAGAAGGAAGAAAAATGCCATTGCAGAAAGGGATCCTATGGTCAAAGAACATATATGGGAAACAGTAGATACAGGCCAAATTTGCGACTTAGAAACCAGTATCGAGAAGGTAGAGGAAGAAACAACTTCAGAGAGAGACCCCGATACGAAAGAAGGAATGTTAGGGATAACCAAGAAAAGGAAGGTTACAACAGGAGGTACATTCAGGAACTGAATGAGGCTCGAAATGATAAAATTAAATGGGAAAAGGCTATAAGAGATCAAGACGTAAGTACTGACGTGGAAGGAGCCGAAAGTCTTGAACTACAAAGATTTGAGAAAAGGAGACAGGAAGAACAGGCGCTCAATCCCAACACAAAGGAATTCGAGTGTAGGAGAGAGAGCGAAAGGCCAACAAGCAAAAAAAAACGACGATTTCAGATTAGAGGGCGAAATTGAGAATGTTGAAAACGCAGGAAATTTCAAAATTAACAGTTATTTTATAACGCAAGTAGATTCGTAGGAGATTGATTCTGAAGAATTGGTAAAGGACCTGACACAGCATCATATGAAGAAAAGATATAATTTACCTATTATTGTAGCAAGGGTGCCTCGTGGATTCTGGAGCCAGTATTAGTGTGCTATCCAAAGAGCTTTTCCAAGACATGAATAAAAGAATGAAACTACTAACAATACCAGTGTCAAAAATTAAGATACGGGGTATAGTACCTGACAAGACAGTGGAGTGTAACGTCCAAACATATCTGGAGATCAATATAGGAAACAGAAATTTTGAACACCCATTCGTAGTCATGAACCGAATCAAATATAACATCATACTAGGAATAGATTTTATGACAGTCACAGGAATGACCATTGATATGGAGAAACAAGAGATAAGATTTCCTATTTGCGATGAGAATACTGAAGAAAAACAGGAAAGAATTAAGATCAATGAGGACGTTGGTGTAGTTAATAGTGTGAAAGTCGAGGAAGAAGGAGAGGACTCACAGTCAGAAAGGAATCCGAAATGCAGACAGAAGGAAATGAGATGTCAATGTCATGTGAGAGTATACTAGAAAGTATTGAGAAGGTCATGATTACAGTGGAAGAAGAAAATATACCAAACATCTCAGAGGCATTTGCAAATGCCAAGATTTCACCTGTTGAAAAATCCAAACTTCACGGAGTCTTGCAGGAATATTCAGATTTATTCAGGAACAAGCCAGGACAAATTCCCAATTTCAGGTACAAGTTGTTGGTAAATGATTGGACACCTTTTAAAGGGAAATTGTATGGGGTACCGGAGAAATATTTTTCAGAAGTAAAAGAAATTATAAAAGGCATGGAGGATGATGGAATCATCATGAAAACATCCAGTCCATATCTGAACCCATTAGTAATAGTAGTGAAAAGTAACGGGAAACTGAGAATTTGCCTAGACGCGCGATGCTTAAATACCCGATTAATTCCTGAATACAATACAGTACCGAAGATTAAGGATATTGTACAAAAATTCCGAGACATGAGGTATTTTTCGACGATGGACTTCACGTTTTCCTATCATCATATTGTCCTTGAAGAAAAGTCTCGACTGCTAACTGGATTCATGTTTGACAGTCAGACTTATGTCTACTGTCGGTTGCCTTTCGGTTTGAAGAACAGTTGTGCCGTTTTGGTGAGAGCCCTGGATAGGAATTTAACACCAGAAGTGAAGGAATTTCTAACTTGTTATGTAGACGACCTCATTTTGGCAACCAAGACATTCGATGATCATTGTGACAAGCTGGAGATGTTATTTCAGAATCCAAGGACAGCTGGATTCAAGATCAACATAGCCAAGTCCAAGTTTTGTCAGGAAGAAGTATTATTCGTCGGTCACATGATAGATGGCACAGGGGTACGACCAAACCCGGTAAAAATCCAGGCGATATGCGACTTTCCTCGACCAAAACGCATTAAACATGTACGACAATTCCTCGGAATGGCCCAATTCTTTTCTAACCACTGTAAAGGTTACACTCAAACTGCAGCACCTCTACAGGATCTGTTGAAGACATATAACAGATGGAAGTGGGATGAGAAAGCAGAAAGGGCATTCCAAGAATTGAAAACTTTGCTGACCAGAAGTATAAAGTTAGGCTATCCTAATTACGAAAAGGAATTTATTATCCAGTCAGATGCCTCGAATGTCGGTATAGGTGCGTGTTTGTATCAAGAGGAAGAGGGAACACCTCCTAAAAGAATATATTTAGCCTTCACCAGTCGAAAGTTGAGGAGTCATGAAATTCATTACACTACTACAGAACAAGAGCTACTAGCGATAGTCTATGCTTTGCAGCAGTGGAAAAAGACCATCTATGGATATCCGATAACGGTCAGATCGGACCACAAGGCATTGACGTTCGGACTTAAAGCAGCGATGACTAAGGAAAAGATAACAAGATGGATGTTGTTCACCCAAAAATTCCAGATAAAGATCGAATACTGTAGTGGAAAGGAAAATATCCTAGCCGATGCTCTAAGTCGAAACCCCGTGGACAACATGGAGGAAGTCCATAAGATAGAGCTAGTTCCAGAAGATGAGGATGTTCTAGAAAAACTACGGAATATTGTACAGTTGCAACGTCAGGATGAGAAGTTGAAGAATATCATAGACAAGCTAGAAAATGGAGATTGTGGTTCTGAAGCAAGGTCGAAAATAACAAGGGTATACAGCAGCGAACGGGGTATGCTCATGGCTAAGACAGGCAAAGATCAAGAGAAAGTACGCATCGTATTACCTTCAATATTGTATAGAGAAGTGATCTGGCACGTACATAGAATCACAGGACATGGCGGTATGGAGAAAGTGACTCAAGTCATCCTAGAGAAGTTCACTTGGAAAGGAATTAGAAGGACTATAAGGAGTATAATAAGGACATGTGATATTTGCCAGAAGGTTAAACAAGGTAATTGTCTAATAAGGCATGAACCAAGGGCCATATTACCACACAAAGCCAGAGAGCTATATGCTATTGATATAGTTGGTAAGCTTCCGACGGCTAAAAAGGGAAATTAATTCATCGTGGTAGTTATGGACGTTTTCTCGAAATACGTATCACTTCAACCAATACAGCGTGCTAATTCAAAGCAAGTAATACGACGTCTAGTTAAGCACATATTGCCTAGCATGGGAAAACCCAAAAGATTGTTGTCCGACAGAGGAACCCAGTTTACATCACTTCAATTTAAAGAGGCTATGGAAGAGATGGGAATTAAACACGTTCTATGTTCAATAAGACATCCAGCATCCAACCCAGTCGAAAGATATATGAAAGAAATAGCTAAATTTTGCCGGATATACTGTTCCAAGCAACACTGGAAGTGGATAGATGTACTTGAGAAAATTGAAGAAAGCATCAATAACACTATCCACGAATCCAGCGGCCAAATTCCAAAAGTTATTCACTACAATATTAGACCTGAGAGACCATGGGACAAAATAATTCAGCTACCTACCGAACCAAGCTTAGACCAAGATAAGCTGAACCAAGTCCGAGAGAGGATGTATAAACAATCCCAAAGGAGACTGAGGAGGATACAACACAAGAAATTCCATCCCGAATTGAAGAAAGGCGACCTAATATTAGTAAAGAAACCAGCAATCTCGAATGTATCCACTAAAGTATTTGCAAAATTCGTACATTTATTCGATGGACCATTCGTTATACATCGATCATTTGGGAACAACGCATACGAAGTTCACGACTTGAACGGTAAAAGTAAAGGAATACACAACGCGGCAAATATTAAGTTATACTTCAAGGAACAAAGGGATTAGAGTCTATCCAACATCGCAGTTAAACAAGGAATGAGAACTGAACCGGACTACGACAAGAACGAACCAATTGATCTGCAAGAATTTACAATAATGCGCTCAAAATTCTGATTAAGAACAGTGAAAAGTCCCATTATGATATTAGAAATAGATGAGATGAATATATAGCAAGCCATATATTTAAATCAACGTGGGAGGAGTAAATGTGCCATTTCACCGTTCTATAGTTGCAGTATTAGGAACAAAAATGGCGTTCCAGTTATTAATGTATCAATATAAAAGCAATTAGCAGCGGTACGAGCCGAGAAGATAATAATTTCAACCGGCAATCACGGAAAGAGCCACTCTTAAAAGGCGGTGCGAAAGAATGACGAGAGCGGATTATTTAAAACCGATTATTGAAAAAAGACTTCCATTAGAACAAAATCTCAATCCAGCACTGCATCGAAGAAAGGACGGAGTCGTGTAAAGAAACCAGTTACTTATCGGATTCTATAATCAATTATTGAAGAAGAAATTAAGTCCGCGATAGCCCGCTTAACGTCAGCTGTAGGTTGACACATGTACGTGAGATTATAGACCAGCTGTAAGAAAACGTCAAGTTGGTTCTGTACTACGTCACGATTGGGCTCGGAAACATTATATTTTCCCGATACTGCACAACGTGAAGAAAGCAGAATTCAACGGGATATAAAGTGCAATTCTAAAAGCACGTAAAATTTACATCTGTTCGGCGAGCAAGGCGGTTGAAAATAAGAGGACATTTAGAGCTGTTATAAGCAAATTAGACGGACCAGAATACATATATTCTTTTCTCATTAGCACTACGAAACAGATTACAGAATGTATAAATCAACTAATGCCTTGTGTTATTCTGTCCCTGACGTAATGAAGACCACTATGATGTTCTAAGAAGCTGAGGCAGAGACTACTCCGGCTATGGTGGCGCTTCACGAGATTGATGACCCAGGAGGGTGGTAATCAGCTGAGAGGACGAGATGGACCCGATTACCTAAGCCGAACCATGGAGCGAGGCCTACCATTCCCGACGAACAACAGCGAGATGGAAGTCACTACCCAATAAGCAAAGTTAAGTCCCCTATGAGTCGTGTCGTAAGTAGAAACCTTTATTTTTTGGCTAATATGTGATGTGCATTATGACATCGTGTGTGCGTAGTTAATATACAAGTGTAGTTACAAGGAAATAGGTATTCATCTGAAGTTACCGTTAATCCCATACATAGGCGTAAATTACCAGTGAATGCCGTTCGCAAGTTTATCAATATGGTGTTAGAGAAGTGATTGATATTTTTTTAAATTGTTGTCAGTGAAGTGTTAGAGTATTAAGTGGAAGTTAATATACATGTGTGATGGCTTTAACCAAAATAATAAGCGTAGAGATCGTATTTAGGGAATGTTTACGACAAAATATAGTAGCACAGTTTAATGTTGTGATGTGCTGTTCTTTGATACTATGACAGTAATGATAATGGTTTTATATGTGTAGGTTATGGCACATATGCTGCGTATTTGATGAAACGAGTGCTTTGAGACGCACTAATATGAATGCTACGCGATAATTGAAGTGATAAATGGTGAATGAAATAATCATATGAGTTGATAGTAGATTATGATGGTGATAGTTATTGTTATTTAGAAAGTTGGTCATAGTATTCTTCGAGAGATGATAGTATGTGTTAATTGCACATGCTAAGGTATATATATTGAGACGTACTGTTTTCACTTGCTATTTTTATTCCCTAATATATAATATAGATTAGGATACGATCTCAATGCCATCAGTATAGAATTAATTGAGTATGTAGGATCATCAGAAGAGCCGAGAGGCCAACTACGTCAATATTTAGGCCTTCACTGACATATCTACGATCGTTTTCATGTATTCTCACATACGGCAACTTAACTTATGGTTTTATGGGAGCAGTTTGACACATCACTGGTAACTTAGTCTTTCATATGTGGATTTTAGACGAAGATAGAGTCTTCTAATGTGTCAATTTTTCCACCTATGGTATTATTTGTTGGAGAGTTAGTTAAATACACTTGGCAATCCTATATTCAGCCATATACGCACTTTAATTGAATTTCAACCATGAATTAAAATAATAATTGAATGATTTTAGCCACATAAGCCTTGTGATAGAATTAATTTGAGATTACTTACGACTTAAAGTGGACTTAGATTTGCTTATATGGAGGTCAGTTAATATGAAATATGAAACATTATGAAAACTTGAAACTCAAACGAGTGGAAATCCTTAAGAACAAACATTATTTTCTCACACGATTTTCCTACTGTGCATGAACATTGATGTGAAGTTTTCAGCCAAGTGATATGCATTTCTCTAGTCACATGTGAATTTAGGCTCAAATGATTGAATTTTTTGGTAATTTTGAGGAGCAATCCAGCTCAATAAGGAAAGATTCCAGATCTTAATTAATTAATTAATTGATTAATTATTGGCCACCTTCATTGCGTTTTCACATTTCAATTGAAACCCCAATTTGATGTATATGGTAGGGAGTATAGTTTTGTTTTACTTAAACCAATTGGGAACATGCATCATTTTCAAAAATATTTTTTTTGAAACGTACACCAATGAAATAGTACGTAAACGTATTACATTGTGGTATGTTGCTTTGTTTTCTACCACTAAAAAAATATTTAATAGTGCCTTTCCGCAAGGCGAGTGAAACGGCCTCTGACGTAAGCGGCGCGCTGTGACGTCACGATCCAGTACCGCATGGAGCTCTACCAGCCGTTGTGCATCAGCCGTTGCTAAAAGCCGATTGTTTATTATTGATGATCGCGAATAACTTAGAAATGACGGAAGAAAGGTTCAAAACAGCACAGTCAGACAATCTATCATGTGTAAATGTCATCATTCTTGAAAAATAGTGACTTTTATGGCCGCAGAAATTCGCGGATAACAAGCAAGTCTGTAAGTGGTGTCTTTTATATACGTGCAATGTACTGTAACCCATAGTATTAGGATAACAACGAACCTGGATAGATATCACATCACTTTCAACATTTCCTTCTAGACTGACTCCCCTATTAAAGAATAACATTACATTTTCGGGCTTTCAGCATTAGTAAAGCAAGAAATCGGATTTCAGCACTAACATAAACATATAGGTAGGTCAACTGAGTAGAAGGGTTTCGAATCCCACCTCAGCCATCCTCGAAGTGGTTTTTCGTATTTTCCTACTTCTCCTCCAGGCACCTAAGGCCACGGCCGTTTCCTTCCCTCTTCCTTGTCTATCCCTTCCGATCCTCCCATCCTCCAACAAGGCCCCTGTTGAGCATAACAGGTGAGGCCGCCTGGGTGAGGTAATGGCCCTCCTCACCAGTTTCATCACCATACTCAAAGTCTCACGTTCCAGGACACTGCCCTTGAAGTGGTAGAGGTGAAATCCCTCGCTGAGTCCGAGAGAAAACCAACCCTGAAGGATAAACTGATTAAGAAAGAAAGAAAGAAGGAAAGAAAGAAAGATCATAGTACTATAGGGCTATAATCTATCATTCCCAAAAAATATATATATTTATGGTTGGGACAACTGGCCTACCCACTTCCGGGGCCCATGAAAGAGAATTAAATATCTTTGTGGAGGGAAAAAGTTAAACATGATAAAGATAAATATGACTTCATCTAGTTTTCACAAGTCGGGCCGAGTGATTCAGACTGTTGAGGTGGTGCCCTTCTGACCCCAACTTGGCAGGTTCGATCCTGGTTCAGTCCGGTGGTAGTTGAAGGTGCTCAAATACGTCAGCCTCGTGTCGGTAGATTTACTGGCACGTAAAATAACTCCTGCAGGACTAAATTACTGCACTTCGGCGTCTCCGAAAATCGTAGAAGTAGTTAGCGGGGCGTGAAGCCAATAACATTAATTACATTTGGCTTTTAACAAGCTGAGCATATCAGGAAAGAAAAGTGTCCTGGTGACATTTTAGTCGCTCAATACAGGAATGTCTTTGGGTGCTGTGACTTTTATTTTTTTGCTTTACGTCACACCGTCACATATAGGTCTTATGGCGACGATGGGACAGGAAAGGACTAGGAATGGGAACAAAGCGGCCGTGGCCTTAGGTACAGCCTCAGCATCGAGCTCACAGCTGCGCGCTCCTAACCGCACGGGCAACTCGCGCGGTATTTTTACCCTTCGGTTTATTGACTTGGCTTGTATAACCTAAAACTTAGGATAAGTTGGATAATATTTTAAACACCTACATCACTATTTTCACCTGTGTGCAATTATGTTATTTATTTCATTAATATTATGATAATTATTATAATTGAGCATTATTAACTTATAAGACACCAACAGACAAGCATTGGTTTTGTGTAGAGTTATACATTTGTTAAATTCACGGTGTTTCCTTTCATGATGTACACGCTATTCTTTGTTACATTATAGAGTATTTAGATATAGCCTAAATTTCTTTACCAATTAAGCTCTTCAATAAAGACATACATAAATGTCCCATGCCAAGATATATTGGTAGAATTAGAGCTGTCAAAATGGTTCATAACCCCTTTGATTTATTATCTTGACATGGATCACCCAAAACATAGGTTAGGTTTGGAGAATACTTTAATAATCAGCATTATTTAATGCACTGTTTATTACTTTCATATTCCAAGATGTAATTGAAGCATTTAAATAAAGCATCTCATACATTAAAATTTAAAGTATTACCACTAGAACAGCTGACATGGAAAAGTGATTTGAAAATTCAAACAAATTCATCTTACGTTAAAATCTTAAAAAAAAAATAAACTGTAGACTTTTCCGATATATCACCAGCATTTCTCCAGCTCGCCAAAATCCATTTCTCCCTAGTTTTAGCGTCTTTGGAACGTTTATAAACAATTTGTTTGGTATGCTATTGCACATCGGAACTCTACACCATTTATAAGTTTTCTGCCTCACTGTCTGAGCAGGATTCATTTTAAGTCTAAAATATACCACTCAGATTATTATCCAATGTATAGACCTCGAATTTAACCATACTAGACACTAACGTAAAGTAGAAATACGCGAAGTGTATCCTGCTTCTCACAGCACACTGTGTGTTACTTCGTCTGCTAATTCAGTCAACCTGTACGATGAAGTCAAGCCAATGAGATCGCGTACTTGCGTGACGTGACATTTTCGTAGATTTTTATCATGTTTCGAGTTATTATTTGTACATTCTGATCACATTTTTGAATTCTGCATGCAATTTTGAATCAGATTAGCATATTTTTAATTAAAACCCCGGATCATGCATGTTCCCTATTGGATGCATCTGATTATTACAACTATATTGAATAATTTTACTTGATTATATATAATTTAATTTTTCTTTTTCATTTAATTTTCACGGATGTTATTTAATTACAATATAAATTTTCGACAGGCCAGGATTAGCGTATCGATGAATGAGGCCTGATTTCCATTTATTTGTTAAAGGTTTTCCAAACCTGTTTCTTTTCAATGCAACATAATTACGACACTTAGAGATGCTGTTTGCGTATGAAGCCAGCCACATTGTATTAGATAATTTCTCATGATGCTATACGTTATTTTCAAATCATACTTAAACTAATTCGTCAATGAAAGCTGAGTAGTGAAAATATTAAAATTCTTTTAATGCCTACTTAGAATAAGAGCTAGATATAAGCCTATAATGACTATTTCTGATTGCGAATTTGATGATGACATTACGAATTTCTTGACAAGCCGTAATAACCTGGATTTTGAGATAAAATTTCGGCAACATGCAAGTATGGTATCCGACTGATAGCGTGTTGGAGACGTCCTTCTACGTAGGTTGGGATTTACCATAGGCTATCGGTGTACTTTCCCAGGCGGAACTCACAACCCAGCAATATTAGGTAGATGGAATCGTTATTAAGAGCTAGTCTGGAACTCGTGTATCCCTACCTGGACGCGGGAGCGGTGCAAATGATGTAATTATGTTCTCAAAGGCTCTATACCAATTCTCAACTATTATCGTTCGCTGGTAATGGATATATTTGCGAATTTAGCTGCCGTATCCCGGCCTGGGATTTCGCGCTCTATTGTGGCGTCATTTGCCTCCAGCCAATCATCGGATAGCATTCATGAATTCTCAGAATTACACCATGCAATCTCCCGCAATTATTAACTTTTTATAAGTTTTATAATACACGGTAGTAAGGCTCCTAAATTCCCCCTTATTCTGAACTGATAACTCACTCCCTTCTATCAGTTTAATCCGCGGAGTTAGCCTCGCTAGTGCTTCTTACAATACGAAGGTGTCGCCTTGCTTTGGTCAAGTGAATTTTTCCATTGGTCCATCTAGTCCACGGGACCGGGAAGGCTCATATTTTTTTCTTCCAGTGCCAACCCCGCGTTCAACTCCCGCTAGTACATGGAGATACCCTGCCATCATTTCTCAGAAATTTGCACCAGGCACTCTGCGCTGTTGCCACTACCTATTCTGCCCGTGGCTATGAAAACTTTTCGCAACTTCTCAACAACTCGTGCATTTCTCTTTCCCCCTTCGTCACAATTTCTGAGATTTCTAATTCTGCCGTTCATTGTGTTTGTTAATCTCAGTGGAGACAATAGTCTGTGCATGTTTCACCATACCATCTCGGCCTGGCCTGCTCTTACTGTATGCACAGTAAGATATTCTTTATTCTGAAAACGAAATATATATATTCCTCAATAATTCATCATAATTGCACCCTCTATCGTACGGGATGGCGTATGGCTTTTAGTGCCGGGAGTGTCCGAGGACAAGTTCGGCTCGCCAGGTGCAGGTCTTTTGATTTGACACCCGTAGGTGACCTGCGCGTCGGGATGTGGATGAAATGATGATGAAGCGACACATACTCCCAGCCCTCATGTCAGCGAAATTAACAAATTAAGGTTAAAATTCCCGATCCCGCTGGGAATCGAACCCGGTTCTCCTGTGACCAAAAGCAAGCACGCTAAACATTTAGCCATGTAGCTGGACATCGTACGGGATATTCTATGTTAAATCGCACATCAAAAATTATATATTTGATTTTGAAGTAATATGTTAAAAAATGAAGTGTTATGAGATATTCATTATGGCACAATATTAGCTTCCTCTATAGAACAGTGTTCATTATATTGAATGTTGGATATAGTATATTTTTCTGACAGCAAACTTTTTATTCATATAGAGGATGTATCCAAATTCAACGGCACAACATCAGGAATAGATTCCTTCTCTGAAATACCCGACCATCATGTCAATTTTGTTCCTCGAAATTTATTTGTCACCAACATATTGTGGATTTATGAGAAAAACACATTAAATCAAAGGTCTTAGTTCTGAGATGAAAGGGAAGTAGGGAAGCTCATGACATCATCGGTCCGAAAATACGTTATTACACAGTATTGATACACCCTATATTAAGAAAAAGCTAAAGATTTTTACTTCATTCCTTTGCAGTTATAATAATAATGAATATAAAACAATAAATTAGTATTAATAACTTAGTTACTTATTAAAATGTTCTGCAAACCTATTTCTTCCATTTGATCGATTTCCCTAAATTGAAAGGATATTTGTAAGTCACTAAGTTTTCCTCTGCAAAGCAGGTGGCGGACTGCGTTTACAATACTTTGGCTATTTTCCTGTGATTATATACAAGTGTATTTATTTCATGAGTTTTCAGAACTTCAATCTGCGCATTTCATTTGGAGCTGAACTAAATTAGACAAGTAATATAACATTTTGTTACTACCAAGGGCCATATTTCACTTATCCTTGAGTTGGAACGAATTGCGTTGCTACCCGCTTGTTGAGTGTCTAGCGGGAGCTCAATCGTGCCCTATAGCAATGTCGTATTATTTTGTTTACTGTTATTTGTCTGCAGTCTACTGCCCCATAAATATGAAAACGTGCGTTTATTCAACTACTCTAACTAAAAGGATATACTTTCCATTATGGAATATATTGAAGTTAATAATGTAATTGTTATTTCAATAATATTGCTATGAACATGCATGATTTAAGTACTATTAAAGTCCTACATAATATGAGTGAAGACAAAACTTTATTCAATTTCCTATCTACCGAGCTCGATAGCTGCAGTCGCTTAAGTGCGGCCAGTATCCAGTATTCGGGAGATAGTAGGTTCGAACCCCACTGTCGGCAGCCCTGAAAATGGTTTTCCGTGGTTTCCCATTTTCACACCAGGCAAATGCTGGGGCTGTACCTTAATTAAGGCCACGGCCGCTTCCTTCCCACTCCTAGCCCTTTCCTGTTCCATCGTCGCCATAAGACCTATCTGTGTCGGTGCGACGTAAAGCAACTAGCAAAAAAAAAATTTCCTATCTCTAAGGACAAATTAAATGTGAACCTCGGTATTAACGAAAAATAATAGTAATCGAAAAATGTAACATTTTTTTTGTGCGAGCCAGGATTTTTTTTTTCTTTTTACATATTCACGATTTTGCCTCATACGAAAATGAGGAAACCACAGAAAGCCACTTTCAGGCGGCCGACAGTCGGGTTCTAACCAACTATATCCCTAACGCAAGCTGATAGCTACGAGACCTTAACCCCACAGCCATTTCTTCAGTATACATGCTAAGTATCAGGAATGCTGTTATATAGTCGTACAGTTATAGATAAATGAAAATGAATCTAAAAGTTTACATGCAAATAAGACATGCAGACGTACTGCATACGTCAGCCTAAGCATTAAATGGGCGCAGTACATACATCTCCATTATATTGTACTGTTATGCCTCTGAGCGTTCAGCCTGCAAGCTTATGTGAATTTATTAAACGCCACTTCAATCCTCTATTTGTAACTAGTTCTGTGACCTCGCTTAATTCTGTACCCCTTATCTTTAAATCATTATAAACTGAATCTCACTATAGACATCTTGGTCTCCCTCTACTTCTTTTACCTCTATTATTCTCCTAGGTGGTCTATCCTCCATTCATCTCACATGATCCAGCACCGAAGCTGGCTTCTGCGTGCAGCTTCATCAATCGAGTTCATTACTAACTTAGCATTTATATCACCATTCCGAGTACCCTCCTGTCATTGTTCCCACCTTTTGTACCAGTGATCATTCTCGCTACATTCATGTCTGTAACTTCGAATTTTTGAAATAGATTCCCTGAATCCACCTACCTTTCACTGTCGTAAAGAAAAGATAGTCTGAATACAGACCGGATACAAATAAGTAGTTTCATTTATTCCCTCTGTTGTATAGAAAAATGTGTACATTTAAGAATATTATTCTGCATTCCGGTAAATATTCGTATGGTGAACGGAAAATAGTGTAAATATCTCATGATTCATGATTACCATACTTTTACTTGCCATTCGTCACAAGCCCCCTTTCTGGCAACTTGTTATTCAATAGTCCATTATGCAACTAAAGAGGAAGTACTTGAGGTTATAGGTAAACTTAAGGGTAGGTCGGTGTGTGGAATAACGGTATCAAAAACCGGTTCTGTAAAGAAATAGGTAAATACGGACAGATGATAGAGACCATAGTAAAATAATTTAACAGGATCTTCAACGGCGGTAAATTTCCAAAAGAGCGGGGAAGCAGGGATTATATGCCAAATCTATAAGAGGAAAGGTAACCAAAATCTGCCGAGTAATTATAGAGGGATAACTTTCCTCCACTCCTTAAGCATGATTTACACAGTAATACTAGCAAATAGACTGAGGGTCAGGCAGGAAAAGCTCGGTATTGTCAATTTTTCAGGGTGGTTTCGGGAAGGGTAGAAGGACGTAAGATCATATAATGACAGTGAAGATGATCCTAGAAAGATACCTGAGCAGGGAAAGAGGTAAAATATACTTAGCTGCCATAGATCTTGAAAAAGCGTTCGATACAGTGGGTAGAAGAGCGTTGATAGAAAAATTAGGAAGGTTGAAGTTGTCAAGAAAGATTATCAGAGCGATTGAGGCGATATATCAGAATGTCTATCGATGAATTACACTGGTAGAAAATAAAATAAGTAGTCCGATGGCTTGCAAGATGGGATTAAAACAGGGATATACGTTATCGCCTATTCTATTCTTATAATTAATAAACGACATATAGCAAGGGCACGGAGGAAATAAATGGGCGGCGCCGGTAGTAAACGAGTTAGAGATCCCAGGATTGATTTTTGCTGATGACGTGATTCTACTGACCTTAACAGAGGGGATGCAGAGAAGTTTGAATGGGGTCTTGGAATATGCTAGGAAGTGGTCCCTGACAATTAACGGAAACAAATCAAAGGTGACTGTAATGAGCAAGAATAGGGAAAGAAAGAACGAAATGATATGGGTGGTTCAGGGGGAGACCATTGAAGAATTAGATAAGTTAGAATATCTAGGAGTGATTATAGACAGAAGAGGTGGATGGGAAGATCAAATAAAGAGAGCGAAAAGGAAGGATAGGCGAGCTCTCATTTGTTAAAAATCTAGAGACAAAGTTCCCGGGGATAAATTATAAAATTTTAAGGTTAGTGTTGAAGACAGTATTGTTAAGTAGAGTACTGTATGAGGCTGAATTAAGGAAACTTATTTTTAAAATTAGTAAGGCGGTAATGCGACTCCCACAGTGTACAGCGAGCGCCGCGGTGGTATTAATGTGTGGAGAGTATATAGAAGTGGAATGTGTAAAGAAAGTACTTAACTATTGGATGCGTTTAAAAAGAGGGAAGAGGGTGGACTGCTGCAAGCGGCTTACCAACAACAACTGAAAAGTATGTATGCTGAGAGCTGGCTATCAAAAAATAAAATATATGTGGAGAGGGTGCGAATTGGTTACATTTGGCAAGAGGCCTGGAATAGAAAGCGCAGCAGAAGCCAGACAGCGATTATAATGAGGATAAAAGATACACAGAGGGAAAGACAGGAGGAAGAATAGAGAGCATCCCTTAGTGTATTTAATAAGGTAATTCAAGTTTCAAATATAAATATTAGGAACGTGGATAGAATGATGAGAGGAGGCCTATTGTGGTGGCTTATGGGATTTTACAAAAATAAGGGGTGGATCAAGAATAAATATAATTTACTATGTATATTATGTGGGAAAATGATTGATGACCTACACTGATAGGTCAACGTAAAGAGACAGAAAAGGTGAGAGTGAATCTTTTGAGTGCCAGTAATCAAGAGTTGTTAAAGCAAGGGGATGAACAAGTATTATAGGGTGGGTGAATAAAGAATGGCATTTGGGAAGGAACTTGAATCGGTACTTATGTGCTGTTAAAAATATGTATAAGTAAATTAAAAGAACTGGGCACGTACATTTATAAAGGATATATTAATAAGAAAGGAAACGGTTGTGTGGACTCACAAGTCAATATGAATTTAAATGGAAATGTAGAACAATGTATGCAGCATCATAAACTGCGAATAAAGTAAGTTGAAATGAAAGAGGAATGGGGTCACGTACTCAGCGGCTGACAAATGACGAATTGAATCAGCAAGTCTTAGTATAGTGGGCTAGGTCTTCAGTGAGTATGATATGTATGTAATACTAGGCTTGCTGACTCAATCACGCCAAAGGAGGCTGGTTGTAAGCCCCTTTTGCGGGTGTTGTGCTGTCAATTCTATTCGTGAGCAACCTCACGATACCCTGGCTAACGCCAAGAATCCGCTTAGCACCAGGCTTCACATTCATCTCGCAGTTAACACTGCTTCGAGTAATTAATACTCCCATTATTCTTAATTTTATATT
This sequence comes from Anabrus simplex, assembly GCF_040414725.1. Taxonomy (NCBI): domain Eukaryota; kingdom Metazoa; phylum Arthropoda; class Insecta; order Orthoptera; family Tettigoniidae; genus Anabrus; species Anabrus simplex. The sequence goes on from NC_090266.1 coordinate 477,430,076, forward strand.
GTCCAATTATGTGTTGCCGAGTTCCCTTGGTTCCTCTTGTCCATGTAGTTGTAGTTTTTCTTACTTTTCCTACTCTTATATTGTTCTGTTCTAGGTTACAGAGTGGCCAACGTCCTCTTTTCCTTGTAGATGTAGTTTTGGTCAGTTTTTCTAGTTTTATTTGGTTTTATTTACTCATTTACATATAACATCAGGTCTTTTCTTTTGCTATTTGCTTTACGTCGCACCGACACAGATAGGTCTTATGGTGACAATAACATCAGGTCTATCGAGTGGAGGAAACTCTGTATAGACTTAGGGAAATCAATATAAATAACTGCAGCAGATCGTGCAGCACATTCTTCCTATTCTGAAACTAGTGTTCAAGCTGTGTCACGTGAATTGTCGCTACCCCGGTCAACAGTTAACAAGATTTTGCGGCGCATTTTACACCGGTATCCCTTCAAACTTCTTCGTGTTCACAAACTGAAATCCCCAAGATGTTGCACAACGCTGTGATATTGCCCTTCGATTTCTGGTGCGCGTGGAAGTGGACAGCATGTGGGCGGGGAATATTCTATGGACTGACGAGGCGAATTTTACTCTGGAGGGTGAAGATTTCGACTCCTTCAAACGTTGTGCAAGAACAACCATTGCATTCAGCTTATATGACTCTTTGGTGTGGTTTTACAAGTTCCTTTACTCTTCGTCCGTTCTTATTTCCGCACGTTATAGCGGCCACCTTTTGCAAAACGTGACACCGGGTTTAAAGAAACGCAACTGTGACAACACCGTGAATTTCATGCAATATGGGGCAACACCACATATCGCTCGCCAGGTGAAAGAATTGCTTCGAGAAACCTTCAGTAACGACCGCATTACCTCTAGGAATTTTGCGGATGCGTGACCTTTGAATTCCGCCGACTTCTGGTTGTGGGGACATTTGAAAGATCGTGTCTATCCGGGGACATGTCCGGTTTCTGCCTGATATATGTCGCTCTGATTTCACCCGATATTCTGCGGGCAACTGTCGACCATGCCGTCTTAGGGATGCAGCATATTGCTGATTTCGGAGGACTTGTTGAACAGTGTTAGTAGCCATAAATGCTAATAGATCTCCAAGAACAAACGTTATCATTTGTTTGATCCTTCCTGCCTTTTTCTTAGACCCCTACCATTGCTCAGCGACATATTTTCGCCTGGTGGCAAAACTTGGAACTAGTAATTGTTGTAGCATTATTCGCGAGCGCTTTGCTTAGTTACTATATCTACGAAATTTCAGACTCCTACGATTATTACATCCGGTGCTGTACCGCGCTGATTTCATAACTTTAAGTATGGACTAACTAACATAACTAACCCCATGGCACTACAGCCCTTGATGGGCCTTGGCCCACTAAGCAACCGCTGCTCAACCCGAAGGCCTGCAGATTGCGTGGTTTCGTGTAGTCAGTGCGACGAATCCTCTCGGCCGTTATTCGTGGCTGTGTAGACCGGGTCCGCTATCTCACCGTGAGATAGCTCCTCAATGCTAATCACATAGGCTGAGTGGACCTCCGTCCAGCCCTCAGGTCGAGGTAAAAATCCCTGACTTGCCTGGGAATCGAACCCGGGGCCTCCGGATAAGAAGCAGGCACACTACCCATACACCACGGGGCCGGCTTAAATATGGACACTGGGTGTTATTATAGTAATATTGCCGGGCCGAGTGCTAAGATGTTTGAGGCGCTGACCTTCTGACCCCAACTTCGCAGGTTCGATCATGGCTCACTCCGGTGGTATTTGAAGGTACTTAAATACGTCATCCTGGTGTTGGTAGATTTACTGGCATGTAAAAGAACTCCTGCGGGACTAGACTATATTCCGGCACCTCGACGTCTCCGAAAATCGTAATATGAATAGCTAGTGGGACGTAAAGCAAACAACATCATTTTTTAATAGTAATGTTAATTCTTAACGTCGCACTAACTTCTTTTACTGTTTTCGGTAACGGCAAGGTGCCGAGCTTTCTCCGCAGGAGTTCTTTATCGTACCAGCAAATCTGCTGAAAGGACGCTGACGTATTCAAGCACCTTCAAATACCAGCGGAGTGGAAACAGCCAACTTGAGCTACCCAGCCCGACACAACCCTCTATTAAAGAAAATATGAATATTTCAGTAAATGTTACATAAGGAAGCTTGGTGTGAGCTTGTATACATCACATTATTCCTCCATTACATTCAATGGATCATAAAATAAAATAAGTAGCCGGGCTGAGTGGCTCAGATATTTGAGGCGCAAGCCTTCCGACTCCAACTTGGCAGGTTCGATGCCGGCTCAGTCCGGTGGTAATGAAGGTGCTTAAAGACGTCAGCCTCGTGTCAGTAGATTTACTGGCACATAAAACAACTCTTTAGGGGCTAAATTCCGGCAACTGTGCGTCTCCAAGAACCGTAAAAGTAGTTAGTGGGACGTAAAGCCGGTAATATTAATATTATTCGTAAAATATTTTATGCTCGACGATGTGGAAATATAAATATTATAACCCAGAAAACTGAATCTTAATGAGGCTCACTATAGTTCAAGTTTCATAATGATATAGGTTCTCCACCAATCAGAGTTCGGATTTTCATTATGATATAGATTCTCCACAAATCAGAGTTCACATTTTCATTATGATACAGTTGTTTGACCTATTACGTAAGGATAGCAAAAATCGAACTTGTCGGGCACACATATTAACATCAATGCACCTTTTACTCCCGATATTCCACAACCACACGGCACATTCCCAAAAATTCACTTCATCAACTGTACAATTAAAAAAATTGTGTTTGAAATAAAGCTAGGTTATGATAAATGTTTTTGTTTCAAAGCTTTGGAATCTTATGACATTGTCAAGGTTTTTGATCCACTCAAGGAAAATCAATAACCCAGCGAATGCGCTCTTGGCTCTGTTCTGCTCTTAACTGTCAAGCCACATCTCGACAGAAATTCATGAATATTTAAAATATAGAGTTATAATGATCGTCGAGCATAAACAGTCGTATGCAACCAGCCTATAACGGCAAAAAATAAGACACGAGTATGTTTATAAAACGAGCGATGCGAGTTTTATAATTTCCATACGGGGGTTAAATTCCACGCACCAGTAGCGCAGTAATCTCAGCTTCCACCAGAACTACCTCTCCCTGACTTGCCTGGGAATCGAACCCATATCCTACTTACACTACATCCTTACTCGTTGGCTGAATGGTCAGTGTACTGGCCTTCGGTTCAGAGGGTCCCGGGTTCGATTCCCGGCCGGATCTGGAATTTTAAACTTTATTGGTTAATTCCAGTGGTTCGGGGGCTGTGATGTTCCCAACAACCCTGCAACTCACACACCACACATAACATTACCCTCCATCACAATAACACGCAGTTACCTACGCATGACAGATGCTGCCCACCCTCATCGGAGGGTCTGCCTTTTAAGGGCTGCACCCGGCTAGAAATAGCCACACGAAATTAAAAAACTACATTCCTTTCGTTGTATTATTTTCCATTTTCCGTTACCGTCTTCCAATCACCGCCCGATATTGCTCTACTCCTATCATACTTCTCGGCACTCGCCACTCAATACATCCGCACTCGCTGCTCGCTTAGGCTAGACTAGGGTCTGCTACAGCTACAGCAACTTCATCAACAACATTCATGGTGATGGGTCGCCCTCCTCTCCTTCGTGCCTCACCTAATTCACCCGTTTCGTCGAATTTCTTAATTATTTTGTTCAGCCCATAACATCTCATAGGACCTCTTCTGTGCTGTTTCTGTCGGCGACATTACTGCAATGCAGCGTTGCAATTGTTGTCATTCTGATCAAGTAACTTCACTAGTTTCCCAATAGGCATTACGTTTCACACGGAAGAGTTGAATATTCTTACGTTACAACGAATATTCACTTCACAAAAGGAATCAACAAGAATTACCAAGCAACAAGCAAGGAACTGACAGAACGCAATTCAACTGAAAAAATATTTTGACGTCAGAGTTACGGAATATTGCACCTTCTTACCGATTACAGCGCCACTTATTAGCCTCGTGGAAAAACTTGGAACTTATCATTTTTGTGGCATAATTCGTGAGCGCATTATTTAGTTAGCATATTTACAAAATTTAAGACTCATGCGATCATTACAGCCCGTGCTGTACCGCGGAGAATAACATAACTTTAATTGTGGAAACCCGGTAGGAATATATTGTGAATAATATGAATAAAATAAACTGAAACTGATAATGGCGTGATGTTCACGGAGTCATAATTAAAACTGTTAAACTCATGATGATGAGTATTACCCGTGAATTGTTTTCTTAACTAATAAGTGCAGGTTGAACATTTTTCACTACTTTAAGAAGTTAGGTACAATATGAAACACGGAATGCGGTAACTTACGGTATTTCACATGAAATATAAATATCTGTGGCTTCGAAAAAATTGTACTTTATAGGTACTTTATAAAAGTGTACAGATATTATATCGTCCCTGTTCTGCCAAAACGGCGAATGTTACAATGCTCTTCCTATCCATTATTTCCCTTAAGACTGGTCACGCCTTCCAGCCACATATTGATACTCGGTCCATCAGAACAATTTCCGTTGAGTTCATTTTCCTATGTGCGTGTGTAAAGGAAAATGAACCTTACTGTAGCATACTGAAGGAGTGTATGTTTGCATGGCATTTACCCACTCCTAGAGTGTGATGTATTTAAGGTTCATTTTCCTTTACACACACGCATAGGAAAATGAACTCAACGAAAATTGTTCTGATGGACCCAGCGTGACCAGACTTAAGGGAGAAAATGGATAGGAAGAGCATTGTAACGTTCGCCGTTTTGGCAGAACAGGGACGATATGTTGTAGTTAATTTACAATGTAATATAAATAATAGTAGGCTATAATGTGGAATATTATAACGATGTTAAAACTAGACACGATTTTGCATTCAGTATTGTAGGACTGTTTATTGCAAATCTTCTCCTTCTAAATGGACAGAAAATAGATCTAATCTGGTCTCATTTAAAGTTTCCCTCAATATTCCATGTGAACAACTAATAGTCCTAAAAATAACAACGATGTATTAAAGCGAAAACTGTTTTAGACTATGTCCGATAAATTAGTATTTATTCTGGTGGGCTTTGATTCTGGGCCTCCGTATTTTCGTTACGCAAAAGTCCATCATAACACTGTAAAATAACGAAAATAATTAATTAAATAATTCTAATTCACAATAATTGCAATAAGATTTTATTGATTAAATATGAAGATAATTCTTAATCGCTTCAGGCTTGGGCGTAGAATTTAATCTGCTTCAAAATATATGAATAAGTAACTGGGTACATTACCGGTACTAACATAATTAACATACACGTAAAATAAATTAAAAATAATTAATCGAAATATCCGTAGTATGGGTGCCAGAGTTCACCACAATGGATCCCTCGAATTTTGATAGAACATGATAATTCTTTTTCTCCCAGGGCGTGTACATAAAACTGCATACTGGTACATCTGCTTCAGGCCTTACCTAACCTTCTGAAAACGACTAAATAGGTAGGAACTGATCCTAGGTTCATCAATAACTCCACTGATTTGAAAATAACAAACTATATTCTAAATAATATCCGTGTATGAGTACCTCATCAACACACTAAAATATACATATATACACTCACTTAATTACGCTGTAAGACTCCATACTTACAATAACAACAACAACGAAGAAAGTGGGAAAACAAAAGCAGGACCAAGCTACCATTTGTAGCCAGACCGTTTAACAAAGCACATATATACAGATAAGTACCCTTCACTCTCTCTGTGTATCAACACGACTTGCAGATTTTCATAATTGGCACGCATTACATCACGCAGATACTGTACCTTTCTAATACTGTGTTCACTGACTCTGACACTTGGTTTAAAGATACATTCACTTGAGCAACAAACGATTGTCGTTCTATAACGTAAATTCTGGAAAGTCTGAGATATACCACCCCACAGCTTTCACAAACATATAATACCAAGCCGCTACAAGTGATACAATACCAAGTGCCTTAAGCACTACACAATCGTAGGTTAGTATCACACTTCACATTCCACAAACAGAATAAGACCACGTTTCACAAACGTTACATCTCCTCTTCTCCGATTTTTGAATTCAAGTTCCGTATCAGATGTTGTAAGTCCTCTTCCGCCGTTTGATCACATGCCTGTATAGTCCTCAGCTTCCCCTTTCCTCTCACATGATACGTCGAGATTGATCCTGGCCAGCCAATCACGAGTAGATCCTCTTGTCAAGACCACGCCCTGGACCTCTTCTGGATTTCATGACAACAACATCAACAAGGATTCTGGGATGCCCGCATGACTCACACAAAGTTCCCGAGTTGAAAATAACACCGTTTTCCCATCCGTTTGTACAAAATAAATTAGGGTAGAGCCTGGAAAATAGGCAAAATGCCTTTTTTATCTGAATTGATATATTGAAGAATCAGATAAAGATAAATACATTTTGTGCATTTAGGAAGTATAGAGACAATTTTTATTTTGCCTTTTTGGCCTATTTTCGCTTCCGTTGCCTATTTTAAAATTTAAAGCCTTTTTTGCCTTTTTGATTATTATGCAATTTTTTTCTGCGGTTTACACATTTTTAGAAGCACATAATGAATTTCCGTACATCGAAGACAAAAAAGGTTGCACAAATTAAATTACATATTGCCGTCACAAATATCTATTTAGAATATTGTTCCCTGTAAATCGTTTATTTTGTTTTCAGGCATTCAAAAGCTTATTTTCTCAACCCATTCATTTAACCTCTAAAAATACCTTAATTAGTGAAAGGAATGCACAACATAATGAATACCAGAAAGGAGAGAGGATGAGGGAAGTACGTCTCTTCTCCTTCCTCACACCCCTTTTGCTGTGACAATGCGTAATCACCTGGTATTCCCGATTTCGAAATGATAAGATTATGCAGAGGAAGGGAGGAAATCACTTCTGTCTAATATTTCAAACATACTAGAAGCTGTTAGTCTACTGTTGAACTTGTTAAAGGCAACTCGGGTGTTCGCGCTGACTTATCTATCATGCCGAAATTTTCGTCGTTGCGTGGTAAATTACATGGCTATGTTCGCGAATTCGGTTCGGATACACTTTCTACTGATGGAGCTATATTATTTTGCAAAATCTGTGAAAAATCTATTAATCACGAAAAAAAGTACTTTGTAACTCAACATTTCGCAACAACAAAACATAAGTCTAGGTTAAATATTGTTGGCCCTAAGATCAATTTAATATCAACAGCAGTTACAGCATCCAGCAGGCAATCTCAGTTTCCCTGGATTTATGAAAAGCTTTTTGGACTCCGGAATTTCATTCTGGAAACTGGAAAATCAATCCCTCCGAACGTTTCTGCATAAGTACATCAAAGAAGTTCCGTTCAGAATCCTCATTAAGAAAAACGTATTTAAATAGCTCCCTTGAAGAGAGCCTGCAGCGGATTCGCAGCAGAGTTGTAGAAAAGTTCTGGATCTCCATTGATGAAACTACGGATGCAATGGGACCTTTCATGGCCAACGTCATCATTGGAACTATGGAAGCAAAGCAAACTGACTTATCATCAGTATTTCTTTTGACGACAGAAGAGATGGAGAGAGTAAATGGTTCCACAGTGGCAGAGTTGTTCACAAATTCATTAATGTTACTCTGGCCGGATGGAATACGGCGTGATGATGCCCTACTTTTTGTCACAGATGCGGCACCTTACATGAAAAAAAGCAGCTACAGCCTTGAAAGTTCTCTTTCCTAAAATACTCCACCTCACATGTCTAGCCCATGGACTGCACAGAATTTCTGAAGAGATAAGAAGTTTGTATCCTCACGTGGATAAGTTAGTTTCGAATACCAAGAAAATCTTTTTTTTTTTTGCTAGGGGCTTTACGTCGCACCGACACAGATAGGTCTTATGGCGACGATGGGATAGGAAAGGCCTAGGAGTTGGAAGGAAGCGGCCGTGGCCGTAATTAAGGTACAGCCCCAGCATTTGCCTGGTGTGAAAATGGGAAACCACGGAAAACCATCTTCAGGGCTGCCGATAGTGGGATTCGAACCTACTATCTCCCGGATGCAAGCTCACAGCCGCGCGCCTCTACGCGCACGGCCAACTCGCCCGGTAAGAAAATCTTAAAATCACCCTCCCGAATCCGGGTTTTCAAGGATGTGGCACCAGAGTTCCCTTTACCTCCACAGCCAGTGGAGATGGGGAATCTGCATCTCAGCAGTCATATATTACAGCAACAATTTGGACAAGATACGTGAGGTACTTCATGCCATATCAGTAGATGAAGTTGATTCAGTTCGCAAGGTAAAAAAGTTGGACCATGAAGAGCTCAGCAGTGATCTAGCATTTATAACAGCACATTATAGTGTGATACCCGAAGCAATCTTGAAGTTGGAGAAAAGAGATTATTCGCTGGTATCATCTATGGCGATCTTCGAAGATGCAGTAAATCAACTGCTGCAAGCACCAGGAGAAAAAGGAAGCAGTGTTAGTGAAAAGTGTAAACGTGTTCTGAGTGCTAATGTAGACATTGAAAAAATGAAGAACATTCGTGATGTTCTGAAAGGTGAAAATTCTGTTCTAACTGGCATGTGTCCTTTAGAAATAGCTCGTTTCAAATTTGCGCCAATCACTTCAGTGCAAGAAGAACGTTCCTTTTCCCTGATAAAAAACATTCTTTCTGACAAGCGTCTGTCTATGACAGTTGATACATTGAAAAAGCACCTTGTTGTTGCTTGTAACCAAGGAAAGTAAGAGTAAGTACGCTAATTATGTGATAAATTGATAATAAAGAAAATAATTAGTATTTAAAATACATATTTTCGTTAATAATGAGCGAGATTCCTCTTTGCTTTCACACCTAATAAATGCCTATTTTAATTAAAGTACTGCCTATTTTCAGTATTTCAAGTGCCTTTTGCCTGCCTATTTTAACCAAAAATAAATGCCCAAGTTCCGGGCTCTACTCATAACACATATGGATACTTTCCAGCATAAAATACAGTATTAAGAACAAAATATACAACTGGAATAATAATAATAATAATAAAATTAAATATCGTATGGCTATTGGTGCCAGGATATCCCAGGACTGGTTCGGATCGCCAGGTGCAGGTCTTTCTATTTGACACCCGTAGGCGACCTGCGCGTCATGATGAGGATGAAATGATGATGAAGACAACAAATACACCCAGCCCCCGTGCCATTGGAATTAACCAATTAAGGTTAAAAATCCCCGACCCGGCCGGGAATCGAACTCGGGACCCTATGAACCGAAGGTCAGGACGCTGACCGTTCAGCCAACGAGTCGGAAATAATAATAATAATAATAATAATAATAATAATAATAATAATAATAATAATAATAATAAATCGAATACTGACAATAACATCTCCCACTTCCGAATAGAGTGCGGGGGTGTGATATACGTACTATCACAACACAGCATGGAAGAGACTTAATTAGTTTATATTTAAAATTAAAAATCCTTCGATTATCGAAATAAGGACCCAATTAATGAGAGACTCTTCATTCATGGGATGAAAAATAAGTAACTAATGCTGAAAAATGTTTTGTAATAGGACACTTTTACAAGGCAAAATGAATGAAATATTTCAGTTTCCATTAGGCAGAAGTGAGAAATCACCAACGCATAGAAATGTACCTTTGTAGATATATTAATGAACTTAACTCGCACGACTGCTTCATATAATTTAAATTAAATCATAGCCCTCCACATACCCTTTGGAATTAACGAATTAGCAACTCTCACCTAAAGTCTTGTCCTCCTTTGCCACGCCTTCACTTGGATTTCTGAAACAGGCCAAACAATCTTAATTTTGTCCGATACAGGTCAATCAATTTCTGGCCAAGGTTACACACAGGATGTTTTCAAACGGGATGTGACTATAGGAAGTAAACATGGTTCGATATTGAATGGAGACATCTCACGTTCTCCTTACTGTAGTATTTCCGGCCTACTTACGGCATATGGTGAAGGTATGTCTACTGACTTCCTGTAATTTTCTTCCATAATAATATTGAAAAACTGAAAAAAGAACACTCTTGTAAGCCAAATAAGAAACGTATAATATATGCAAGTAATCGGTACTGACGGATATCAGAATGGTGTCTTAAGAATATTCCAAAACGATCACCATTCTATCCCTGGGACGAATCTTTTTCGAAATGAGAAAATGCTGTTGCCATTAAGCAATGTTCATATCCAGTCTAAACATTAGGTCAGCTTACTTCTCCTGAAACACCATGCATACAACATCGAACTGTCTCCCTCTAATAGTGATTATCCACAGAATAGAATTAATTCAACCAAATGATAACGTTCTACTACAATCTAGAATCACGTCAACGTTCGAGTGTTCATTCTTGGCGGAGAGAGATTTACATTTTCTGTATGCCAGGCTGAAATGAAATGGCGTGTGGGTTTTAGTGCCGGGATGTGTACGAGGACTTCGGCTCGCCAGGTGCAGGTCTTTTGATCTGACACCCGTAGGTGAACTGCGCGTCGTGATGAGGATGAGATGATGATGAAGACGACACATACACCCAGCCCCTTTGCCAGCGGAATTAACCAATGATAGAATTCCCGACCCTGCCGGGAATCAACCCTGGACCTCTATGACCAAATGCTAGCACGCTAACTATTTAGCTATGGAGCAGGACTATGCTACGCTGAGTAGCTCAGACACTACAGCGCTGGCCTTCTGAGCTCAACTTGACAGGTTCGATCCTGGCTCCGTCCGGTGGTGTTCGAAAGTGCTCAAGTACATTAGCCTCGTGTCGGTAGATTTACTGGCATGTCAAAGAAATCCTGCGAACGATGTTCTGGCACTTATGTGTATCCGAAAATCGTAAAATTACTTAGTGTGACTTAAGACCAATAATATTATTAAATTCTCTTTCTTTCTTTCTTTCTTTCTTTCTTTCTTTCTTTCTTTCTTTCTTTCTTTCTTCGTCTTAATCTGTTTATCCTCCAGGGCTGTTTTTTTCCCTCGGACTCAGCGAGGGAACACACTCCTACCACCTCAGGGGCAGTGTCATGGAGCGTGAGACTTTGGGTCGGGGGATATAACCGGGAAGGATGACCAGTACCTCGCCCAGGCAGCCTCACCTGTTATGTTGAACAGGCGCCTTGTCGGGGGATTGGAAGACTGGGGGGAATAGACAAGGAAGAGGTAAGGAAGCGGCCGTGGACTTAAGTTAGGTACCATTCCGGCATTTGTTAGGAGGAGAAGTGCGAAACCACGGAAAACCACTTCGAGGATGGCTGAGGAGGGAATCCAAACCCCTCTACTCCGCTGAACTCTCGAGACTGAGTGCACTTGGTCCCAGCCCTCGAACCACTTTTCAAATTTCGTGGCAGAGCCGGGAATCGAACCCGGACCTCCGGGGGTGGCAGCTAATCACACTAACCGCTCCACCACAGGGGCGGATATTAATTTCTCAACGTAGTAAAACTTAACGTAGACTTTGCTGTGGCCTGTCAAGTTTCCGTTCCCTCTTCATTTCGTTTTCACCAGACCAGACATATTAATTCACTTGTTCATCGTACATTCCGATGGTGGTTTACAGTTTCTTACAATAAAATCACTAGACTAATAGTAGATATCCGCGTGCACTCCGTATGCATCGTACCGAAAATCGTCTTGTGCATTCGGCTAGTCGAATAATAGCACCTGTTTTCGAAATCCCTAGGGTCTGTGATATGTTCGTACCTTCTTCATTAAGTGCGTCATCTCAGTCCTTTATTACTCACCTTACCAGATAATATGTTCCTATCTATCACAGCCACCATTTATACGAAGTACGTAGCACCGTTAATGGCATAAGCATACTGATTAAGCAGCCGGCTTTCAACCAAAGTGCTTGTGGTTTGAATCCTCTTTAATGGTAAGTGGAGCTCCTACGAGAAATATCACCGTGGTTAGAAAGAGCATCTATATGGAAATCTTTTTCCCTGACCTATCAAAACTAGAAAGACGTCAGTGTTTGACAACGACATACTGAAAAAGTACTGTAAGAAAATGTAGTCGGGTGAGAAAGAGTTGGTTAGAGTAAAGAGCTTCATACTAGACGTGTACCTCTATCTGACTTCTTGTACATGAAACCAAATTACACTATTATCATATCCTGTAACCTAATTAGTGTAATTTTCATCCTTTACATCTAGATACTCAGCGTATGGTATCCCCCCCTGTCATGAGTCTAGTATGTGCCACACACAAGTAATTTCCTAAGAATATAGCCATTGTTTTCAGTGTCGACTAAGTTAAATATAACTTTTTAGTTTTTCAGTCTGCTGAAACACAAAATATAACACCTACAACATTATAACATGCCTATAGAACACCTACAGTATTATTAACAGAACGATTTGTTTCGCTCTTCAAGAACATTGCTTAAATTGCTTGCAACCGTGCATTTTTTATCGGATTGTCCACCATCCCCTTGCTATCAAGTTTTATGCATCCCTTCACAGTTACTACAATTCTGAAAGACGTCGGTCCCTCTCCCTAAACCGGAGTAATATAACGAGATGTATGTTTACGGGCTGGAAGACAGCAGGAATCGTGAGCGCCACTATTAAATCATTATGGGTGCCTGGAATGAAACCGTAAAAATAGTACAGATACACTGAACACGTACTTTAAAACACGAGGTGGACTCACAGCCCGGGAGCACGGTACTGTATAGGCTGGGAAGTGGAAGCCGTATGACAAGTGTCGCAGTAGCTCACATGGCAAGCGGGATGGGAGATACTGAACTCATGAACTTTCTGCCCTAAGAATTTTGAATCTTTAAGTTTGGCTTACAACTTAACGTTTTGTGACTCGAGGCTTTATGTGGACAACGCCAGTAACCGTCTCTGTACTGTATAATAAATATATGGCCTCACTCCATATGAAAAAATGAGTATTGAATTTGTATTTTCTGCTACTGGTTTAACGTTTCACTAACACATGAAGGGAGTTTTGGCGATAAAAGGATGGGAAATGTAAGAAATGGTCTTCATTATGGTACACCCCGCACATTTGCTTAGTGTAGGAATGGGAAACCACAGAAAACCCATCTTCAGGACTTCCGACAGTAGGATTCGAATCCTCTCTTTCGAATGCAAACTCACCGCTACGCGACCTGAACCGTGCATCCAATTAGCTCGGTAGTATGAAAATGACTATTTCTATTTACGATGCAACTTATTAAGGATAGTAATTTTACTTAATTCATAAACTGACCTGAAAATGGATTTTGAATGACGAAGTAGTTTCTCCTGCCTTTAGGTCCTCTCCAGAACATAGAATGGCTGTGATGTTATCATACCTTAAGAACTTCACTTGACATCAAGAGGTGAATTAAAATCCGTGTAATGTACTTGAAAGTAAATAAAGTACATTATGAAATTCTCTTTTCTCCGTCTGACGGATGGAGTATTCAACGCCTGGCACAAAAATATTATTGTGAAAAATGAGAACACATTGTAAGAAAAAATAATTTGCTTACTGTAACGATGTTGGCGAGCTAGTGAATATTCATGGAAGTACTGGGGTAAATGCTGTTGGTACGAAATGAGGGAATGACGTTTAACGGACAATTTTGCACGGAGGAAACTCAATAGTGCTTGAGATGAGGAATAAAAGCAGACTCTAGAATTGTATAAACCTCGTAAACACCCGGGCTACCAATCTAAAGTATTTTCCGAAGGTAGAAATTCATCGGTCTCGGTTTGCATGAACAGACACTCAGGTGTTCAGATTCGGTAACTTTACAATCGTATTCACAACAATGGGAAAAACCTGCTCTGAATCCTAAGATCAGTCATTAATTTACGACGGTAAATGGCTCGAAACCGAGGACTCTACGACAGTATCTTGTTCTTCTAACCACTAGAATACAGTAATGATAAAGGGGATTGAGATTGTCCCGTAAAATTTCCATTTTCGATGCCAAGACAGAATTATTTCCATCAGACTTGGGTGACGCCTGCTACTAACCTGGGGAAAGGTCGCATTAAGGCATTTTTGAAACAAGGGTAATTAACAGTCAACCTGTTTCCTGGTTGCTGCTTGTAACTTATTGTGGATGTTCCAGAATCATATGTTATAGGGCCTATGCATAAGACATCCAGGAAGGAATTTTAAAACTGTAGAAAATTGTTACTGCATTATAATCTTACATAGCAAGAACGACTTAGTTAATAACATAGCTACTGTAATTGAGTACGCCAAGTTTCAGTTCGACGATTGTTTTCACCAACACCGTCGATACAGAACAGAGTACCTACACTTACAGACGTGAAGTATTAAACCTATCCTCGCGAAAACGAAACTGAGCTGAAGGAAACTGTACGATCATTGAATTAAATATCAGTGCATGCCAAGTGGCTAAAATTATGCCATTCATAAACTATTTAACTGCCTCTACTTCGTTAGCCATTGGAGAATTGGGATGTCAGTGTTAGTTTTTATAACACATGACAAACATTGAGACGTTCTTAACCTGAAGTCTAATATAAAGCGAAATCATTTCCACACACGCCACGAAGGCTCTCGGAGGAGTCGAAGGGGAAGGCTTCCACAATCCGTAACTTTGACACTAAGAAAGATAGTGTCCTGTGCCCGGTCGCATCATTTTGACCGAAGAATTAACCCGGCACTCATTTTTATATAGGCTAAATGAACCCCAGGGTCATGTGCCTCTCCAGAAGTAGCACACTTGTTTCTAAATATTTCAACTTTTCGTGATGTATCCCTATTATTCTCTTACTCTGTTTCGATAAGGCTGACCAAGGACGACGACATTCAACTTTTTCACAGTGAATGGGCTTTGATGTTTATCCAGTATGTGATCATTCCCTGTGTTGCTCCTTTCTGTTCTTTGTCTTCTTACGGGGCGGATTGTCCTGGAACCTCCAGTTTCTAAGAATACCTCTAGTAGTGAACGGTCTCTGATGTCACTTTCAGCTATTCCTAGTTCCTGAAGATCTCTGGGCACTTCCGTTAACCACCCTTCTGCCAGTAGGATAGAATACGATTGGTCATCCTGGCAGAGTTCATCCTTAATGTGTGCCCACTGAAGGTCAGACATCTCTTTCATGTCACGTCCGTGATCTTTTCTGTGCAGTTTTAGAGCTCCAGATTATTATATTATTATTATTGTTACTATTATTATTATTATTATTATTATTATTATTATTATTATTATTATTATTATTTTTATTATTATTATTATTATTATTATTATTATTCTCCTCACGATTCTTATAGCTTTCACTTTCTGTACCCTTCACATAAGTAGAGATTCATCCGGAACAAATTTAAAAGAGATCACAAGTCAGTAAATCATTAAAAGGGATTTATTTCCTTTTCCTTGGTGAGCATTACTGGTTAGCAAACTTGAAAGGTGCTGACAGACGACAAGGAATTGGATGTAGCATGGGTTTAAGTGGTCATCAGAGAACATAAATTCCATGTGTATTTCTTGGCAAAGTGGAATTCTGAGAATTTCCTTGAGAGTAACGCGGCAATCAATGTTCGTAGCAGCGATCACTATCTCCAGAGAAGACTACCGTTAAAAGAGAGAGGAGTATACTGGAGGTATTTGTCACACGAAATATCTAATTTTCCTGCCAAATATATTGCATCCCTCTCCTCTTTAATTAGTGGATGAAGGTAAGAAGCAACTGTTGCGCCATTTTGAGGGTTGGAACTTATCTGTGAGGACTACTGCAGTGATATCAGTTGTACATGTATAAAACATCGGGCCTGGTTACTAAGAGAATCCTTAATGAATGTGAAGAAGCCAGGTAAAAAAACAGTCTCTCTCTCACACACATACCCGGGCAGCCAACATAATTGGGTAATTAGATCTCCGAGACACAAACAGTGGCATTCTCATTAGCAAATCTGTGTGCTGATTAGTAGTGCTGCTGTTTCTGCTTCCTTTCTTTAAACAAAGACTACACCACAGTTCATACAGTTTCGCCCTCTTAAAGTGTAACCAAACTGTTTCATTAGAACCTAACACGTTGAGCTCGGTACTGCTGGAGCCCGATTGACCAGTGGAACTCTGAGAGAAAGTCCAAGTTCACACAGCTTTGGAACAAAAGTGAACATCCTTTGTGACCCTCTCCTGTTTCAAGGGTGGACGCAGCCTTTGCCTCCACTCTGTGGAGAAGTAATTAGCAAAAGCTCGTGACACACCAATTGTTGAAAAAAGTTGTATGGCACATGAAAGCTGAAATATTTATATTAATAAATTAATATAATATGATAGGAATAAATCATTGTGAATAATCTATATAAATAAAATTGTTCGTGTCTGTTTGTCTGTTCCACCATCACGTCGAAACGGCTGGATAGACCTCAACCAAACTTCATATTTAGAGTATACTCATCCCGGGGAAGGTTTCGATATGCATATCATTTTAAAATCTTTGAATACACGGGGGGTTTATAGGAAAACCAGAATGGTTTTTCCACCATCACGTCGAAACGGCTGGACAGATCTCAACCAAACTTCATATTTAGAGTATAATCCTCCCGGGGAAGGTTTCGATATGCATATCATTTTAAAATCTTTGAATACACGGGGGGTTTATAGGAAAACCAGAAGGGTTTTTCCACCATCACGTCGAAACGGCTGGATAGATCTCAACCAAACTTCATATTTAGAGTATACTCCTCCCGGAGAAGGTTTCGATATGCATATCATTTTAAAATCTTTGAATACACGGGGGGTTTATAGGAAAACCAGAATGATTTTTCCACCATTTCCACCATCACGTCGAAACGGCTGGATAGATCTCAACCAAATTTCATATTTAGAGTATACTCATCCCGGGGAAGATTTCGATATGCATATCATTTTAAAATCTTTGAATACACCGGGGGTTTATAGGAAAACCAGAATGGTATATCCACCATCACGTCGAAACGGCTGGGTAGATCTCAACCAAACTTCATATTTAGAGTATACTCCTCCCGGGGAAGGTTTCGATATGCATATCATTTTAAAATCTTTGAATACACGGGGGGTTTATAGGAAAACCAGAATGGTTTTTCCACCAGCACGTCGAAACGGCTGGATAGATCTCAACCAAACTTCATATTTAGAGTATACTCATCCTGGGGAAGGTTTCGATATGCATATCGTTTTAAAATCTTTGAATACACGGGGGGTTTATAGGTAAACCAGAATGTTTTTTCCACCATCACGTCGAAACGGCTGGATAGATCTCAACCAAACTTCATATTTAGAGTATACTCATCCCGGGGAAGGTTTAGATATGCATATCATTTTAAAATCTTTGAATACACGGGGCGTTTATAGGAAAACCGGAATGGTTTCTCCACCATCACGTCGAAACGGCTTGATAGATCTCAACCAAACTTCATATTTAGAGTATACTCCTCCCGAGGGAGGTTTCGATATGCATATCATTTTAGAATCTTTGAATACACGGGGGGTTTATAGGAAAACCAGAATGGTTTTTCCACCATCACGTCGAAACGGCTGGATAGATCTCAACCAAATTTCATATTTAGAGTATACTCATCCCGGGGAAGGTTTCGATGCGCATGTCATTTTAAAATCTTTGAATAGACGGGGGTTTATAGGAAAACCAGAATGGTTTCTCCACCATCACGTCGAAACGGCTCGATAGATCTCAACTAAACTTCATATTTAGAGTATACTCCTCCCGGGGAAGGTTTCGATATGCATATCATTTTAAAACCTTTGAATACACGGCGGGTTCATAGGAAAACCAGAATGGTTTTCCCACCATCACGTCGAAACGGCTGGATAGATCTCAACCAAATTTCATATTTAGAGTATACTCATCCCGGGGAAGGTTTCGATATGCATATCATTTTAAAATCTTTGAATATACGGGGGGTTTATAGGAAAACCAGAATGGTTTTTCCACCATCACGTCGAAACGGCTGGATAGATTTCAACCAAATTTCATATTTAGAGTATACTCATCCCGGGGAAGGTTTCGGTATGCATATCATTTTAAAATCTTTGAATAGACGGGGGTTGATAGGAAAACCAGAATGTTTTTTCCACCATCACGTCGAAACGGCTCGATAGATCTCAACTAAACTTCATATTTAGTGAATACTCATCCCGGGGAAGGTTTTAATATGCATATCATTTTAAAATCCTTGAATAGACGGGGGGTTTATAGGAAAACCAGAATGGGTTTTCTCCATTTTCTCTTATACTATTGATTTTCTGTAAGCTTCGTTTACCGTACGTGAAACGTCTCTTCATTATAAACAACTTTCGTTATGTTCATAATTTACCTTACTCTTTACATGACGGAGAAATTTACAATTTTCTGCTGGTACCATGCTCTGCATTGAGTGACCGACAGACCGACAACGAACCTACAGGTTACCATGGCAACGTCTCTGACTGCATGCCAGCAGGGAAGTAACGTATTGCCATTTTCCTCATCATGCTTTTAAATTCGTGGTTGTTCCTTAGGTAGAAGGCAAGAGAGGCGTCAATCTGCCTATCTGCGGGATATTGGCGGAATATCGTTGGATGTTATAACCGCCTTCGAATAGATTAAGTAATAGCACCATTATTCATCTTCTTATTTGTTTTATTTACCTAGGAATCAATGGACCTAAATTTCTCCCCTGTTACCGCTTTATTATATCCATAACTCACACTAGCATAATTTATTGAGGGGCATTTGATTTTCCAATACGTTAACTTGGCATTTACATATTAGTCGTTATCCGGCTGTCCTCAGTTATAATCCATTTTCTATTACTTTCAACTTTCTTAACTGTATTATTTTCTTCCTTAATTACGCCGTATGTACGCGAGTGCTACAAACTACTGGATGTATTTCCACCAATACTCATATTTAGAATACACCTGTCCTTGATAGGTTTTAGGGCAAATATTGTTTCTAAATCCCTGAACTGACTGGGGGTTTATACGAAACCGAAACAGTGAATTTGCACTTCCACAAAATATACACAACCAACGTTAATTTAAATGTACCTGCCTTGGTAGAAGTTAATTTCTAAACCTTTTTTCTCATGTGCATCATTTCGATACGAGGATTAATAAGGGAGATATCATTAACGGACCGGTTTTTTTTTGTACAAGTCCCATCGGACTTAACTCACGAGCGGGTGCGTGTAAAGCGTATTCCTTACAACTTGAAAACTACTGAAGACATTCGAAACAAAATTCATATTTAGCATCCACCTGTCCAAAGGTAGGTTTTAAACGTAAATAAAATTTCATGTTCCGGAATGGACTGGCGGTTTATAGGGAACCGAAATGGTGATTTTACTCTTCCAGAGTTACAAATATACGAGTCCCTGTTCCATGAATAACATAACAGGTGTGGAAACAGAGCACGATAAAGGTTAGATTATATTGGCTCGTTTTAATTTAATTTTATGCAATCCGTAGTTTATACACAACCTAAAAATATCGATCTTTGTTCCTATACAGGACTAGTAAAACGATATGTTTGCACTGAAGTTCGACTATACAGACGGGATCGTTAGTGGCAATGGTAATTCAATGACATAAAATCGAATTTATGAGGCCATCACAGCTGTGAAT
Organism: Anabrus simplex; assembly: GCF_040414725.1. Classification (NCBI taxonomy): domain Eukaryota; kingdom Metazoa; phylum Arthropoda; class Insecta; order Orthoptera; family Tettigoniidae; genus Anabrus; species Anabrus simplex. Next base: position 477,449,753 of record NC_090266.1, read on the forward strand.
AACGTTTACGTTAGGGCAGTAAGAGTACGTTAAGCCTATAGAAGGATACTGTATGGACTGCGAAATTACTTCTGAGTACCAGGTCACGTACTTGCTAAGGTGGCAAAAGCGTGCACTGGAAAGGTTACGAGCTGAGGCATGCATAGACAGGTTCAAATCCCGGGGTATACCTCTTTCTCCTACGTCTGATACTATTTACTAATAATTTAGCTTATGACTAGTACACATTATTATACATACAAGTATAAAACAAATAATAAAACATAAATTGGTAAAACTAATCAACCAATCTCATGGAGAGTTCATAAACTCAAATCTGATTTATCCAACCACTGAATAGTCTCATCTGTAGCCCACAAAGTAAGTCTTCTAATGGCCCGAGTATTGTCTCCTTCTACATTCTGTAGCAATATTCCGGATGGTCTGCTTTCCCTTACACCAGTCGCACTCAGGGGAGCATCTCATACCACACTTATGTAGCATTGAGCAATACCGACTGGTGAGAACCCGGGATTCTTTTTGGAGATAATACCCAGCTGATGGCTGATGAACACTAATAAGGCCTACCACTCAATTGTAGCCATGTTTTTCCACTCCAGTTGACACTCACAAAATCCATTATAGTACCTATGATAAGATCCTTGGCAGTTTGAACGGAAGGAGATCTTGATTTCAGACGTCCAAACCTAACAGCCAATTCTTCACTTGTAGGTAGATGTGAGTTTGTTGACATTTTTCTAAAAGCACGGACCAGATTATTTAGTCTCCTTGTTCTTGGAGGCGGTATGTAACTCAACACTGGAAACCAAACAAGTGGATTAGATTTGACTGCACTGCTGACATGCCCATTGTCTCTTTCAGAACTGCGTCAATGTTGACTATTCAGCCCAACAGAACATCAATACTAAGCTGAAAAATGTACCGACCCCATTGCTGGTGAGCTAAGAGTGCCTGCCAAGGCACGAAAATTCCGCAAGTTTTTGAATGAAATTGTTCCTTGTCCTGAGTTTAGCAGCGCTATTAATAAAACGTTTCATGAATGATAGTGACCGATCAAGAGTTACTCCATGATACTTTGTTTTTGAATTATGCAGTGGAGGAGAGTTATTGTGTGATACTTTTCATTTAATCTCTGCGTGTCTGTTATTTACATTTACGTCCTCTAAACAATTCACTGGTGTTTCGCACGAAGTTCTGAGACTCTTACTAGTGGAAATATTCTACGATGTGGTTTGTTCGTTATCTAGTTACGGAAATGATACCAACAAAATTGCATTCTTCTGGGTCTGTAACAATTGTCATGACAATTTCACTGACATATTGAAATATGTGGTTGAGGAAATGTAGTGTCTCATTCAAAGTTTTCTAATCAAATATTCAATTAAATTTTACTAATGGTCTCAGACAGAAAGTAGATCTCACTGTGGGAAAACTGCTCACCAGAAAATGTTCTTCCATCTTTTCTCAAATATACTATGATCAACATTGTGATTGCAGCTAGAAATCTTAAGCATCAGGAGTCAACACATCAGAGCATATTTAAAAACTGGTCATAACTGTTTCAGGGTTCCAGTTTTGAATATTACCTTCATTCATTTTCAAAAACCGGCAGAACGTTAATTGTTCAGACCAGTAGTAAAAGCATGCACCATTGGTAGAACGTTCTATCTTCAGCTAAAATTCTTTGATCGGTATGGATGACGCACACTACGCAGAGCTCTTCTTTGTAATATATGAATATTCCGTCAGTATATTTCTCCTTTTTCAGTACAGTTACTTTTCGACATTCAGACAATTTTTATCTCATTCATTGAAACTGAAGAATCATCTACACTGAAGTATTCTTACAAATATATTTCGACGAATTTCCATATTTTCCAAAACGATTTTAACTTGTATCATCATTCATCATACAGTGCCTTTGGAAGAGTGTGTAACTTCGACTACATTGGGCTTCAACAGTTGTTCGGAGTGAATGTAAAGGAATCTCGAGTATTAACATACAGTCGTCAAAAATACTCTGATACTGTATGAAATAAGCCACTTTATATTTTCAGAACGAACATGATTCAGCTTGCGAGTAAATCATTACCTAACGTGTCACCACATTCACTTGAGTACCATGCAGGTCACGCTGTTAATTGTGTTAGGTACAGCAATAATCATCTTCCGAGGGGGAGTCTTTAATTGGAAACAGCTCACTTGTACTAATAATAATGGTGTATGACCTCCTGAGATGTCCTGATGCAGGTCTTCCGAGTTGACTCCCACGGACGACCTGTGCTTCTACGAAGAGGGGGTCCTACCTAGAATGAAATCTAACGTCGAAGACGGAACCAACATATGGTCCCTAAAAGGTAAAAATCCTCAACCCGGCCAGTAATCGAACGTAGGACCCCTTGGAACAAAGGCCAAGCCCGCCATGGAACCAGAACCATGGAAGTTATAATATATTCTCTTTACAGCAAATAAAATTAAATTATTATTATTATTATTATTATTATTATTATTATTATTATTATTATTATTATTATTATTATTATTATTATTATTATTATTATTTATTTATTTCGTAAAGAGCACATGAACCGTGTCTCATATAGGTGCAATACGTACCTGATACACATGTAGCAGAATTAGGAGATAACACAGAATAAGAAGTACACTGATGTTTTAAATGAGAATAAACAGGAAGTGAGTCCGGCTCCATAGCTATATGGTTAGCGTGCTGGATTTTGGTCAGAGGGGTCCCGGGAGGGTCGGGAATTTTAAGCATCATTGGTTAATTTCGCCGGCCTGAGGGCTGGATGTATGTGTCGACTTCATCATCATTTCATCCTCATCACGACGCGCAGGTCGCCTACGGAAGTCAAATCAAAAGACCTGCACCTGGCGACCCGAACCTGTCTTCGGACACTCCCGGCACTAAAAGACATACGCCATTTCATTTCAACAGGAAGTGAGCTAAACTCATTACAGAAGTACGATACATTTAACGTATGCAAGTTACATAGTTAAAATAACTCAGATGTTCATAGCATCTTATGTAAATATTTTACAAGTCTTTGCTTAAATACAGGCAATGAAGCAACCTGTTGAACATGTTCAGGAAGTGAGTTATACGCATGTGCAGAGTAGTACCATACAGATTTGATACCATATTTAGTTGAGTTAATTAATTCAATGTGAATTTTATTGATAACTCTTGTACTGTATGAATGATTGTAAATATTGAAATATTGGAGTGAATCAAATTATTTATCAATTTATAGACCATTACAGCTGAAGCTTTCTGACCTAAAGCCTCAATGCAAAAACCTTACAATGTTTGTATATAAGAGTTCTTGGTGTCAATGTAAGTAGATTAAAAGTATTTTTAATGCTCTCTTGTATAGAAGTTCAACAGTTTGATACAGCTCTTTATTGCAACATGCCCAAACATGTACCATGTAATGTATATGACTCCCATTAAGAGCTTGATAAATATCCTTTAGAAGAGTGTTAATAAGTTTGTGTATAAATCTAATAAGAACACCCAATGCTAGTGTAATTATTGTATTACATAACGCCTGAACCCCATCACTCCAAGGGAGGAATTCGTCAAGAATTAATCTTAGGAAATTTGTCGCCCTAGCTCTAGGTATTCTACATGTCATAAATTTTGAATATAATGTCTATAGAAAGCCTGCATGCTGGTTTATGAAAGGTGATACAATTTGTCCTCGTCAAATTAATAATTAGACGAGTTTCAAGAAGCCAATTCTGAAGTAAAGTGATTTCGGACTCCATCATGATTTCAATGTTATCCGGAGAAGTGTCTGTGTAAAACACGTTAGTGTCCTCAGCAAATAAAGACAATGACCCTATATCATTCATAATTATGAGAAAAATATTGGGACCTAGTGCTGAGTGTAAAGGAACACCTATATTTAATGGCAATAGGATGCTCTTCACATTAGTAAAGGACACACATTTTTCCCTGTCTGTAAGGTAATTGATTAAGTAGTTTAATGATGTTCCTCTAACTCCAGCAGCTTCCAACTTTCTGATTAGAATATCATGATCCACTGTGTCGAAATCTTTCTTCAAGTCAATGAATAATCCCGCAGCTATATTTTCTGGGTCTAAAGTTTCCTGAAAGTTGACCTATTACATTGTACGTACTCGAATTCGGTAAAAATCCGAACTGATATCTTTAAAATTAATAATTTTTAAGTAAAAAGCTCAGCAATCTCTCTCTTGCGTGTGTGAGATATATATGCAGTTCAAGAAAATATGACCACGTGTCACCATCTTTCCTAAAATTAGAGTGGTCGCGACTCCACGTTCGTCGTAACCATCATACTTTGTCCCTCCTCCATCGAGTTCTTACTACATCTTCCCCATCCTACCTTTCTTCACGTTTCTATTACTTCTCAAATGATCATGACAGGCATACAAGGGCTCAAACATCCAACCTGCTCATCATCCCTCACCATCGAACTGCCACATGTAACAGCTCATTCTCGGTGTTTGCCGCACGAGAATGGAATCGTTTACCGGACGACGTCAGAGGAATACCAACTACAGTGTCATTTAAAAGAGCGTTAAGAGGTGCAACAGGATGCGAGTGACCTGTGAATTTCTGGCCTTTCAGTGATCGTGCTACTACAATATCATTACTAGCTATTATTATTATTATTATTATTATTATTATTATTATTATTATTGCTGTTGTATGTATGTCCTACTGTGGTGGAATTTTATTTCAGTTGTATTTTGATTGTGTTTTAATTGTGTCTTCTAGTATTAATTACGGTAGTATTACTTATGACTTTAATGTATACTAATTGGCTTAGTGTAAGAGAAGGCCCAATGGCCTTAACTGCGCCAATAAAGACATTTATCTATCTATCTATCTATTTTTAAACAGGTTTTCTAAAATTTTAGATAAGATAGGTAGTATAGAAATTGGACGAGAGTTATTTACGTCAAATTTATCTAAACCTTTGTATATTTTTCGCGACCTTCAACATTTTGGGGGACAGTAACCTCATTAAACGAGGTATTTATAAGTTGTGTAATATAGGGGACTACGTATGGAGCCAATTTCTTTATAAGGTTGTTACACTCTCCATAATAATCACAGCTACTGGTATTTTTCAGTTTTCTGGTTGTATTTAATACTTCGTGAGTTGGGTTCAGTTGTTTTACGTCGCACCGACACAGATAGGTCTTACGGCGACGATGGGACAGGGAAGGGCTAGGAGTGGGAAGGAAGCGGCCGTGGCCTTAATTAAGGTACAGCCCCAGCATTTGCCTGGTGTGAAAATGGGAAACCACGGAAAACCATTTTCAGGGCTGCCGACAGTGGGGTTCGAACCTACTATCTCCCGAATACTGGATACTGGCCGCACTTAAGCGACTGCAGCTATCGAGCTCGGTTAATACTTCGTTACCTTTGGTACGGTGTAAATATATAGAACTACATGGACCTGTTCCTAAATTGGGAGTGGATTTACTTGGAATATCAGCAGCTAGGTTTTGACCAATTTTAGTGAAATGTTCATTAATTGTCGTTTATATCTCTAGTGGATTTGTGATAACCGTATCCTGTACTCTAAAGTGTATTTCATTCCTGTCACTATCGCTGTCAGTGGTTAGGATTTCATTTACCAGTTTCCAATATTCTTTGTAGTATTTAATCTGTCTTTGAAATATGAATTCTCTAGTTTCCTTTTCACTTTAGTTATTTTTCTACAGAGTGATTTGTAGTCCCTTAACCAGTTTTTCTCAATAATATCCACACCCCATTCTGTTTCTAAGTTGTTGCCTTTTAATCCTGACTGACTGATTCATCATCTCCGGGTCAGAACTACTGGATATTAAAAAGTTAAATTTTGGGGATAAATTCATATTACAATGTAGGTGCACACTAAGGGGGATTTTCGGATATTCTATCGATAATGGGGTGAAAAGGGGAAGATGAATATTGAAAATGAGTGTACATATATTTTGAAAACTGAACAGTTTAAGGACATTAAAAAGTGGTATTTGAAATCTGCTTTAAATATAAAGGAACACGTATTATTTGTTTTTTGAAAATCTTGTTAATGGAAGTGAAAGAGTGTGAAAAATGGTTTGAATACCTTTTATGTGAATTCTTATATCTGAAAAACTGTAGACGTTACAATCATGAAAATTAGTATTTGGAATCTCCTTTAAAAATAAAGAAAAAACGTATGTATTTTTTTTTTTTGCTAGTTGCTTTACGTCGCACCGACACAGATAGGTCTTATGGCGACGATGGGATAGGGAAGGGCTACCAGTGGGAAGGAAGCGGCCGTGGCCTTAATTAAGGTACAGCCCCAGCATTTGCCTGGTGTGAAAATGGGAAACCACGGAAAACCATCTTCAGGGCTGCCGACAGTGGGGTTCGAACCTACTATCTCCCGAATACTGGATACTGGCCGCACTTAAGCGACTGCAGCTATCGAGCTCGGTGTATTTGTTTTTGGAAAATCTATTTAAGGGGTGGTGAACAGGAGTGACAAAGGGGGTGCATTCTTAAAATGAGTATATCTCAAAAAGTAACATGTTACAGACGTGAATATTGGTATTTGGAATCTCCTGTAAAAGTAAAGGAACACGCATAATTTTTTTTTTCTGAAAATCCACTTATGGGGAAGTGTTAACGGGGTAAATTTTTAAAATGGTCATACATATACGGTATATATCATTCCAGACGTGAAAATTGGTATTTCTTTCTCTTTTAAAAATAAAATCAACAAGTATTAGTATGTTTTAGCAAAAAAAAAAAAAAAAAAAACACTTCAGTGGGTTGGGGGTGTGAAAAGACCTGAAAAGGTTGTTGAATTATTTTTACGTTCATACTTATATCTCAAAAATTGGATATGTTAGAGACGTGAAAATTGGTATTTGGAATTTCCTTTAAAAATAAGGAAACACATTTTTTTTTGTTTTCGGAAAAATCCTCTTAAAGGGTGATAAAAGGTGAGGAAAATGTTGAATACCTTTCTGAGGATACTTATATCTCAAAGACTGAAGATGTTACAGTCATGAAAAGTTTTATTTGAAATCTCCTTTAAAGATAAAGGAACAGTTTTTGTTATTTAGAAAACGAACCTAAAGGGGTGTAAATAGGACTGTCAAAGGGGGTGAATGTTTAAAATGAGTATATCACACAAACGTAATGTATTACAGACGTGAAAATTGGTATTTTTGATCTATTTTAAATATAAAGTAACACATACGTTTTGTTTTCGGTAAAATCACTCGGGGGTGGGGGTGGTGTAAAAAGGACTGAAATTGGGGTTGAATTATTTTATGATGATACTTATATCTCAAAAACTGAAGATGTTGCAGACATGAAAATTTGTGTATGGAATCTTTATTTAAAATGAAGGAACACGTATTGTTTTTTCGGAAAATCCAATTAAAGGTCAGTAAATTAATTGAAAACTAAGTTTAATATTTTGTATGAGGATACTTATATCACCAAATGGAGGAAGTTATGGACGTGAAAATTGGTATTTGGGATCTCCTTTAAAAGTAAAGGAACACGCATTTAGTGGGGGTGGGGGGGGGGGTGTGGGAGGGCGGAATCAATTTGAGGGTGTGTAAAAGAAGTTGATTTCATTTTACGATGATACAAATAAGAAGTGGACTTAAAACTATACACCGCTAAGGGATTTTGACTGGGAGATGAAGAATTATTACAAAAATATACGTTTATATGATACTGTTAGAATTACGAATTAAAATGTCAAATGGTATCCTAGGTGTTAAATAACAGAAGGTTTGAAACAAGTTTATCCCCTCAGAGAGTTAATGGGGGGCAGGATACAAAAAATATATATATTAATTAATTTCCTCGGAACGGTTTAACACACGAAGACAAAATTCCAAAAAGCGGTATATACTTTAAATTCTGTGTGTGAAATAGGAAATATTTTTAAACGTTCCACCACTAAAGTGTCAAATGACGTTAGCTCAGTAAAAAAAGTTATTCATCCCTCCAAAATCGTTTGGTAAACGAAGTCGTAATTTTACGAAGAGGGTATACATTAAACCATTTCTCCCCTGAGACGTATAGATGGTAGTTGACCCTCAAAAACACAATATACATTCATCCGAAAGCGTTTTGTGCACGAAATTAAATTTTTTATGAAGGGTGGTTTTCTATATCCTTGGATGTTAATGAATATTTCAAGACATTCACAACTTAAAAAGTATTCATTCTTCCATTACTGTTCAACATAAAAAACAAATTTTCACGGATTGGTCGCTTTTACATCCTAGATGTTAAATAAGATAGGGTTTTAAACATTCAAATTCTTCCGTGTGGAGTTCAAATGAGTGTTAGATCAGAATATAAATAATCATTTCCCCAAAATCGTTTGTTGACGTACGAACTGAGGGCGTATTTTACAGGCTCAGCCGAGAGTGGACTCTCCAAAATGTGAAACATTCAATACTAACTTACATTTTAAAACCGTAGCGTAGCACGGTTATCTTGCTAGTTTTGGCGTAAAGCTTGTTCTATTGTTCAACGAGTTTCAAGAGATCAGCTGTCATCCATGGGCATGTTGGTCTCTCACTGTTCAAGTTACCATCGTTATTAATGAACAGCGTACACTTTTCATCCATATAGCTAATTAGTTTATTTACTACTAAGTAACACTTGTCATTCTTATCAAGTAATACGGGATTATTAAACATGTGTTCAGTTAAATGTTTAACATCTATTCTTTTGTTCACAAGAAGTTTTTGGTTTGTTTGACGGCGATCTGATTTTTTAAGTCAAATAATAATATATTATGATGACTAAAATCCTTGAAAATATTGTTCAACTGGAAACATCGGTGTTCGTTTATATCTATATATATATATATATATACTAGCAAGATACCCGTGCTTCGCTACGGTATTATACTGAAATTTATAATTAAATGCTTAACGTTTTATATATAATCCTCCGAAATTCACGATCTGACTCGTTTTCTGAGAGAATCCGCCAAAATTCGCGATCTGACTCCTTTTCTGGGAGATTACGGCAAAGTTCCTCACATTTTTCTTTCTTTCCAGCAATCACTTTCGTACTTCCCGAGGTAGGTCCAGGTATTCCACGCGGCCAGTTCGGTCCCTAAATCTTTGCCATCTTTTCCTATAAGCATTTTTAGTATGGATCAAATCCTGAAGGAGATCCGGCGTGGTGTCGTCTTGAGTGCCTTGGCGGTTCTGAACCCGCGGCTTGACTGTATTCGTAGTCATTACCAGGCCAGGATCCGTTTCCAGCGCGGTCCGCACAATTTGACGACGGTCCAGAACATTATTATTATTATTATTATTATTATTATTATTATTAGATGTTCTGGACCCCACAGCAAGATGCAAGACCGCTACTTGGCGGTAAATTACATCTGCTACCATTGTCATTGTTGACAATGTGACCAGCACCATTGTCGCGCGTAGGCAAGTGTGCGGGATTTCTGGTGATAAGAATGACTGACTTCCGTGCATTATTGACCTTATTATACAGGTGAATAATTTGACGGTCAATCTCATTCCTATCGTTTATTTCAAATGTGTTTAAATTTTTATTTATATGCCAGGAGAGTCTACTGTAATCTAAGAATGTTCTCCGAAGGAAAGGATGGCTGTTGAAATCGAACCCAGGAAAGATTAAAAATGATCGATTTATGATCAGAATAAGTACATCGAAAATCTACAGCCTGTTTCCAGTCATTCGACAGGGTCAGGAATGGAATGAATAAAGCCCCACTTAGCGGCGACAATAGGAATTGTGACGGCTGTCGAAGCCCTCCTCTGGGGCAATGAGCGATGAATGACAAATGAAATTAAATATTGGACAGTGTTGCTGGAATGAATGATGACAGGGAAAACCGGAGTATCCGGAGAAAAACCTGTCCCGCCTCCGGTTTGTCCAGCACGAATATCACATGGAGTGATCGGGATTTGAACCACGGAACCCAGCTGTGAGAGGCTGGCGCGCTGCCGAGTGAGCAACGGAGGTTCCTTATAAGTACGTTATGAACAGTAAAATCAATTGGTCTCACCTCCTTTTACACACCACCGCCGTTAAGTTTCTTTTACCCCCCCCCAAAGAAAAATTAAAAGAAGACGTGTTTCTTTCTGTTTAAAGGTGATTCCAAACACCATTGTTCACGTCTATTACCTTCAGTTTTGAGATATAATTATCCGCATAAAAATAATTCACCTTTCTTCACTTCCTTTCACGCCCCCCCCCCTTCCGCAGGTGAATTTTCAGGCAAGAAATGTTTGTTTCTTTAATAGTAAATGATCTTCTAAATACCAGTTATGACGACTCTTCAATTTTTCAGTTTTTGATTTGTGTGTCCTCATGAAAGGAATTCAGCTCCTTTTCACTCCCGCCGCCCAAGATGGTTTCCCCTTCAAAACGCGTTTTTCTTTGTTTTTAAAGGAGTGCCAAATACCTATTTTCACGTCTGTAACAACTTTTGTTTTTATTAGACGTATGTATTCTCATACAATTAAGTCAATTAATTTTTCAATTCATTCACCCCCTTCCCTTTCATTGGATTCTCCGAAAATACGTCTTTCTTTACTTTTAAAGCAGATTCCAAATATCAAATTTCACGTCTGTAATATCTTCATTTTTGAGGTATCAGTAGCCTAATTAAAAGAAATCGACACCATTTTCAGTTACTTTTACACACACCCCCCTTCCACCCAAGTGCTATTTCCGAAAACTAAAAATACACGTTTTTTGTTTTCAATAGAGATAAAAATACTATTTTCACTTCTGTAACATGTTAAGTTTTTTATATATATACTGTAGAAATTCTCATTTTTAAGTTTCACCCCTTTTGATTTCCCCTTAAGGAGAGTTTCCAAAAACAAATCACCTATGTTTCTTTACATATACAGGAAATTACAAAATACCCACTTGTAACATTTTACATTTCTCAGGTATTCTGTAGATATAGTCTTTCAAAAAATTCACCCCAATTTGTCACTCCAGTTTAACCGCCATTAATTGGATTTTCCAAAAACAAAAGATACGTGTTTCTTTATTTTTAAAAAGAGATCCCATATACAAATTTTCAGTTCGGTAATATCTTCAGTTTCTGAGATACATGTATCCTCATAAAGGGATTCAACCCTTTTACACCCCTCCTATTGCGATTTACAGAAAACAAAAAATACGCGTTTCTTTATTTTTAAAGGAGATTCTAAATAATAATTTTTACATGTGTAATCTTTTAAACTTTTTAGATATAGACACACTCATTTTAAAAATTCACCCCCCTTTTCAACCCCCATTATTTGGATTTTCAAAAACGAAAAAATACCTGCTTCTTTTTTTAAAGTAGATCCAAATACCAATTTTCAGGTCTGTAATATCTTCAGGTACTTAAATATAAGTAACCTCATTAAAGGCATTCAACCCCTTTTCCCCCCTTTCCACCCTTCCCATTGGGATTTTCCGAAAACAAAGAAATACTTGTTTCTTTATTTTTAAAGGTTCTTCTAAATACCAATTTTTACATCTATAATCTTTAAAAGTTTTGAGATATAGATACACTCATTATAAAAATTCACCCCCTTTTCACCCCCCACATTAATTGGATTTTCCAAAAGCAAAAAAATAGTTTCTTTATTTTTAAAGGAGATCCCATATCCAAATTTTCAGGTCTGTGATATCTTCATTTTCTGTGATATAAGTATCCTCATTAAAGGCATTCAACCAATTATTAACCCTTTTACACCCCCTCCTTTTTGGATTTGCAGAAAACAAAAAAATGTGTTCCTTTATGTGATTCTAAATATCAGTTTTGACATGTGCAAACTTTTAAAGTTTTGAGATACCGTATAGATACAGTCATTTTAAAATTCCACCCGTTTTCACCCCCACAATTTCGATTTTCCAAACGCAAAAAAAAAGTTTCTTTATTTTTAAAGGAGATTCCAAACACCAGTTTTCAGGTCTGTAATATCGTCAGTTTCTGAGATATAAGTATCCTCATTAAAGGCATTCAACCCATTTTTCACCCCTTTTCACCCCTCCTATTGGGATTTTCCGAAAACAAAAAATACGTGTTTCTTTATTTTAATGAAGATTCTAAATACCAATTTTTACATCTGTAAACATTAAAGTTATGAGATATAGATGCACTCATTTTCAAAATTCACCCCCCTTTTGACCCCTATTAATCGGATTTTCCAAAAACAAAAAAATACGTGTTTCTTTATTTTTAAAAGAGATCAAAATTACCAATTTTCAGGTCTGTATTATCTTTAGTTTCTGATATATAAGTATCCTCATTAAAGGCATTCAATCCATTCTTCACCCCTTTTCACCCCTCCTATTGGGATTTTCCGAAAACAAAAAACTTTTTTCTGTATGTTTAATGAGGATTATAAATACCTATTTTTACATCTGTAAACTTTAAAAGTTTTGAGATATAGATGCACTGTTTTAAAAAATTCACCCCCTTTTCACCCTCCCATTAATTGGATTTTCCAAAAAAAAAAACTTGTTTCTTTATTTTTAAAAGAGATCAATGTACCAATTTTCTGGTCTGTAATATCTTCAATTTCTGTGATATAAATACCGGTATTCTGATTAAAGGCATTCAACCCCTTTTTCACCGTTTTTCACCCCTCCGATTGGGATTTTCTGAAAATAAAAAATATACGTGTTTCCGTATTTTTAAAGGAGATTTTAAATACCAGTTTTTACATCTGTAAACTTTCAAAGTTTTGAGATATAGATACACTCATTTTAAAATTTCAACCCCCTTTTCACCCCCTTAGCAAAGGAATATCCAAAAATCCTCTCTTAGCGAGCACCTACGTCTTACTATGAATCTATGCCCAACATTTCATTTCTTTATGTCCAGTAGTTTTGGCTCTGCGATGATGAATCAGTCAGTCAGTCAGTCAGTCAGTCAGTCAGGACAAGTTATTTTATATATATAGATATATGATCTATCAAGGTTGCACTACCGTTAGTAATTCTTTTGGGAAAATAATTATTATAAGATATTTGTTTATAACATACACTTAGCCTGTACAATTCCTCTGACTGCTGGTTTTATCACAGTTTACCTATATTCAAGTCTCCAGTAGTAACACAGAACTTCCTGTTATATTAACTCCACATCTATTCAAGATAAGTGACGAATGAAACAGCATATTTAATATTTGGATTATAGCAATCTAGAAGAAGAAAATCTCTACCAGAACCAGAAATTTCCACTAATAAAACATTAAACGGCACGACTGTAGATTTTACAGTTGTTAGAACCTTAGCTTTACAGCACTGCTTGGCATAAATTGACAGTCCCAGCACCCTTTTTTTATAATATCTTGAACAAAAAAATAGGCATCATTATTTGATAAGTTATAATATATTTATTCATCTGGATTCAGCCATAACATCTGGTAAGTGTGCTCGCACAGTATGAGTTGATAATGTTGTCCATTTGTTACGTATACTCTGAGAATTAATTTATAATATCCTAATTTTGCTCCCTTTATCATTAACTTTTCCTATGCTATTTAATTGATTTTCTGACCTATCCATTGGTTATGATGATTACGATGATTGTGATGGTATTTTTTCTTTAAGTGGCTAAACTGAACATATCATGATTCTAATCTGACAAAATCATAAATAGTTTTGACAGTAATTACTTGGGATGTATCATCTTTTCACACATATATTTTCCCATCCAGGGTCTGCACATATTTATACCCCTTTATCCTCAGGTCTTTACCTGTCTTTAGTAGCCCTTTGCCCTTAGGAGTGAGGTGATCATTTACGTAGACAGTGTGGCTAGCAGCACTTATTCCAACTGCCGAGGACTGCGGTTGTCTAATTTTCTTCTTGGCCATCATTAGTTCGTACTTTTTTCACCTGTTGACGAACTTGACGTTGATTGGACGAGGACGTTTCCTTATAAGAGATGGAATCCTATGCACAATATGAAGATCAATCCTCTTGATTTAGCGTCCTACAGATGCACCTATGTTCTATACAACTTCATAAATGTCTAATCGTAATGCGTTACCTTAAATATTTTCAGGCATCTCGGATAAAGATTCTGACCACAACGGCCAAATCTAACATCCACGGCTTCTCGGACCCTACGTTCCTTAACTAAAAATGTTCAGTAGAACATCCCCTAAAATATCCCTAAACACCCTTTATGTACCCGAACTGTATGAAAGTAGGGTATTGTACATTTTGGCAATTTGAATGGAATCAAACAGGATCATCGCCAAGTGGTCAGGCAAGAGGAGTGCAGTGGTTTGGGAATTAGCGTGGTGACCTCCCACCTGAATGGGCCACAATCGATTTCCTGGTTCGAGGATTTGGATCCACCTTGCAGATATAACAAATCACACTCATGGTCATTCTAAAAATAGTTTTCTATTTCAATTCCAACTGCGATTGAAAGCAGGGATAGTAAGATATGGTCCTTCACATTGGTAGCCAAGGTTGTCAGCAAACGCACACACCAGCACAAGTGCTAAAACTGTACATGTAAAATAGCTCTAAATATACGAGACCTGTGACTGTGGTATCACAGTGCTCTTATAGGAGACAAGATGAACGTAAAAGGCAAGAACCTGCCAAGTACTTGGAAGTTAAACGACAGAAATGTACAGCACGAAGAAGCACGGGTGAATGAAAAACATGAAACGAAGTAAAGGCTCAAGACGATGTTGACCGTGATCTATTACTTGTTTATCCGACAGGAATAAACAATTTGCAAATTCAGCCTTACTACTCAACCACCTAGACTAGACTACACTAATCACGTTTCATATAAGATAAAGAGCAAATCGTTATGTTATGAAGAAAGGGATATTCTTGATTTATCTTTTTGTTGCTCCGTACTTTGATTACCAGTAGATCAACATGTTATTTCTCCGTTCTATTTCATTAAAGAAACAAACATAATCTGGAGTGCCACGTGCATAATTTGGCTTTCGTGACCGGGTCGCTGCCTCTCACATCAACAGCTCTCCAGTTGGTGTTGCGAGGCTTAGTGGAATCCACTTCACCACTCAGTCCTGAATTAAAATAATTGAAATGAAGGGGACAGGCCAGCTACTCCTGCAGCACAGGGTTGGCTTTGTGTCTCATTCACGTTGCTCCAATACTTTTGCGGCGCTAGGTTACGAAACCTGAAGGAGTGAACTTTGTTTCAGTAAAAGTGCATCCCCGGTATGTATCTGGTCTGATAGTAGGAAACTATGAACTAAATGCCTATTCAAGACTGCCGACTCTGGGATTCGAATCCAGCAACTCCTGAAAGCAAGCTTAGAGCAACACGATCCATATCGTATAGCCAACTAGCGAAATCATTTCGAACGATATTATTATTATTATTATTATTATTATTATTATTATTATTATTATTATTATTATTATTATTATTATTATTATTATTATTATTGTTGTTGTTGTACCGGGAGGTACACCCCAAAGCCACGCATTCAAATTCAGCGCCTAAGTGAACTCGTCTATTGGTAAAGCAGTGAAACTGAAACTACACCAACTTAGAACTTTACTCAGAAGAAGAGTTTCCTAAACTGAGTGAATTTCTCCATGTTTTGTTTGCCATTCATCAAGAAGTTTGGATATTCTCCCATAGATGTCACTACAAAAAGTTTATCATCATGCCCTCTGGTGCAAAGTGAAAGAAACTATAATTTAAAGTTTTGTATTTCTAGGTTTTTGTAACTGATTGACGTTCATTTATTTTTGGGTTGCCAATATTTACCTTTTCTTTACGCCAGTTTTGAATCTTGCCAATCCCAAATTTCTGTAATTAATTTTCAACCTATCACAGGCTTCTTGTTCGATTCTGAGTGTAACATTGAAATTGACCAATTAAATTGAGAGGGTGTGGCTGGTTTAGTCTTGAATGATCTCAACCTTCCATGAGGGTTTATAAACTGCGGCTTTTCACGTTTCTCGTTGACGTCTATCTGAGTGTGTGTGTGTGTGTGTGTTAAGCAGGAGGCGGGCGGCCTCTTTCGTCGGCAGCTAGAACATCTACAAGGTAATGGCCACATAACTTTATTCCTCCTTGCTAACTGGGCAGTTTAACCCGAGGGAAAGGTCCGACTCTTTAGTTATGTAACAAACTTTCCTAAAATGTATCTCTCTTCCGGCTAATGTAAAACCTTCATTAAATCTTTAACTGATAATCGGGGATAGAGAGTGAATTACCCTCTCGAACTCCCCTTCATCTTGGTGTGGGGTGACTACGTTTTTCTCTAACTGTTTTTCCTACTGTAATGTGTTAATGCAATTTCTATGCTAGTCACCTCAGTAGTTTGGGAACAGCCCCTGTTTCATCGGCCTAGAGCCCCTTAGGTTTTTAAGTGTTCATTATATTGGAGCGCAGTGTGCCTCCATTCACTTTGTGTTTGGGCCAGTTATCTAACCTGTTGTGTTTTCATGAAGGCCCAGTAGGTTGGGTATTATATACCCCTGTATAAATTATTTTCAAATTGTAAGTTGTGCCTTGAGAGGCCAGTAATTGTAAGCTGATGTTGCCTTCAGTAGGCTTGGAAAACTGAGAGCTTGTTAGCTCTTTTTCAAGTTGTGTGATAGTAACGAGTGCCTTTGGAAAGCTAGATATTTATATTTTGGAGAGCAAGTGCTCGTGAATTAGGGGATTTCTGCCCTTGAATAATTTGTGCTCTTTTGTAAATTTGAGCTAGGAGCACAGGAAATGTAAAGCGAGGACCTTGAAGCCCAGGATCTGTTAAGGCTACTTATCTTGTTTTTTCCTAGACTTGTTTTAAGATTATCACTGTACCTGATTTTTCATTGTTATGAAAAAATGGTTAAGTTTGAAGTTCTCAAAGTATAACCTTCAGTTTAATTTTTAATATTAATTTTGATATTGTAGTTAGACCCATTCAAGCTCGCACCTTCTTTCATCAACTCTGCGTTCCACAGATACCCCGGAACAATTATTATTATTATTATTATTATTATTATTATTATTATTATTATTATTATTATTATCATTATTATCATTATTATTATTATTATAAGCTGGGGCACACTCACGCTGTCACTCGCTCCGGATCCGAGAGTAGCAAGTGACATCAGTTGAAATTTTTTTATAGGATAACGCGTAGCATCAGGGCATCCGGCCTTAATGTTCATTGCTTAATGAAGTAGTCCAGTACGAAATGATACAACGCTGAAAATGGTGTGCTCGAATAAAGAAACTGAACTGTGTTTTCTGTGTAAGAATATGATCACGCTGTCTCTCAAACGTAGTCACATCTACCATTAGCAAACTCAGCATGAAGCAGAACCGTGCGAGTAACGTGGTGATAGTAACAAGATGCCTCAGTGTCGATTGTCTACTTGTAATTGTAATCCTGGTAGAAAACAAATTCACATCAGCTGTTATCAAGGAGCGGAGTGGCCTTTCACGTTAACGTGCTACAGGTGTGGAAGCAATATCTGCATTCGGAAGAAGTGTAGGTTCGAATCCCACCGTCGGCTGTCCTGAAAATTGTTCCGTATTGTTTGCCATTTTCATTCCATGAAAACAATAAGAAAGCTCCTATGCATAGGCCACAGCCGACTCCTTCCAACTCATTCCTAAATTTCATTCATTCATTCCTGACATCATCCTCAAATGAGGCTGGTGTCAGGAAGAACATCCAGCCGTAAAAGATACTATGTAATTTCTTCTCACCTCATCCCAGCTCCCATTTCGGGAAACAGGATTAAGCGGTAGATAAATATTTTCAGAGATGTAGGCTACCTTATTTAAGGTCCTGATCACTAATTTTCTGGCCCAAGCGTCCTTCTTCCCCGCCATTACCGAAAATTAATTGTGTTAGTGCGACTTTAAGCCACTGGCAATGAACCTATTTCTTAAATGGCTGTTCATTTGATATCCTCTTCCGAACAGGATAACGATCAGCCGAATACCTCACAGAGGTTGGCATCATTCTTCTTCTTGTTATTTTTCTTCTTTCTTTCTTAATCCGTTTACTCTCCAGGGTTGGTTTATCCCGCGGACTCAGTTAGGGATCCCAGGTCTACCGCCGCAAGGGCAGTGTCCTGGAACATGATACTTTGAGTTGGGGATACAACTGGGAAAGAGGACCAGTACCTCACCCAGGTGGCCTCACCTGCTATGCTGAACAGGGGCCTTGTAGGGGGATGGCCAGTTTGGAAAGAATAAACAAGGAGCAGGGAAGAAAGCGGCCGTGGTCTTAAGTTAGGCACCATTCCGGCATTTGGCTAGAGGAAAAGTGGAAAACCACGGAAAACCACTTCGAGGATGGCTGAAGAGGGAATCGAACCCCCTCTACTCAGCTGAACTCGCAAGGCTGAGTGGACCCCGTTCTAGCCCTCGTACCACGTTTTCAAATTTCGTGGCAGAGCCGGGAATCGAACCCGGGCCTCCGGAGGTGGCAACTAAACATACTAAGCACTACACCCCACAGAGGCGGATTATTATTATTATTATTATTATTATTATTATTATTATTATTATTATTATTATTATTACTTCAGGTAGGAAATGCAACACTAGAAGAGGTGAATCATAACCAGCAGGCCTAGTTATGTTTTACCGGGCGACTTGGCCGTGCGGTTAGGATCGCGCAGCTGTGAGCTCACATCCGGGAGATAGTGGGTTCGAATCCCTCTGTCAGCAGCGCTGTGTTTACCGTGGTTTACCATTTTCACACCATGCAAATGTTGGGGCTTTACCTTAATTAACGCCACGTCTGCTTCCTTCCCATTCCTAGCCCTTTCCTGTCCCATCGTCGCCATAAAACCTATCTGTGTCGGTGTGACGTAAAGCCACTAACAAAAAATGTGTTTTATTTCCTCTAGAATGGTAATAGTCTATTTTAAATGAAATGAAAAAAAAGTTTGAAAGCTAGTGCAGTGAGATCGTAGTGGTGTTAAGCTGCATTGTTCAAGAAAGGAGTCAGCTATCGGATGAAAATGTCTTTACACCAATCTCTTTCCAGACCAATTTCGTTGTCCGGGAGATTTTACAGTTTGCTTTACGTGGTACCAACACAGGTAGGTCTTATGGCGACGACAGGATAGTAAAGGCCTAGGAGTATGAAGGAAGTGGCCGTGGCCTTAATTAAGGTACAGCCCCATCATTTGCTTGGTGTGAACAAGGGAAACCACGCAAAGCCCTCTTCATAATTACCGACAGTGGGGCTCGAACCCACTATCTCCCGGATGTTATGTATGGGAGTTAAAACTATGTGGAATCAGACCATATTGCTCATACTTTGGAAATAACTGCCTTGAATGTAGCGAGAACGATTTCTGGTACAGGGAGGTGGGAACAATGTTAAGAGGGTACTCGGAATGTGGAGTTAAAGGCTAAGATACGAACGAGCTCGATGTATGAAGTAGTGAGCATAAGCCGGCTTCAGTGGTTGGGTAATGTGAGGCGAATGGTGGAGGCTAGGTTATTTAGGAGACTCGATCATGAAGGGTAAGAGAAGTAGAGTGTGACCAAGATGAAGGTGGTCAGACACAGTTTCAACGAGTAAAAGATAAGAGGTGTAGAATTAAATGATGTCGCAAAGGTGCTTACAGATAGAGGATTGTTGTGGCGCCTAGTTAGTTCACAGAATCGCAGACGCTTGTAGACTGAACACTGAACGGCATAAACGTCTAATGTGAAGATATTATTAAACGTATTATAGTGGTGTTGTTTCATTCCTTGGCTTGATAGTCAGTGTCATATTCTTCAGTCCAGAGTGACCCAGGTTTGGTTCACGGCTGGATTCGATATTTTAACTGTATATGGTTAATAACTCTGGCCCTGGGATTAGGCGCTTGAGTTCAATACACATCTCTTGATATGCACGAAGTATATCGCACTACCACCACGGAAACAGGGCTTTAGTGAACACATATCTCCAGTCGGGAAGGGCATCCAGCCATAAAACCTGATTTATTCCACACAAGGTGTCGACCCCAAGAAATTGGGAGAAGGCCAAGATGAAGGAAAATAAGAAGATAACAACGTAATGTTAATCAAATCGCAACTCTTCGCGCAACGACGAAATTTCTAGTAGATTTTCTCACATGCCCAAGACATCGTCATGTCTTGCATATCGGGCTGTGCAAACTACAATTGAAATGCGTATGATTACAGCGAATTTTAGCTTTCAATGTGTAATACTAGACAATGAAATATCTCCTACGTCATTTGTCTTGTTCTTAAAATTACAAAGCTAACTAACGAGTTCGAAGGGTCAATCGAATAGAATTTTTTTTTTTTTTAATGTTTTCCTCATATCCTAAGTCTTTAGTTTGAAACGACTTGCAGGACAGTGAATTTTCTGTTTTCTTTTAGGGTATGATACTAATATACTCTTTCGTCATTAGTGGTTCGGTGACATATCAATCACACTTGAAGAGTTGATATTAAAGCTTACGACAACGTTCTACTCGAAAGTAAACCAAGAAGTAGAATATAAGCTTATTATAAGAGGGAAATATTGAGCGCTGGCTGCCGCAACTGCCACTGGAGCAGCAGAACCAGAACCTGTTTGGGCTGAGCAGTATATTGTGACAGATACAAGACAGAGGCAGCTGCCGCCGGCCAAAGCCAGTGAGTTCGAGCCTCTTCCTCAGTGAGGTCGTTAGACCCCACGACTCTCACTACTTTGTTCTCGAGCATGTTAAACCAGCTCGCCTTAAATATGCAGACGTCACTCGGTAGAATAAATTATGGGGCTTGACATATTCCTCCTTAGCAAGATTTAACATGCCTGCCTGCTTCCATCTCCCCAGGGAAGTCCATTTCAGTCATCAAGATAAGCGAAATGCATGGGCCTATCAATGAACCCACCGCCTGTGAAGCATGCCGCATTTGTGAACTTCTAAGTTCAACCATGCAAGAGTTTCAGGTCCGGAACTGTTCTAACGAGTTGAAACAGAGCAATGATACCGCAATTAACAGGAACGAGGGAAGCGTGCAGAAACGAAGCGTTTGTTGTGTTTCCGTAGGAAGTGTTTCAATACTTACTATTTTCTAACAGTGTCTCTATGACAATGATGAAAGCACATCGATGGTACATGTAAGGCACCGCGTAGCCACGAAACTGGATCTTAATAATAGACACAAAGAACATTCTCAGGCTGTTACTTTCATATCTACTTATCGTCGGCTTACTTCTAAAACCTCGTATCTTATAATATTCTTCCTACACATTATATTCCTTAACACTAGTCACGCCTCGCAGCCACATATTTACATGCAATCCATCAGAACCTTTTTCGTGGTGTTCATTTTCCTGTGCAGCCGTGTAAAGGAAAATGTACCTTACCATTCAGTATTGTAGGGATGATTCTTCATGGCGAATTTAAGCACCCCTACAGTTTAACGTATTTAAGGTTCAGTTTTCTTTACGCATAACCATATGAAAATGAACACAGCTAAAACTGTTCTGGTGGAATGTACATTCAGTTATGGCTGGGAGGCGTGACCAGTCTTAAGGAAGAAAATGAATAGGAAGTGCATTGTTAGATACGAGGTTTTAGAAGTAAGCCATCGTTATTGTTTGTATTTCTCGGTATTTGTGCCGTGTTGTTCCTACTTATGAAGTAAACGCTAAATTTGCACAACGCCCAGCACAAAACTGTATCGTCGGGAGTAAATTTGTTATGATAGTATTGGCAGTCCACTGGTAGGGCAATTTTCAGTTCCTGTAAGACCGAGCAAGTTGGCTACGCTGTTTGGGTCACGTAACTGTGAGTTTGATTCGGAAGATAGTGGCTTCCAGCCCTATTGCTGGCGACCCTGAAGATGGTTATCCACAGTTTCAAACAAGGCAAATGCCTTAACTGAGGCGACGGTCTATTCCAGTCCATTCCTAGCCCTATCCTATCGTCGCTATAAGAACAGTCAGTCACAGTGCGACTTAGAATAAATAGAAAAATTTTCCTTTAAATGCAGGAACTTCTGAGCTCATATATTCTTTGTGTGTGTGTGTGTGTGTGTGTGTGTGTGTGTGTAGTGCAAAATATACAGCCTTTGCCTTTAGTTTATATCTCTGGAGAATAGGTGTACACTGGACATCGAAACTTAGCTGGTAGGATATCTAACCCTTGGCACGGTACATAAGGGAGATGATCTGAATTAGCTTCTCCTTTCCAGGGCTTCTACAGGAGTAGCCGTAAATCACATAAAAACATGTAGCGTATAACACATATACTGTATATGAAATTTCATATTACAGCTAAAGGAATGTTGTATATTTATAACTTCCATGTCTACCTCCTTTACCTCTCCTGCTCTGTCCTTTCTGGCAATATGACCTCTCCAACCATATTCACTCAAATTACCGACTCGATGCTGCGGGCAATCGCAACAAATGTACTTCATCATCTTGTGAGGAGAGAGGTTGTTCACATGAAATACTATCAAAAATAATTTTCTGTTGATGGCAGTCTTCGCTTATACATCTTCATTATAGTCTGTAATGCCTTTTAGCGTTCAGTCTGCAAGCCTCTGTGAATTTACTAAACACCGCCATAATCCTCTATGTGTAAGTAGTTCTGTGGCCTCGTTTAGTTAAAACGTCTTTTCTTTAAGTCGATAGAAAACGAGTCTAACCACCGTCGTCTTGGTCTCCCTCTGCTCCTCTTACTATCCATAACAGAGTCCATTATTCTGCTGGGTAACCTATTCTCCTCCATTCGCCTCACATGACGCCACCACATGACCGAAGCCGATGTATGTGTACAATTTCAAACATCGAGTTCATTCATAACTTAGCCTTTATCTCCTCATTCCGATTACCCTCCTACCACTGTTCCCATCTACTTGCACCAGCAAATATTCTCGCTAATTTTATATCAGTTACTTCTAACACACGAACAAGATATCCTAAGTCTACCCATCTTCCACTCCCGTACAGGAAAGTTGATCTGAAAACAGACCGATGTAAAGATAGTTTCGTCCGGATACTGACTTCCTTCTTACAGAATACTGTTGAGCTAGCTAACTACATTACCTTTACTGCATCTTGATGATGATGATGCTTGTTGTTTAAAGGGGCCTAACATCGAAGGTCATCGGCCCATCTGCATCTTGAATCAATCGCACTTACTATACTACAGTCCTGGGAGAACACACATCCTAAATACTTGAAATTATCTACCTGTTCGAGGTTTACATACCCAATATTACATTCAGTTCTGTTGGATCTCTTACCTACCGCTTCACCCAGTAATCTGAATCACATTGACCGCGTACAGTCATTCTTATGTGCCATTGTTAGAGCCAGAGTATCTTATTGTCGAAACGTGAGCAGTAATCAGATACTAGATAAGTTAAACCCTCGCCCGTTATCTAGTCGCAGGAAAGTAGCCGACTTTAGATTCCTATAGAACGCTCTTAACGGTTTATTTCGTTCTCCTTAGCCTGCATCCTTCTGTTCCCTGCGCGTTCCATCTCGCAAAACCAGCATTAATCCACCCCTACATATTCCGTATTCCCGACTCTGTCTTGTTCAAATAACTTTATTTATCCGCATACCAACCGTCCTTAACGCTTTACCTTCTGACAGGAACTTGGAAGTGTTATCTTCGTATGCCTCCGTTAATCGATTCTTCCTTAACCTAACCTAGCTCATTTTATTCATATTCCTTCTTTTCTCTTCTCATTGCTTCCCCCTCTATTGTACATAATGTAATATTTATTTATTTTTTACTGTAATCTACCGTTACTTATGTGTTATATCTGCATTTATCTTACTGTGCCTAGCTATACGTTCTTCTCTTCGTTTTACGTTCAATCTTTAATTTTCCTCGTTATTTCTTTTGCCTTTATATTTTGTTGTTAATTGTTGTGTCTCTACAGTTATTGTGTTAGTTACTAATTTGTTCCCCTATTTTTATCATTAGATGTTGTTCCTCATTGTTCATACACTTATTTTTTTATGTTTGCGTTGTGTTGCTCCATTGTAAATATATTTTTCATTGCGGAACTCTGTAATTCAGCTTCTCGTTGTTATGGTCTCCCAAATAAATACATAAATATGTTGTCTTTGCATCTACGAAACATAAATATAACAGTCTAATCCCACGTAGAATTTTTCAATATTATCTGGCGGACAACAATAATTTGATACTGAGAGTCCCTCTGTGGTCTGAAGCCACACTGGTTTTCATCCAGCTTATTCTCATCCACGGACCGCACCCTCCCTTCCAAGATGCCAGTGAATACTTTGCCTGGTATACTGATCAATGAGATACCTCGATAGTTGTTGCAATCCTTCCTGTTCCCTTGCTTATAGACAGATGAAATTACTGCTTTTGTCCAATCAGCAGGTACCTTACTAACACAACATGCTAATCTTATTAGTCTGTGAAGCCATTTCATTCCTGCCTTTCCACTATATTTCACCATTTCGGGTCGAATTTCATCTATTCCTGCTGCTTTATAACACTGGAGTTTGTTTACCATCGTTCCCACTTCATCAAGCATACTTTCACTAATAAGTTATCATTGTTTTCCTCCCCATGAGCTCAGTTGTTCGCTACGTCGCCAGGAAGATTTACTTTTACGCTCAGAAGATTTTCAACATTTTCCTTCCACCTGTACAGTGATTCTCTGGGTTCAATAATGAGTTCACCTGAATTATCGAAAACACTAGTCATTTCCTATTCCCCTCCCTTCCTAATATACTTTACTGCTGTCCAGAAAGTTTTCCCTGCTGCTTGACCTATCCCTTCTAGGTTATTAGCAAAATCTCCGTTAATGAGCAAGATAATTACTGTCAGCGATAACTGAGATAGCGGCGTGTGCAGAAGTGAAGCTGATTGTCATGCGCAGTATTGTTCTATCCTGGGAAGAAAAGTGTACCATGTATTACTCAAAAACTGGTACAATCGCTTCAAATAACCCTCCATGAGACCTGAAAAATAGATTTATATCGGAAAAACTACCGGTGAGTGAAAAATATACTCTTGAATTCTTTATCGTGGTACGGTGCTGAATATCTGGAGCTGGCAGCCATAGGTCGTCCACAGCGAAGGGGTGCGAAAGGCTGGTGTTGTCAGACTGCCTGTAGCTGATCGTGCACTGTGGTATTTAGCGCTGGCCCTATGTGGGGACATCTAACTGAAACCGGGTCCTCAACAGTGTAAAATTTGTGGAACTAGCGTCAGGAGGAAAGAATTATTTGTCCACTGTAATAACTTGTCGCTAAATGTTCATAGAATCTGCGCAAAACTCCCAAAGTCTGTCTTCTGAAGAATAAAGAACGGTTCCCTTACATGGTTATACTTGCAGTATGAAATGTCGCCGTTATCATGCTCGATCTTTACAGTTACCAGTAATACCCCCAGTGACTTAGTGAATAATTCTGAATGTAAATATAAAAATACAAATCTAACACTTTCGGCCTTCAGTGCGCAGTGTATTATGCGACATGGATGCCTACAAAATATCCACGCATCGTTCGAAAGCCTTGACTCGACCATCGTATGTGTCAGTGAGACTTGGCTGTCCAGTGAAATTCATGACTTGG
The DNA here is from genome assembly GCF_040414725.1 of Anabrus simplex. NCBI lineage: Eukaryota > Metazoa > Arthropoda > Insecta > Orthoptera > Tettigoniidae > Anabrus > Anabrus simplex. The sequence continues at coordinate 477,475,337 of NC_090266.1, forward strand.
AAGTGTCTCCTGACTCGCTGATATTGTTCTGTAAGAACAGGTCCCATAGCTCTGCAGGGGGAGTTCTAATTGCACCCAAACCAGAGTGTCACCCAACTCTACTTCAATACCTGGAGACTATAGCCGAAGCACTGTGGTAGAAATGACATGCAACAAACGTAAATTCCTTATTGGGTCAATTTATCGTGGCCCTAAATCGTCGGTGGAGATGAACGATGAACTAATTCTAAACAAAATTGCGATGCGATCTATATTATCGGTTATTTCAACCTAGAATTTACGTAGTCCAGAAATAATGCAGCCATTCCAAATAACTCCGTTGGCAATATATTTATTTCCACTTGAATGATTTATTTCTTCATCAACTAGTATTAGAAATCACGCGTATTACACAAGCAACACGCTCTACCCTCGAATTTTTCATAAGTAACCTACCACTATCCATCAAATTCCTTAATATTATTCTTGGATTCTGTGACCATCAGTCATTTTTCCAACACTGACCCATATAAAACAATCTCCCAAACAAACAGGAACTATCTATTCACTTTACCATCAAACCGCCTACCTGTTCCCGCCTTAAAATTCATCGGCACAATACACATAAACAAGATATGGCAGGACTGGAAGATAATGTTCTTACAATACGTAGACGACCCCACATCAATAATAAATGTAACCAAACCAAGCCAAACTCCATGGCGCAACAGCCCTGAAGGGCCATGGTCTACCAAGCGAGCCCTGTTCAGCCCAAAAGCTTGCATATTATGAGATGTCGAGTGGTCAGCACGAAGAATCCTCTCGGACGCTATTCTTGGCTTCCTAGACCGGGGCCGCCATTTCACCGTCAGATAGCTCCTCAATTAAAATCACGTAGGCTGAGTAAACCTTGAACCAGCCCTCAGATCCAGGTAAAAATCCCGGACCTGGAAGAGAAGAAAACCTGGGGATTTCGGGTAAGAGGCAAGCACGCTACCCCTACACTCCGGGACTAGCAATAGATTTAACAGGGAAGGCGGAATACCCATGGATCACCAAGGAGATACTGTAGCTCGTGAGATCCGAAAGAGGGACCGAGCAGTACAAAGCAGGAACAAGGCTGAACGATCAGTCAGAGATTCCTACAGTTCTTATATTCACAGCCTCAAGACCAACATCAAGGAAATGTGGGCTTTTCTCGGGAGTAAAGGTTGTAACAGAGCTCCATCCGTATTTAAACATAACGGTACAACAGTCTCCACATCACAAGAAACTGCAGACATCTTCAAGAGTAAATTTAAAAATTATTTCTCCGCCCCAACTGAGGTAGAGAACAAGTTCTATTCGAGGATTATTACCCACCTCTTCCCTATAACCAATCTGTACTTCTCAACAAATAAAGTCGAGGAGAATTTCTGGAAACCAGACCACATGCCGCGACTGGACTGTAACGTGTGCCATCAAGAACGCTGAACAACTTTACAGCTGCCTTGGCGCCTTCACTTTGCGCGATCTTCAACCGTTCCATGAATACTGGGACCGTGCCTGTGGAGTGGAAAGAAGCCAACGTAGTCTCGGTTTTCAAAGATGGAGACAAGGAATGGGTAGAGTAATACTGACCAATTTCGATTTCATCAGAGGTCTGTAAATGTAGTAAATGTAGGTCTAGTTGTTAAATAGACTATTTGGTGGATTTTCTGAACTCAACCAGCACTGATTCCTCTCTTGAAAATAAAGCACAACCCTTTTAACAAAAGTCATTGATGACTCTTTGGAGCAGACGGACGCCTCACAAACAGATTGTGCCACCCTGGACTGGAGCAAAGATTTTCACCAGGTATCACATCAGAGGCTTCTGTTAAATCTTAACAATTACGATATTCATGGTACGCTGTTGGCATGGCTGAGGTCAGTTTTGCTGGGGTTGAACACACAGTGTTGCGTACTGAGGAACCAAATAAGACCACACCACAATTACTTCTGGAGTAATTCAGTGTTGTGTGATAGGGCTACTCCTGAATAATATTTATGCTCTCGACTTACCGTAGTTTGTAAATTCGATCATGGCACAGCATGCCGATAATACAGCCATTTACAGAGCCATGAAAAATGACGATGATTTAGTGCAATTTCTATCGTATAAAATTAGTATAACTCTGTGGCGTAATGTACACTGAGTCATGGAAAGACACTGAACGTGATGTTAATAACGAGTTGCTCCTCCGCGAGCCCTCAAAACGGCAGCAATACGGCGAGGCACTGACTCAGAAAGGTGTTGGAATAATTCTGGAGGAATCTGGACCCACTCAACTTGCACTGCTATCCACAAATTGTCTTGTGTAGTTGGTGCGGAGTTCATGAAGCGTACCGGTACACCAACATCAACAGCATTCAATAAATGCTAGACTGGATTAAGATCGGGGATTTGGATGACCAATCCATGGTCATAACTTCACTGCAGTGCTCCTCTAACGACCTGTGTGCCACCACAGATCGGTGACATGACGCAGTGTCCTGGTGAAACATGGAATCTCCATCAGGGTACTCTAGGGCCAGGGAGGGAGGCAGATGGTCTGGAAAAATGTCCACATAACGTGCACCTGTCAACGCTCGCTACATCCCGACAATGGAGCCAAATTGTGATTACGAGAGCGCCACCCAGACTTGAAATGAGCCACCTCCCGCCTGGACACAACATTGTTGACACGCAATATCCATAGCTTCACTGTGCATACGCCCTACTCTTACGCGCCCATCAGCTCGATACCACTGGAACCGGAATTCATCTGACCGCACATGCCGCTACTGTTCCGTGGTCATTACCGATGTTCACGGGTCCAAGCACGCCGTTGAGCTCTGTGTCGAGGTGTCAGAAAAGGGACACGAGTTGGTCGTCGGCTGGTGAAGCCTATGCGGTTCAATTACCTCCTTTCTGTCCTGGTAGAAATGGGTTTCTAACTCGCAGCATTCAACTGGGCGGTGATCTGACTCACAGTAGTCCGTCGAGCGCCCAGTATGGCTCTACGGAGGCGACTTAATGTCCGTTCTTTAAACACCTGTGGTCTTCCCGTGCGGCGCTTTACGCAGGTTCTCCCTGCGATACTGAAGATAAAACCCCAAAACTGTTGACCTCAGAAACCCGAATTAGCGTGTAATCTCCGCAATGCTATGACCCATGCGCGTGCGCCGATGAACATTCCACTATCAAAGTCGGTTAACTCGCGACGTGTTCCCATCTTTATGACACTGGTGTCTGTGACAGACTGCTCAGCTACCCCGCAGCTAGCTGCAACACTCAGGGGTCATACACGGCACATTTTTTAATTGGACGCCCATCCGTGTGACTTCTGGGCACTCAGTGCAAATAAGACGTGTATGAATAGTAAGAAGTGTAAATATATAGGAATAAGCAGAGCTAAACAACCACTCCAGAATCAGCCTACTCTATATGGTGACGAACTACCGCCTTCGAACTAGAAACTCCATCAAACTGCTCGGCATTCACATTACGGAGAATCTAAAACGGAATAAGCACTTGGGGGGAGTGAGGTATAAGGCATACAAAGCACTACGGTTTGTCAGTAGATATATCTCCGGAGGTGGAAATGAAATCCTACGGAAGACATGCATTTCCCTGGAGCGGCCCATGTACTCCATAGATTTCCTTTCTGGCACTCTATGACCATGGAATCTATGAGAAACCTAGAGGGTGCCCAGCGCCGAGCAAAACGTATAATAAATTAACACATCATTTTAAACACAGCCAGGTCATTGCCACCAGTCAACTCATCATGCAAAAAAGTAGACGTAGCCTTCCTTGGGAAATCCCTGGTAGACAACACACCGCCAATATATTAACTCTGGCATGGTTTAAGTGAGGCGAAGGAGTTAGTCTTGTTCACCCCCTCGCTAGAACAACCTCATATTTAAATGGACTTTACTCACGCAGTGCTCGGTTATGGAGAATTCTACCATCTGAAGAAAAAGGTGTGGCAGAAATACCTGACAAAATTCAGACTTAAATAATTCAGCAACGCAACAAGCCATTCACAATTTTATTGCGCAATTTAAAAGAGCAGGGTTTGCCATTTATGTCACATCCAGTAAATTGCTATTTTCTTTTTTTTGCTATTTGCTTTACGTCGCACCGACACAGATATGTCTCATGGCGACGATAGGATAACAAAGGCCTAGGAATGGAAAGGAAGCGGCCGTGGCCTTAATTAAGGTACAGCCCCAGCATTTGCATGGTGTGAAAATGGGAAACCACGGAAAACCATCTTCAGGGCTGCCGACAGTTTTGAGATATAGATTCACTAATTTTAGAAATTCACCCCCCTTTTCACCCCGCCCCCATGAATTCATTTTCCAAAAATATACTTTTTCTTTATTTTATTTTATTCTGAGATATAGATACAAACATTTTCAAAATTCACCCCGACCCCCCTCTTTTCACCCTCCAATTAATTGGATTTTTCAAAAAAATACGCGTTTATTTATCTTGAAAGGAGATCCCAAATACCAAATTTCAGGTCTGTAATATCTTCATTCCCTGAAAAGGAATTCAAGCACTTTTTCACCCCTTTTCACCCCTCCTATTTGTATTTTCCGAAAACAAAAATACGTGTTTCTTTATTTTTAAAGGTGATTCTAAATACCAATTTTTGCATCTGGTAACTTTTAAAGTTTTGAGATACAGATACACACATTTAAAAAATTCACCCCTCTTTTCACCCTCCCATTAATTGGGAGAAAAACGTAAAAATACGTGCTTCTTTATTTTTAAGGGAGATCCCAAATACTAATTTTCAGGTCTGTAATATGTTCTCTTTCTGAGATAAAAGTATCCTCATTTGAGGCATTCAACCCGTTTTTCACACTTTTTCACCCCTCTATTGGGATTTTCCGAAAACTAGAAATGTGTGTTTCTTTATTTTTAAAGATGATTCTAAATACCAATTTTTACAACAGTAAATTTTAAAATTTTTTAGATACACATATACTAATTTCAAAAATTCGCCCCCCTTTTCACCCTCCACCATAATTAGATTTTCCAAAAAACAAAACAAAATGTAAGTTTCTTCATTTTTAAAGGAGATCCCAAACACCAAATTTCCAGGTCTGTATTGTCTTCAGTTGCTGCGATATAAGTATCCTCATTAAAGGAATTCAAGCATTTTTCACCCATTTTCTCCCTTCCTATTGGGATTTTCCTAAAACAAAAATAATTTTGTTTCCTTATTTTTAAAGGAGCTTCTAAATACCTATATTTGCATCTGCTAACGTTTAAGGTTTTGAGATATACAAGCATTTTCAAAATTCACCACCTTTCTCCCTCCCATTAATTGGATTTTCCAAATACGTAAAAATACGTGTTTTTTATTTTTAAAGGAGATCCTGAATACCCATAAGTATCTTCATTAAAGGCATTCAACCCCTTTTTCACCCTTTTTTCACCCCTTCAATTGGGATTTTCTGAAAACAAAATATTACGTGTGCCCTTATTTTTAAAAGGGATTCAATATACCAATTTTTACGTCTACAAACTGTTAATGTTTTGTAAAATATATATACACTCATTTTAAAAATTCACCCCCCTTTTCACCCTCCCATTAATTGGATTATCCAAAAGCATACAATACGTGTACCTTGGGGGGAGTGAGGAGATCCCAAATACAATTTTCAGGTCTGTAATACCTTCAGTTTCTGAGATATAAGTATCCTCATTAAAGGCATTCAACCGCTTTTTCACCCTTTTTCACCCCTCGTATTGGGATTTTCCGAAAACAAAGGAATAAGGGTTTCCTTATTTTTAAAGGAGATTCAAAATACCAATGTTTACATTTGTAAACTTTCAGAGTTTTGATTTATAGGTACACGAATTTTAAAATTTCACCCCCTTTTCACTCCCTTAGCGACTTATTATCCAAAAATCCTCTCTTAGCGAGCACCAACATTGTACTATAAATAAATCATCAGAATTTCATTTCATTATGTCCAGTAGTTTTGGCTCGGTGATGATGAGTCAGTCAGTCAGTCAGTCAGTCAGTCAGTCAGTCAGTCATATATGCAAGTACTCTTGAATGTGGGCGAATGGGAATGCGTGCACGTGTGGGAGTGGTTGTGAATTAGTGTAAGTTCGGAAGAGTGTGTGTATGAGTGCGGGTACGAATGAAGGGGTCTTTTTACTCTTAATGGGCATAGCATAAAATTATTATTATTTAAGCGTACAGTCTCTGTAGTATAAATACGTACATTTGCAATAGTCTCTATCTCTGTAAATATTCAATACAGTTTATGTATACATACGTATGTGTGGGATGGAGGCACATCATGTATGTCAGATCTGTTCTTTCTCTTGAGTGTACATGTGCAATTTAAGGAAAATAACTAAATGACCAAATAAATACATACATGCATCAATATTATAGCCGGTTATGCCCTTCAGCGTTCAGTCTGCAAGCCCCTGTGAATATACTAAACGTCGCCACAAACCTCTGTTTGCAACTAGTGCTGTGTCCTGATTTATTTCTATACCTCTTGTCTTTAAATCATTAGAAAGTGAGTCTAAACACCGCCGTCTTAGTCTCCCTCTACTTCTCTTGTGACAGTACATATATCACAACCTCGCACTGTATTTAGAAGTGAGATATAATATTTTCTGTATTAGATTTATTATTATTATCAGTATTTCAGTTGTATATTTAGCCATGAATGTGTTTTAAGCTGGGAGGTCTCCATATGTGGTATGAGTAATTTGTTTTGTACAACGTTTGGGAAAACATTGCTATTTTAACTTGGAAACCTTGTACGACTCATGCGGCCATCCCAAAGTCTGATGAGGTGGACTTGCTAATGTAGTCGAAAAGTTCCGATGAGTCATGTGAAACACCCCAATGTCCATCGATGGTGTTATTGTTTTGGAGCCAGGTAGAGATTCAGGGCGTGGTCTTGGCAAGAGGGACTACCATGATTGGATGGAAGCGGAGGTCTATTTAAGCTTGTGTGACCACAGCGGAAGTGAACTGGATATACGGCACTGGAGTAACACTGCTGCACTGTACTGGACTGGACTCCAAATGTTTGTGGAATGTGGCTGACCTACAAACTGTGGAGTGCTTAGGCACTGGGTATGTTATCACTTGTGGCGGCCTGGTATTGTATGTTGGTGAAAGCTCTTTCAGATTCTCACATAATTTATGTTCAGGAACGACGAGCGTGTGTTGCTCAAATGAATAGATTTTTAAAACAAGTGTTAGAGTCAGTGAACACAGTATTATAATGCACAGTACCTGTGTGAGATAATACGTGCCGATTATACAATCTGCAAGTCGTGTTGATACAGAGACAGTGGAAGGTACTTATCTATAAATATATGTGCATTGTTCAACGCACTAACTGCAAATGCTGGCTTAGACCTCGCTTGCGTTTTCCCACTGTTTTCATTGTTGTTGAAAGTATGGAGTTTTCTAGCATATGTTGTGTGTGTATTATATGTATATTTTGATGTGTTAATGAGGTCCTCATGCACTGATTTTATTGATACTATCGTTAGTTACCTTAGAATCAGTGGAGTTATTGATGAACCTAGGTGCAGTTCCTACCTATTTAGTCGTCTTCAGAAGGTTAGGTAAGGCCTGAAGCAGATGTACCAGTACCCAGCTTTTAAGTACACACCCTGGGAGAGAAAAGAATATTATCATGCTCTATTAAAATTCGAGGAATCCATTCTGGTGAACTCCGGCGCCCATACTACGGACATTTCGATTAATTATAATTATTGTAATGAATTCTATTTACAATTATTTTATTATTATTAACAATGAGTTTACTCTTACCTCCATATCAAGGCCCATTATTCTCCTTGGTAACCTATTCTCCACCATTCGCCTCACATGACCCCACCAACGAAGCCGGTTTATACGTACAGCTTCATCCATCGAGTACGTTCCTAACTTAGCCTTTACCTTCCCATTCCAAGTACCCTTCTGCCATTGTTCCCACATGCTGGCGCCCGCAATCATTCTCACTACGTTGAAGGCAGTTACTTCTAACTTATGAATAAGATATCCTGAGTCCATCCAGCTTTCACTGCCGTAAATCAAAGTTAGTCTGAAAACAGAACGATGTAAAAATACCTGCAGCTCCGTCCGGGAGCTGACTTCTTTCTTACAGGATATTCTTCATTGCAACTGTGAGCTCACTGCATTAGCTTTACTGCACGTTAATTCAATTTAACTTACTATTTTACCATCTTGGGAGAACACAATCCAAAATACTTGAAATTATCTCCCTGTTCCAACTTTATATCAACAATCTGACTCTTAATTCTGTTGAACTTCTTACCTACTGACATCAATTTAGTCTTCGAAAGGCTAATTTTTCATATCATACTCATTGCAGCTGTTTTCAAGTTCCGAGATATTAGACTCTAGGATTTCGGCAAAATCTGACATTGAGACCTAGTCATCAGCATAGGCCAGACTGCTTACTAACTTTCCAAATAACTGAATCCCTCCCTGCCACTTTATATCTTTCAACAGATGATCCATGCAAACTACGAACTACAAAAGTGAAAGATTACAGCCTTGTCTAACCCCTGTAAATACGCTGAATGAAGAACTCATTCTTCCATCAATTCTCACTGCAGCCCAATTGTTCACTTAAAAGCATATGATTGATTTTAATAATGTACCTTTAATCCCATAGTCCCCTGGTATGGCGAACATCTTTCCGCTCATTACCCTGTCTTATGATTTCTCTAGATCTACGATACATAAACATAACTGTCTATTTGTCTCACACCATTTTTCAATTGCTTGCCGCACACTGAAACTCTGACCCTGATAGCCCCTCTGTAGTCTGAAACCACACTGGTTTCCATTCAACTTCCTCTCAACCACTGATCGCACACTCCCTTTCAAGATGCCAGTGAATACTTTCCCTGGTATACTAATCATTGAGATACTTCGAGAGCTGTTGCAGGAGTCATGAATGAGCGCACCAACTTTCGAGTGGGGGAGGGGTGATATCCCGTAGTCCACTATCATATGGATACGATATATCGCATTATGCGCATTCAGACCTGATTTTTCCTGTGATTGTATATACAAATTAATGTTTACAATTTTTTCTGGCCAATTAGATTTTTTAGGATGGTGAGTCTCTGCATTTTTAAAATGTACATATTACAATCGATTTTTTGTGAGTTACGAGGTGAAGCATGCGCCCTATCGATGTAATAAAGTTTACGTACTCTGTTCTCAAGTGTATGATGTAAATGAAGTATGAACTTAACTTTACCAAGATACTCAGAAAGTTTTAAAAAACCAGCAAATTTCCGGAACAATTTATTCCATTTTCTCTTTGTATGATCCTCATTATACTACTTTAAAATAGTTTGTAAATGTACATGAATCCGTTCATAATACTACTGAAACAGCTGTGACGTTTATGTAATTCTTGTAAACGCAACAAAGGAGCAGAATTTGATACTTCAGCGGGTACATAATTGTTGCCGTAGATTTATTTACAGTCTGAGTTATGTTAGACATGGCTTCGCAGCCAACTTTTATATTGCGAATTTCATAACAATTGATAACTTTGTGTGGAACCACGCGAATGAACGTGCAATGTTCATTCAAAATGTGGTACGTATGTGCAGTGTGTATCAGAACTTTTAAAAAAAAGAAACCCCTTGGCGCAACATCCACGAAGGGCCATGGCCTACCAAGCGACAGCTGCTCAGCCCGAAGGCCTGCAGATGATGGAGGTGACGCGTGGACAGGATGAAACCTCTCTGCCTCCTAGATCAGGGCCGCCACCTCGCCATCAGACAGCTCCTCAATTGCAAACATGTAGGCTGAGTGGACCTTGAGTCAGCCCACAAATCCAGGTAAAAATACCTGCCCTGGCCGGGAATCGAAGCCGGGACCTCAGGGTAAGAGGCAGACACGCTATCCGTACACCTTGGGGACGGCGCCTATCAGAATTTCGCCGACAAAAAAAAACAGGGATGTTCTTTCTGTTATGTTAAGAATGATGGTGCCATCGGATAGGAGGAGAAAATGTTTCTTTTTGAGAAAAATAAGTTGCTTTGTTACTACCAGGCTAACTCGCCGTATTTGCTATGCCAGAGCACAAGCCGTTGCCGTGCTTCAGGAAGGAGAAGGGGAGAGAGGGGAAGTGGGGTGTATTATGAAGACAGAGATAACGCTCCGCGCGTATGGACAAGTTTCCTCGTTCGACTCGCACAGGATAGTCCGTGTCTCTTACAGGCAATATCCACAGTTCATTTCTTAAACAGCCGTAATCGCACGCACAGTACAAGAACATACCATTATTAAGACACACTTGTCAGTCAAGGAATGCACCAGATCGTTTCTCATCTTGCCTGTTGATCGCAATAACGTTCTTTATTATTTAACATACTCGAAGATTTAACGTTGCCACCGCAAGATTCTGTATTTCTTCACTCACAACATTGTAATGGAATGAAGTACTAATCGAAAGAAATAGTATGCTCAATATTTTGATTAGAATAGCTGTTCAATATGCCCTCTTCTACTTCGATGCACATTTCACAACGGTTTGACCCTTGGACTCTTTTCATGATGTATAGTGTGTCACGAACGACTTGGAAAGCTCCCTGTATTCTTTGTACGAGTTCATGTTCTATTTCTACGGGTTCGCATAGTAGTCAATGTGCAGAATAAACTGTACACTGCCTACTAGAGCTGGAAAGCGACTATGCGAAACGAACGGGAAACTTGTGCATTCTCCTACTTCCCCCTTCCCTTCCCTTCCCTTCCCTTCCCTTCCCTTCCCTTCCCTTCCCTTCCCTTCCCTTCCCTTCCCTTCCCTTCCCTTCCCTTCCCTTCCCTTCCCTTCCCTCCTCTGATGCACAGCAACATTTAGCGGCTAGCTCTGTGGTATAGCAAATACGACAAGTTCGTCATTTTGAATTGCGAGCCCGCAACTAACAAAGTAACTTCATTTTCTCCAAAAGAAAAGATAATTTTCCACCAATCCGATTGCACCATCGTTCTTTAACGTAACACGAGAACAATCCCTGACTTTTTGTCGGTATAGATCTGATACTCCCTGCATCGTTTAGGAGTTATTGTCATTTTCGAAAAGAGCACAAGATTGTTTTATTTACCGCGGTGAGAATGGAGTGAATTAACAAGCAGCTGGTCCGGAGGGCCTTGGGAAAACACGGCACTGAACTACAGTTTGCAGATACGTCAGGGGGTATACAAACTGTTATAATGACGTCTACAAGGAAAGTTGGCGAAGCCTACCACCATAATATCAACATTTCTCTCGTATGAAACCAGAGAGGGCCGTTCATCTATATATATAAAATAACTTGTCCTGACTGACTGACTGACTGACTGACTGACTGACTGACTGACTGACTGACTGACTGACTGACTGACTGACTGACTAACTGACTGACTGACTGACTGACTGACTGACTGACTGACTGACTGATTCATCATCGCCGAGCGAAAACTACTGGACATATAGAAATGAAATTTTGAGGATACATTCATATTAAGATGTAGGTGCTCGCTAAGAGAGGATTTTTGGATATTCCGTCGCTAAGGGGGTGAAAAGCGGGGTGAAATTTTAAAATGAGTGCATCTATATCTCAAAATTGCAAAGTTTACAGACGTAAAAAATGGTATTTAAAGTCTTCTCTAAAAATGAATAAACACGTATTTTTTGTTTTCAGAAAATCCCAATGGGAGGGGGGGGGGAAGGTTGAAAAAGGGGTTGAATGCCTTTAATCAGGATACCGGTACGTATATCTCAGAAACTGAAGATATTACAGACCTGAAAATTGGTACTTTTGATCTCTTTTAAAAATAAAGAAACACGCATTTTTTGTTTTTGGAAAATCCAATTACTGGGAGGGTGAGAAGGGGGGGGTGAATTTTTAAAGTGACTGTATCTATATCTCAAAACTTTCAAAGTTTACAGATCTAAAAATTAGTACTGAGAATATTCATTAAAAATAAAGAAACACGTATTTTTTGTTTTCGGAAAATCCAAATAGCAGGGGTGAAAAGGGGTGAAATGTGGTGGATGCCTATAATGAGGATACTTATATCTCAGAAACTGAAGATATTACTGACTTAAAAATTGGTGTTTGGGATCTCCTTTAAAAATTAAGGAACACGTACTTTTTGTTTTTGGAAAATCAAATTAATGGGGGTGTGAAAAGGGGGTGAATTTTTAAAATGAGTGTATCTATATCTCAAAACTTTGAAACTTTAAAGATTTAAAAATTGGTACATAGAATGTACTTTTAAAATAAATAAACACGTATTTTTTGTTTTCGGAAAATTCCAATAGGAGGGGTGAAAAGGGGTGGAAAATCGTTGAATTCCTTTAATATGGATCCTTATATTTCAGAAACTGAAGATGTCGCAGACCAGAAAATCGGTATTTGGGATCTCCTTTATAGGTAAAGAAACATGTACTTTTCGTTTTTGGAAATTCCAAATAGTGGAGGGTTGAAAGGGGGTGAATTCTTAAAATGAGTGTATCTATATCTCAAAAATTTTAAAAGTTTACAGATGTAAAAATTGGTACTTAGTATGTCCTTTCAAAACAAAGAAATACGTATTTTTTGTTTTCATAAAATCCCAATAGGAGGGGTGAAAAGGAGTAAAAAATGGGTTGAGTGTCTTTAATGGGGATACTTATATCTCAGAAACTGAAGATATTACAGACCTGACAAAAGGTATATGGGATCTCCTTTAAAGATCAAGAAACATGTACTTTTTGTTTTTGAAAGTCGAAATAGTGGAGGGTTGAAAGGGGGGTGAATTTTAAAAATGAGTGTATCTGTATCTCAAAACTTTCAAAGATTACAAACGTAAAAATTGGTACTTAGAATCAACTTTCAAAATGAAGAAACACGTATTTTTTGTTTTCGGAAAATCCCAATAGGATGGGTGAAAAGGGGTGAAAAATTGTTGAATGCCTTTAATAAGGATCCTTATATCTCATAAACTGGAGATGTTACAGACCTGAAAACCGGTATTTGGGATCTCCTTTATAAATAAGGAAACATGCACTTTTGTTTTAAGAAAATCCAAATAGTGGCGGTGTGAAAGGGGGGGGGGTATGTAAAAAATTAGTGTATCTATATCTCAAAACGTCAAAAGTTTGGAGATGTAAAAATTGATATTTAGATTCTCCTTTAAAAATAAAAGAACTTGTATTTTTTTGTTTTCTGTAAATCACAATAGGAGGGGTGAAAAGTGTGAATAAGGTGTTGAATGTCTTTAATGAGGATACTTATATCTCAGAAACTGAAGACATTACAGACCAGGCAGTTAGTATATGGAATCTCCTTTCAAAATACAGAAACATCTAATTTGTTTTTGGAAAATCTAATTAATGGGGTTAAACAGGAGTGACAAATTGGGGTGAATTTTTAGAAAGTCTATATCTACAGTATATCTCAGAAACGTAAAATGTTACAGACGTAAAAACCGGTATTTGGAATCTCCTTTTAAAGTAAAGAAACAGGTATTTTCGGAAAATCCAATGAAGGGAGGGTGGGTGGTGATGGTGGTGGGGGGTGAAAAATTGAAAAATTAATTGAATTAATTGTAAGAGGATACTTACATCTAATAAAATGTAAAGTTGTTACAGACGTAAAAAGTGGTATTTAGATTTTCTTTAAAAATAAAACGACGCGTTTTGGGGGAGGG